>NC_043970.1:3706058-4044808 GCF_902148855.1 Sphaeramia orbicularis | reverse complement strand
GGAGCTGGTGCTGGTGCTTACATCCTGACTCAGGAAAACCAAATTTATCTTACTAGTGAGAACAATGAATATTATTTCTTTGGTCATATGATGACAGTTGACAGCTGATCAGTTACTTATTTAAAACATCCTTCAGTTAGATAAATATTATCATTTCTGTCTGCCCAATGTGAATCTAATAATCACTGTCTTTAATGCTTCACTGTATTCACTGTCGCCCACTTTATCCAGCTGCTCTGCTGCAGCTGTCCAAAAACATCTGGAGCCTGTTTTTTATTCAGTTTATACAGTAGCCCCAACGTTTCATTGAAACTGAACTGTGACTGAACACATGGCTCCTCCAACAGCCTGAAGCTCTCTTTGTAGCTGTTGTACAATTGCTCAGCTGCTTAAACAGCTTTACTGGCAAAGGGTTGTGGGTTCAGATCCGTTCAGTGTAGGGTTCATCACATACAAAAAGAGATATTCATAGTTCATCCAAAACAGGAAATGTTAATGGGATTCAGAAGGTGTTTTTTTTGTTTTTTGTTTTTTTCACACAGAGCTCGTCAGTAGTGATTGATACTGAAATATCAATATCTCTGATACCAGCTCTTTACACTCTATTGTATGTATTTTCATGTTTCATTAAGTGTATTTGTACAAAATATCAGTATTGGATCGGTTTCGCCAACACCAGCCTGAATTTTACTCAGTATTGGATCAGAAAGGAAATCCATGGTATCGAACATCACTACTCTTCAGCACCGCTCTTTTGTATAGAATAATCATAACCATTCAATGTCTAAGTGTAATATGCCAATGTGTTAAACTCTGGGAAAGAAAAGCACCAACACACTGTACTGGCAACAAGGTCCAGAGCATTTGCCAGCAGACCCTCACAAACAGAATTAACGATGAATCACCCCAAGTTTTGGCTTGGAAAAATACACAACAGAACAAACAGCTGCATGCATCAATCTGCAAAGAAGAAAATACAGCAGGTGTGTAATTTGGAAACCATTTTATACCCTGTTGAGAGGAAAATAAAGTCCATGAGCAACATGAACTGAAGGAAAAGATTTGTCAGATTTTATGTTTTTTAAAGACTAAAATGCAAGTAAAAAAAACAAACAAATCACACTGCTCTGAGTGTGAATGTCGCTGTTTCGAATTTCATAACATCATTAAGATCTGTAATTATGTGGACCTGAATATTCCATTAATAATGCTCCATTAGATGAGAAAAACTCAGCTAACAGTCAGAAGAGATGGCAGGTGTAAAACAGTTCTAATCAGGTCAACAAGAGCATATTAGTGCCTAATTATTTTAAGATGAATGCCCCACATGGGGTAACAGTAGGTGATATAACAGGCTTCCAGAAGGGGTGGAAACACAGCTGATCTATGGTTTCTTTTGTTGGAAACATTAAAAGTGGTACGGATTGCTGAATGCCTCACTGATAGATTTCAGATCGATTGGATGCTTCGAAGTGGTTGGTACCACTTTGCACATGTCAGAGTTCTGATTAAATGCCTTGGGATGTGGTTAATTACAGGAGATGAGTTTAGGTAAACAGTTAAAGTGGTTGACAAATTGTATTGATTTCAACCAGATGGAGGAAATACCGTTTATGTAACCATAGTTAAAGAGAATACAAAACACAGACTTAAAACCAAAGTATCTGACTCAATTAAAACAAAACCAACAGATATCACACATTGGTTTTATTTATATTGAAAGCCCTAAACCAGCAGAACCTAACCCTGGAAAACAATAATGTGGGTCAACCTGTAAAGTCAAATGACCCATGTTTACTCACCTTTTGCATTTATTTGGTGACCTTTTGCAGTCATGAATAAATATATGAACATAGTGACAGATAGGGTGGAATGGTCAAATCTGTAGACCTGGGAACAGTTGTCCTTTCCAAACCAAAGGTAAATGCTGTGTTTAATATTGTTTCTTATGCTCTTTCTTGTTTTGGGCTTTTCCCTGATCATTCCCTGAACCAAAACCAAACCTTACTTATTACATCACTCCAGAATGCAAAAATGATGCAGTATTTTCAAATGCTATCCAATGCCAAGTGAAAAATCTACCTGCATTTGACACTCATTGGATAATTAATAACTGATTCAAGTCATTTCCTTCACAATACTAGAGTGTGAATGATACCAAGTGGACAAATATTACTGCTATCCTTGTCCATTCAAGTTGGACAAGTGTCTGCAAATGTTGTGCATATAGTAAAGTTCACTTTTATTGTCCACTTAGGGATATGAGCCTTTGAATTAAACTCATCGTAGGACACACAAGGACCAATGGGCTGCCACTGAAGAGGAACCAGCAAGGCACAGGGCAGAACATCCAACTCCATAAGAAAATCTCCCTCCAAATGAACCTCCTAATGACAGTGGTAGCCAGCTGTTCTTTTTTTTTTATCCTTCCTACCTATAAAACGCGTGTTTCGGCCCCGCCCCATGTCCGTCCCATCGATGTTGCAGAACATGAGAGCATTTGTACGGGTTCTCCTCAGCCTTCACAGGCCCGATCGCTGCCAAACTCGCCAAATGAGTAGAAACATTACCTGACTGTCTCCTAGGCACACTTTTATGTCCGTATTCAAATGTTGTGAGGTATGCAGGGCAATTTTAACAGGGTCCCAGCTCACCTCGAACCGGCTCCCAGCTCACCTCGGGCAGTGTTCCAGCTCACCTTGGACCGAGTCTGACCTCACCACGGACCTTCACAGGCCCGATCGCCGCCAAACATTACCTGACTATCTACTGGGCACAATTTCATGTCCGTATTCAAATGTTGTGAGGTATGCTGGCTGCTTTTAGCCTCTCATACCATCGTACAATAGCACCACAGGTACAATGCCGCTAGTACAATAAATTTATGTTGTTTTGGAAATGACTGGAAATCACCCATGAGGATGTGTCGTACTAAAATCTATCCAGTGCCCGGGTGAACACTCACTCAACATTACACAAATCAGTCTAAGATAACCAGGATTAATGTAGGTATCTAACAATTTAATTCACATCAGATCTAGGATGCACTGAATATTCACACTGGGTCCTTTCATTACAGTGAAACAGCAACAAGTAATGTTAGATGTTACCTTAGTAAAATGAAATGTTACAGGTAATAACTGATAGGTGTCTTGGTGGAAATGTCTTCTTGAATTTCCCTCGGGATTAATAAAGTATCTATCTAGCTATCTATCTATGCATTTGTGAGTTCAAAGTGTGTGATCTTTGGTGACATCTAGTGGGGAAGTTACAGTTGTCAGTTTAGTGAATACTCCCTCATCCTCATTTAAGGTGGAGGAGGGTTTGTTTTTGTCCATTTAGGGCTGTTTAGTGAGGGGAGTGAAGGGAATATTAACTCCGGCCTGGACAAAACTGATGGCACCGACTATAACATGGAAAAGGGAAGAAGAGACTACTGTGGAAACATGGCAGCAGTAAAAACACAATGATTCTTAATTTTGTGTAATTTTACACTAACAAAAACACAATTACCCACTGGATGTTTACATTAACAGGAAAGTTTCAAACACAGGTTTTCAAAGTTGTCAGCCATTACACTGTTCATAAACTAACAGTCATAGTCACCACTAACACCCTACCACTTTGGTGAAAGACAATAAACCTATCAGGCTTCATCTTTTAATCAAGAGTCCTGTTTTTTTGTCTTGTAAATAGTATCTTCCATGATAGTTTATAGCAGGGGTTTTCAAAGTGTGGGATAGTGAGCCTCCACTAAGAGAACTCAAAAGTAGCTGCCCCCCCCCCATTATTATTACTATTATTATACTGCTGTTGTTGTTGCTTTGTATGTTCCATGCAGGCTTAAAAAAAGGGTTTCAACAATACATTTTGTTAACATCTTTAGTTTTTAAATATCTTAAACATGTTTGTATGTTCTTAAACATGTTGTTTTTTTTTTTTTAACATTTTAAACATTTATCTGCGTATATGCTTAAATACCTTTTTTACACACTTTTTAACATCTGTGTGTTTTAACGTCTTTTGAAAATACATTTTAACATCTGTGTGTGTTTTTAATGTTTCTTTTAACACATCTTAACATCTTTGTGTGTTTTTAACATATTTTTAAAATATATTTTCACATCTGTGTATGTTTTAAACATATTTTTTCACATTTTAACACCTTTGTGTGTTTTTAAAGCATCTTTAGAGTACATTTAAACATCTTAAAAAAAAAAAAACACAAAAAAAAGAAAAACATTTACACTTTTAAAGAAAACACAATTCAACTTTTCAACAGATCTTTTTAAAAAATATGTTCACTCATCTGACGTTATTTCACATTAATGTTTGTGGGCTACACTTAAAATGATCTCCCCATTCCAGTCCCATTCTATCTGAAAGCAGATAGCAATAGCCCTAACCTCAATTCAACAAAATCATACATTTTGAGGCCTATTTATGCAATTCCTCAAATCAAATAATGGAATAATAATGAACAAATCAACGTCAGTCAGACATTGTTATCATCACTGCATACCACAGTGCTGCTTTTCATATCACTGTCTCAACATCGTGCTTACATCCTTTCCATAACAGTAACAAACCGATAGCCCTTGTTGCCACTTCGGTGCTTAGTTTCAATATGACGCCAGAGTTTACATGGTCACATGCTGTCGTTAGCTAGCACCGCTTTGCAAATAACACACTGTGACAGCGGAGCATCATCAGGACCAATACATGAAAAGCCAAACTTTAACCCTTTCATGCATAGTGGTCACTACAGTGGACGGTTATTCTACAGCTGTTCTCTTGTATATTCATAGGTTTTGTTGTTTTAGTTCCATATCAGCCAATGCAGTGGACGCTTATGTATCATCTCAAACACTGCAATTCATACCATTACTATAACTTTGCTGTTCTTGTTAAACCTGATCTGCACTAACATGTTTAAGTGTAAATCAATTGTTAATTTTTAGACAAAAAGAGTTGTTTTTTGCACATTATATGAGGTAATAACTAGCATTAGAGTATGTTAAAATGTGAGAAAACATCAAATTAGCAGCCTTAAAAATGTTTTTTATTTCATTGTTTTCATTTTACTTTCTGATATTGGGTTTTAAACACGTTTCTTTACTTGAAAAATTAAATGCATGGACATTTTTGTAACTCCATGAAAAAAACAACTTGATCGCAATTTTTTTTTTATGCCTAAGGAGGAATAAAAACACTCCAGAAAAAAACCTTGACTATAGGTTCTCATAATTCATGCATGAAAGGGTTAAATAATCAGGGTCATACTTCCTCCATTTTTTGCTCGCCCCAGACTCTGTGTCCTCTCTCACTTTTACTTGAGGTACTAAAAATTGAAGCATTTTGTCCTTCACATGTACTGTAGTTAGCTAACCAGATGTTTAGACTTTTCTTCTTTTATATTCAGGTTTATTTTTTCTCACGCCATGCCTCCCCTGAAGTCCTCTGGCGCCCCCCAGGGGAGGTGCGCCTCACACTTTGAAAACCACTGGTTTATAGGAACATACCAGAGGAAACTTCACAAATGTGAAATCAAGACAAAGGTAGGCTCTACTTTATATTGTCTGACCTGATGATCTCTCAGTATTTGTTCACTCCACCACATTATACTAGACTGTTTCCAAGGCTCCATTTTCCCTAACAAGGAAAAACATGTCACAGTCTGAGACACAAATCCAGGACATCAGTAAAATTGAAATACAAATAAAATACACAAACAGCACCCTGTGCTGCCATTAGGAATGGGTTGAGAGAATACATACATAAATGCAGAGTGAAGAATTTATTCAACAAAAGTTATGTCTTTTGGCCTGTGTTTAAAAAATAATATCAAAGAGTGATTAAAACAGCCCTCAAGGCAGAATGAATAATCATAACACAATGTTCACCATCTGAATTTTCTGAATAAATATACGTTCACATAAGCCTGCGATTACATGTCTGCTTCTTTTACATTACTGCTGCTTTTTATTCATACATTCATACTTTAATGCACATTTCTTTTGCCTGTTCTTAGATCATTTGTTTCTATGTCAGGGTGAGATTTTGTTTATCTCTGGGTGAAATATTTTTGGAAATGTGCTCAGTTTTTGTTTGCTTCAAAAACTAGTAGGTTACGCCTAAGGAATAGCATTAATCTCATCTCTCCATCCTACTCCCAGTCTTTCATCTATTTATCCATTCAGCAGCCCTCTCATCCCTAAATCCATGTGTCCATCCATCTATCCATCATCCTCCTGCCCATCTCACAGCCATCCAGCTTCAGACCGAGCATCTGTTTGTTTTATTCCTTCACCTCGCTGGCAGATAGCGGTGCATAATAAATCTAAAAGCAACTGCAATTGTGTCGTCAGTCTGTGCAATTGCATAACTGAAAAGGGCAGCGGTTGTATTTCAAAATGTAGGTGTGAATGTGGCAACACATTCTCCGTCTGCTGTTGAATATTCTTTTTAATTTTTTTTTTAGGGAGGGTTCTTTACTGAGTGAAATGAGCCTGAAGTATCAGTAACAACATGGCAACAACACATTCTTAAAAAGCAAGGAAAGGTGCTACAGTGCATTCTGACAGGCTTCCTCTACCAGGGAAATGACAGAACTACTACTAACACATAACTCCATCCCGCAATTAACGGTCTAAAGCTACATACTAATGAGGAATTCATTAAAACAAGTGACCAACATGAACATCAAAGAGCATGGACCATTGTCTGAGTTAGCATTTCTTATGTTGTTAAATCAAGAGATGAACTATTGATGCTCTCTTATAAATGATCAAAGTTAGTGGTTCAGTAAGAAAGACTCCTGTATGCTCATGTACTTACATCAAGTTTGCAAGAGTGTGTTTTGCACTGGGAGCCAATTGTTTGTAAATGTTAACTACACCCATTTCTAAGCTAACTACAGTCTACATCAGGGGTCTCAAACTCATGTTCTTTCAGGGGCCACATTCAGCCCGATTTGATCCCCAGTGGGTTGGACCAGTAAAATAATAACAGAATATCCCTTAAATAACGACCACTGCAAATTTTTGTCTTTGTTTTAGTGGAAAAAAACCCCAAAAACATTAAATTATGAAATACTTACTTTTATAAACTATCCAAACAAAAAAAGATGTGAATAACCTGAAAAAACTTAAATTTATTAAGAGAAATAAGTGCAATTTTAACAATTTTATGCTTCAACTTATCATTTCTACATGTGCATTATGGATCAGATCTACAAAGACACTAAACACTGAGGAACAGAAAGAAAATAGTTCAAATTGTAATTAATTTTCTTTAGACATTTCAGGTTGTTCACATTTGTTCAGGTTATTCACATTTTATTGTTACAGGATAGTTTGTAATTGTAAATATTTTCATAATTTATTTTTTGCACTAAAACAAAGAAAAAAATTGAAGTTGTTAATTCTAAATTTTTTTGCTTAATTCAAGATTTTTTGCTAAATTTGAGATTTTTTTTTTTTGCTTAATTAAAGAATTTTTTTTTTACTTAGTTGAAGATTTTTTTTGGCTTAAATCAAGATTTTTTTTTTTTTACTTAATTGAAGATTTTTTTTTTTTTTTTTTGCTTAATTCAAGATTTTTTTCCTAATTTAATGTTATTTTCTGCATTAAAACAAAAAAATTTAAGTTGTCATTATTTATAGGCATAGTGTAATATTACAAAAATATACAAAAAGAAAATCTGGAGTCATTCTTTTTGTAGGTTTTTATGCTGTTATTATTTGACTGTAGATCATACTGGTCTGTATGTGGAACCTGAACTAAAATGAGTTCCACAGCACTTTGTAAATTCATCCCACGAGCCGCATTGGAACCTTTGGTGGGCCGCATTTGGCCCCCGGGCCGCATGTTTGAGGCCCCTGGTCCACATCCATAATCAGAGCATGTGCACTGATCTGTACGTAGGCTCTGCACAGTGTTTCTTTAAAAATCCTTCTGCTGACCCCCAAGTTCTTCAAATCCTCAACAGCTGTATAAGTGTACAAGCAAGAAGAAAGGGTCACAGGTCAAAAATGAGACCAAGTGTGATGTGGTCTGATACCACTGACAGCCACTGGATGCTATCTTTAATAAAGTCCAGGTCCCTTTAGACTTGCAATACAAGAAATTAAAGGGAAGTATAAAATGATAAATGCACAGAAGCTGTTTTGCAGTATTTAGTCAAATTAGGAAAAACATACAGATCTTTGTGCATCCATAGTATTTAAAATCCTTTCAAAAATGTTCAGTCAGACCAGCTCATGCAGTCGCAGAAAGAAATGATTAGACCACCCTTGTTTTCTTCAATTTCTTGTTCATTTTAATGCCTGGTACAACTAAAAGTGCATTTATTTGGACAAATATGATAGCAACAAAAGTAGCTCATAGTAGTTTAATTTCAAAGCCGATATCTACCCATTTTCCATGTTTTCTTGATAATAACCAAAATCCCTTCAGTTCTTACATCAATATCCATGGCATTGTACTGACAAAAACAGTGCTTTTAGACATTCCATGTTTTCTTTTCTGTCTGTTTTAGTCACATGATACACACAGGAGTTAGGACTGGATGGCATAACTATTGTTTTGATGACTTTTGAGGGTCTAATAATTTTTTCCTCAACCGTATGTATCAGATCATTTTGTGACTAATTCCAAGCAGAGGGAACAGCACATTTAATGGACCTTTTCTCCCAGTTCTATCCTTGAAAATACTCAAAATGCTTAAAAAGTCACTTTTTCCCCTCAATGAAGAGTTTTTCCAATAGAGGGCTATGATTGACAGGTACCTCACCTACATACCTCACCTGTCAAACTGGACCTTCTCAGCTTCTGAATAAAACATTTTTATTTTCTTTTTAGTTTTGATAGACAGTGGTGGCTGTGGTTAATAGTTACACTAATGAAACTGTGAAATGACTTTATTATGCAAACAGGAGCAATGCAGTGGTGTAGTAGCTCTGGATTCGATTCTCAGTCAGATTGGAGTTTACAGTTTCTATCTGCAGGTTTCCTCTGGGTGTTCCGTTTTCCCCTGCCATTAAAAAAATCCTAATCATAACAATAATAATAATATGATGAATTGCATATTTAAAGCACTTCTCATTCAAAAGAATCTCAAATACACAGTGAAAAAAGAAAGTTATAGTTAAAGTTAAGTTAGAGTAAAATACAAAAAAATACAAATCTAAAAACATCATGGTGGGCAGTGAAAAGCATATATATATATATATATATATATATTTTTTTTTTTTTTTTTTTTTTTTTTTTTTTTTTTTTTTCCCTTGGAATACTGGAATAAATAAAAATGTGGAGAAAAAAAATGGTAGCAGACGTTGCATCAAATCACATCACTATGCCAAATTACCCCTTAGTCTCTGCTCATACCATGATCTCCAATCTGTCCAACTGGCTCCAACGCTTCACTGGGCAGCTCAGTTAGGCTTCACTGGTTTCTAGCTCCTCCTCTGACAATTGGGCCAAAGAAAGTCTGTGGGAAGGAAGGACGGAAGGAGTTAGGAAGGAAGATAAGAAGGAAGGACGGAAGGAAGATAGGAAGAAAGATAGGAAGGAAGGAAGGAAGGAAAGGAAAGAAGGAAGGAGTTAGGAAGGAAGATAGGAAGGAAAGAAGTAGCTCTACAGGGCTGAGGAAGGAGCGAGCCCACTCCTGCTAAATCCCTTCTTAAATATGTATCCGTTTACAAACAAGGACACGTTGTGATAAGTATGGCTGGAAGGAGGAAACAAAGTGTGAAAAAGTTGGGCAGATAAACTGAGACTAAATATTCTAAGTGGGTCACAGGGTTGGATGTCCTGCATTTCTCTTTCAGTAAACCTCACTGATGGGAAGTGGTAGAAGCCAAGACCGGAAAAAGACATTTCAGAGCCCCAGGCTAAATATGACACCTTGGGTCTTGACCCTGTGCAGACTTTGTGTGGTCATCCAACAGTCTGGAGGTAGAGACACAGTTTTATTCAACTGAATTTAGTTCCAGTAATTTTTAATCTTAATATCTCAAAACCATTAACGAATCTTTTTTTTTTGGTAATTTGTGGCAACGATTCACAGGATGATGGACAGACCATATAATAATATATATAATATCATAGAAATTTGGAATTCCTGTTAAAATTAGTGAATGTATCATAAATATGTTAACAGGCTAAGTATTTTAATCACATAATGATAACCTTGAAACATCTGTGTGACAGAACCAGCTGGAGGTCTTGTTAAGTATAACCTCTGAAGCACAACTACAGCAAAGCTGTCTGTCAGGAACCAAAATGTTTTCTGTTAATAAACAGATGCCTTAAAAATCTGATTCAACAGACATGTGCTGTCAATCAAAGACCACACAGCAGACATCGTAACAGCCATCAGTGGAATTACACTTTAAAGTGCCTCTGCAGTCTTTGTTATGGTGTTATTTGCTACAGCCTACCATGTGTAAGCTAAGGCAGAGCACTAGTCATTCACAGGCTATCAAAATATCCACAAATTTGATCAACAGTGTATAAATGTTTAAGAAAATGACATGTCATAGAATTACTTTTACATCATAAACATGTTGCTTTTGGTGAAATGTGTAAAGGGGATAGATAGATAGATAGATAGATAGATAGATAGATAGATAGATAGATAGATAGATAGATAGATAGATAGATAGATAGATAGATAGATAGATAGATAGATAGATAGATAGATCTTTATTGTCATTGCACAATCATACACAGTATAATGATGCAACAACATTAGGGCAGAGGAGAATAAAAAGACAATAATCAGAATCGAATATACACAGGGCAATTAAAAAGTGCAAAAATGTAAAAAAAAATATGTAAAAAAACAAAACAAAATCACAAATGGGTAATCACCTGTTTTGCACTCAACAACGCTGTTTAAAGATTTGAGACTTGTGATGTTTAAAAATACAGATGGCGCAGAAAAGCTTTAGAGGAGACCACACCTCAGTTTCGTCTTATGCGATAGTCTACTGTGTGTCTGTCAGCTTTAAAATATTACCTGCAGCTCCTTAGGGATAAAATAATGTCAGAGAAATCACGTTTTGACAAGAAAATAACTGAGCCGATTCCTAGAAGCAAATAAATTCAACCCACATCCACTCAGTCCTCCATCTCTGTCTGGAAGCCCTGGGGTTGTGTGTTTACATCATCTGGATTAATGAAGGAAGTACAGCTGGACTAACTCTGCTCTTTGTGTGCTTTCTGAATCCTTTCCGTTCTATGATTTTCTTTTTTCTTTTCTTTTCTTCTTCCTTTCTCCAGTCCTATTCTGTACTTCATACTTTATGTCTGCTGATAATGTTTTATTTTTTTCATATGTTATCATCTTGCCTCAGGCCACATGTGTACTGCAGTTATTCCAGCCATCACTTTCTGTATTATGAACCTCCATATCTTCTTTTCCTCGTCCTTCCTTCCACTCTGTGCAGCCTCTGGCCATTCAGCTGTGAATTAAGAAGCTTTATGACCTCCAACCTCCAGTCACTGATCATTATGTAGAAAATCATCAATGAAACAACTCCTGTTATGCAGGAATGGGTGTGTGTACACTTAGATTATGATAGTTAGCTCATTGTCATGTTGTTGGGACTTAAAAAAAAATTAAAAAAGTATCAAAGAAATAGATGTAGCCACTCTGATTGTTTTTTGGACTACCATTCTGAAGCCTTGAGTTTTTGTTTTGACCACCACTGTCCTATGGTGGCTGACAAGGGCCAAACACATTGCAACCGCCCAATGCATGTTTGTTAGAGAAAACAGCTGCAAGTACAGAAACGATGCAAATTCACAAACTCAAACATATATGTCTAAAGGAGGTACAAAAAGAGGAATGTGGTGCAAATGGAAAAATGCACTGCGAGAAACAAAAACAAATACATAATCATTAAATGCTCTGCAAATAAAGAAACGATGCAAACCAAGAAAACATCTACAAATGAAAAATGCTGCAGAGCCAGTCACTAAAACAGAAGTGCTCCACACCTGCAGGGGGCAGCATTTACAGACAACAGACTAGTGTCAAATAGAATCAAATAAAAGTCACATGACCACGCTACGCCATAACTTCAGTTTGTTCTCACAGTAGTTTGAAACACTATCAGTCAGCTGTTCTCTGTCTCTCTCTCCATCCTGTGTGTCTCTGCATTGAGCTGTTCTGCTGACAGCGCCCCCTACAGGTGTGGAGCAGTTCTGTTGGACTGACTGGTTCTGCAGTGTGTTTTGTTTGCAGATGTTTACTTGGTTTGCATTGTTTCTTTAGCTGCAGAACATTTGATGATTATGCATATGTTTTCATTTGCACCACATTCCTCTTTTTGTACCTCCTTTAGACTGTTTGAGTTTGTGAATTTGCATCGTTTCTGTATTTGCAGCTGTTTTCTCTGAGACGCATTAGCCCATTGAAATGTGTTTGGCCCTTGTCAGCCACCGTAGGATGGTGGTGGTCAAAACAAAAGCTCAAGGCTTCAGAATGGTAGTCCAAAAACCAATCAGAGTGGCTACATCTATTTTTTTACTTTACTTTTTTTTTTTTTTTTTTAAGTCCCAACAACATATCAATGAGCTAACTAACGTGCATAATCATAAAATGCACTGCAAATAACGAAAAGATGCAAACCAAGTAAACATCTGCAAATGAAAAATGCTGCAGAACCAGTCAGTCCAACGGAAGTGCTCCACACCTGTAGGGGGCGCTGTCAGCAGAACAGCTCAATGCAGAGACACACAGTATGTAGAGAGAGACGGAGAACAGCTGACTGACAGTGTTTCAAACTACTGTGAGAACAAACTGAAGTTACAGCATAGCGCGGTCATGTGACTTTTATTTGATTCTATTTGACACTAGTCTGTTGTCTGTAAACGTTGCCCCCTACAGGTTTGGAGAACTTCTGTTGGACTGACTGGTTATGCAGCATTTTTAGTTTGCTTTGTTAGTTTGTTTTCTGGGTCTGAATCATTTCTTTATTTGCAGAGCATTTGATGATTATCCATTTGTTTTTGTTTCTTGCGGTGCATTTTTTCATTTGCACCATGTTCCTCTTTTTGTACCTCCTTTAGACTTGTGTTTGAGTTTGTGAATTTGCATTGTTTCTGTACTTGCAGCTGTTTTCTCTAACTGAGACGCATTGAGCCGGTGCAGTGTGTTTGGCCCTTGTTGGCCACCGTACCATCCTGGCTTAGAGCAGTCCTGGAGGCTCAGGCAGACAAGGAGGAAATAATACCACTAATTTACTGATAAGGTAGCATGGTAAACTGCATAAAACATTTGTGTACAAAATCATTTGACAAACTTAGTTACACTTTTTAACTCCAGAACTTTTTAATATCATTTGCACAAATAAATCCCAAGCTATTCCAAATTCCAGAGGGCTTAGCTTTGAGGGGAATACCTGTCACCACTGAGTTCTCAAATTGGGCTCCAATAAACATTCCAGCTTTCAGTTTTGTGTTACTATGGACTATGTACCTTTTTTTTTCTTTCAGGCATCGAAAAGCACCTGAAATTGATCACTTAAAAATATAGAATAAAAATTCCTGTGTGATGTGCTGCCAATGGCTGTATATTAATGTGTGCATAACTCAAAATCCTGATGTGCTGATGTGAAATTCTGATTTCAGATTTAGAATCAGTATCAAACGGCAAAATGATCCCATTAGCAAAATTACTATTCACTTGTGCAATCTGCCCATTTACTTGTCTCATCCTCACAGTGACCTTCAGCTGTGAATACTTTTAATTTCATCCTTGCAATTGAGTGTTTTTGCCAAATATTGTGATTTTTCTCTCAAGTCATTTCTGATGTATCATATTTTAAACCAGACAAACTTTACAGATGTCCCATGGATGCATATACAGACATTTGGAACCAGTATAGACTACCATTTTAAGAGCACATGACAGATTTATTAATTTATTTATTTACCTTTATTTAACTAGGAAATCGCTCTGATATTAGAAATGTCTTTTGCAAATGAGACCTGGCCAAGGTAGCAGCCATACAAGGTCAAAACTATATAAAACACATGCATGATTCACAGTGAATAATAAAACAGAACAATAATTCCAAAATAATGACCTCTCAAGAAAAACAGTAACGTTCGTCCTTCACTGCATTCTCTACAGCTCAGGGGTCACCAATCTTTACTATCTCATGAGCCATTTGTGACTCAAAAGAGGAAAAAAAAAATACAGAGAAGACTTCTGTTTTTAGATAACCTGTTTTTAGGTAACAAATGGAGACTGAGTTTGAACTATTAAATTTAGGAGAAAAAAAACATCAGGCTTCATAGAAGTATGACATATTTTGGTTGATAAAATGTTAATTGTGTTTTATTCTAAGTAAAGACGGCCCACTTTCACAGCTATAATATCTACAACAATAATATCCAACTGTTTAAATGCAGCTACATTTGTAGTTTACCACCGCCAGAGTGTGAATGTGTGAGTGAATGAATAATGGATCCACTGTACACACTTTGAGTATTTTCAGATTCAGATATGTTTTATTCATGCACAGAGAAAGAAAAAAAAAAATATATGAGCAGTTTACAACAGATGTACATGAAACAGAATCCCAAGGAAGCAAGAGTACTTATAGATAGGGGACCCAAGCAACCAACAACATCCTCACCCCCATTCCCTCTTAACCCCCCACCCCCCAGTGACATTCATACATATTCATCAACACCCATTCATGAGCAGTCATCAACACACACCACACACAAGCACCTGCACAAGCATCCACACAATCACATATAAGTACGCATACACACACATACATACTCAGACAGCAACATTTCCAAAAAATACATGATACTGACAGAGATTCTATTATGCATAGGAAGACAGAAGTTTCTTTCTAACATTTTTTTTGAAGGCAGAAAGAGATTGTGATAATTTAATAAACCCATCTGGCTCATTCCAAATCTGTGTCAATAGAAAAGCGCTATATGAATCGAATCCATTATTATCATTATTATTATTACAGCGAGTCACTAGAATGAGAATAAACAGCCTCACATGGTTCAAGAGCCATGGGTTGGAGACCCCTGACCTCTGACTAGGGATGGGAATCGAGAACCGTTTCTTTTTGAGAACCGGATCCCAGTAGCTTGATTCCTTGGACTTGTTTGCCTGCCTTTTTAACGATTCTGCCTTCATTGCACATGCGCGATGACGTCATGCGTACGCTGCATCGTTTTGGTCCGAACATAGCCAACATGGTGTTGAGGCAGAAACGGTCTAAACAGACACCAGGTCCACTGGAACACTGTCAAAGCTTCCATGTCTTCAAAAGGGTGGAATCCCTCCAATATGCTCAAACATTTGTCCACAGCATGTGATTCATTTACAGGAATGTCACGTATTTAATACGCTACTTAGCGATGCTTGTGAGTGTAGTGGCAGAGTGAATGCCGGGCCCAGTTCCGGTTCTGGTCCGGGCAACAAATGTCATACCCCCTCAAATACAAGGTAGGGGAAAGGAAGTGAGGAGCACAACAGGGGACGAGCCGAGCCGAGTCGAACTGGTTCCACGGAATGGACATGCGGCAATAGAGGAATTAGTAAATCATCTTAAGTTTCACTTTCACTGCACACACACACACACACACCCCCAACAGGGCCTGGTGTAATCTGTTATTATTATTTGTGCATACTGTATATGGTATATTTTCTGGGCAGAGAGGGACATACAGGGGTTGGACAAAATAATGGAAACACCAAACATTGTGGCATCATAGAAGGTGTTTCCATTATTTTGTCCAACCCCTGTATGAAAGACAGTTAATGCAAACACACCTGTTTGTACTCTTTTATTCCCTCACCCAATGAGAATCAACAAGAGAATCAATAAGGAATCGGATCGATAAGCAAAATTGATAATGGAATCGGAATTGTTAAATTCCTATCAATTCCCATCCCTACCTCTGACCCTCTGAACCTGGTACAGACCACAGACTATGTAAAGGAAATGCCATCATCATCCTAGTTTTTTGGTAGTGACCATATGGAAGAAGAGCAGAGAGCGATAAATACTAACTTATTGACACAGTAAACTGATAAAACTCATGCAATGATTATATAACATCCTATGACAATGTTGTTTGTGTAAATAAATCACATGTGCAAAACAACTATCTGTTAGGACAAAAATATATTTTGTTGAATATACAGCAGTTATGAAAACTGGTGGTTTATATCTGTTATTTGAGACCAAATCAAAAATGAAAACATTAATTCAGTACTTCAATAGCTGGAGAGAAACATGGAAAAATGATTCCTAATGTGAATCAAACTGTTACTCCAGGACTACTGGATTAAAAATAAATAATAATAAATAAATAAAACAGTTTTTACAGAAGCTTGGTAAATTATATGTTCTCCCAGGTGTCTCACTTGTATAAAGGTAAAATAACGTTCTTTGCTTGTGTTTAGGAGCAAACAGATACTGTAACATTCCATAGACTGAATGGAAGACAGACTGTTAGTGAGAAAAAAGGGTTATTTTCAAATGTTATTTTCTGTTTTTTGGAGATTTTTTTCCCAGCAGTGTTTCTGCTCTAAAATATTCATACGCTTGCCCGTATCATCATATAAGAGGAAATGTTCTAGAAGAAATGTGATTTTGTCTGAGACAGAACTGTATAATACCATAAGTAAAGCAGGAAGAAAGAAGAGCAGAAAGAACAGAAGTCAGTGTTTGGCCTCCGTCGGATGTGTGATGTTGGTATTGGATGGAACTACAAACTCAGTGCCCAAAGGTTGAGACCTAGAAACATCTCCACACAACATCTATTTATCTGTCTGTCTGTCTGTCTGTCTGTCTGTCTGTTAGTCTGCTAAAAATGAGTCAGCCCCTCTCAGTCTCTCCCTCAGGAGTCAGATAATCAGCGTATCTGTCTCTTCCCGGCAGTCAGTTTGAATTTACTGATTAGCCTTCAGCTAACCTGTGGACGACAGGATCCACCGGCTCATGTCTATCTGGATTAGGGCTGTCTGTTAATTTGTCCTGTTGCTTTTGGCAAAATACCAACTCTCATGGAAATGAGAAAGAAGTGTACATCTGCATGAAGAACATTTTCAGGAATGAGGAAATTTCTCGGCAGTATTTCTGAATGGAAAGATCACACTGAATGCTAGCATCTCTGCGCTCTTTTGTTCTTGTCTTACTTTCCTGTCCTCATTTTATGCTTCCATCTTCGCAATAATCATCACCTCCTCCGTTGCATGTAATACTCACTGTGACATTAATGGGAGCAAAGTGGTGCACTTAACTTAGCAAAGTAGTTCAATCCATCTTGTGATTTCTATCTCACATTTTTGCCTGTTTTCAGATTGTAAAAAAATGTCTTTAATCCAGTTTCTTTCTTCTAGATGTTCAGATTGAAGGATTTTGTCATTCACCCCAACAGTCCACTCCAGTTATTAATTGTAAATTGACATGTAAATTAACCAGTGTGGATCAGTTGTAGAGAAATAATATTTGAAATAATATTTTAGATTTTAAGTACATTACAACAAATTTGTGTTTTTGAACTCATTATTATTCAGTGACTGAATTAACTGGAAAATGCAGCAAAGCCAACAACCATGAGCATGTTCATACAAATATGTTTCTGTGTTTACTCACTGTCTAAATGTGCAAGTGTGGTTGGGAGGTACTCGGCCCAGTTATCACGTCTGTCCAGCTGCTTCATGCTTAATAAGCTCTTTACCAGCCAACACAACACAACAACACAGAAACCCACACACTACAATCATCCATTCACCCATCTGTCTCCTGATAACACCAACATCCACACCTCCTCGCAAGCTGCCAGAGATGGTTACAAGTCTTTTTTCCCCAAGTCAAGTCTCAGGTCTCTGTGCCAGATTCCAAGTCTCTTAAGGTTGTAATGAGAATTTTATCATTTGCTACAAGCTGTTTAGTCTGCACAGAGCGCGGCATTATACTGTAATAAATGATTCTGTGGTCATGTGGATTAAAAGTCCAAAATAATTGTGTCCCCTGAGGAGGCACTGCTTCTAAAACACTGTGAAAGATGTCAGGGCTTCATTTAAAACACAAAAAGTCTGCAATGATGGGATCAAAAACAATGTGCAATACCTAGTCATATTTAAACCAACTAACTTTCTTTGCTCTAACCAACACATTTTACTGCCTACACCCAACAGCTACATGAGTCAGTGCACACAACTCCAGAGCCTGGTAACAAAGTCCTGGATTTTCTAAACCCACCATCCACCCTAACCACCTCCTAGCTTTAGAAGACAAAGGAAGTTGCAGCTCCTTTACTGACAAATTATACTTGGCAGAACAGAATGACATTTGTACCACACCATCAGGGTGCGATTTGTCAGTGTGTGTGTGTGTGTGTGTGTGTGTGTGTGTGTGTGTGGGGGGTGAGTAACGTACCTAACGCTGGCGTAAAGTGAAACTTCACATACTTTAAACGTCCAACTCCCAGGTTCTATTCCTCTATTATACAGTGGATATTACATGAAATTTTCACAACTTCTAACCTGTATCCACTGGACACACAATCAATCAATCAATCAACCTTTATTTATAGAGCACTTTTCATGCACAGATGCAACACAAAGTGCTTTACAGAATTAAAACAATTACACAATAAAAACAGAAAAACAATTACAAAGAAAACCCCTCCCTCCCACCCTCCATACTAGACACGCACACACACACACACACACACACACACGCCCACACACTTACACACACGCACACAACAGGGAGACATGGCATGGCACTGAGGATCAAGGAAACGTCACCTTTGGGGCCGTCCACACTGGGAGGAGCCGCAGGCCGTGCCATCGGGGGGACCGGCACCCAGGCCCCCCGACTCCGACAGACAGGTGGACCCCCACATCGAAGGGAGGACCCCCAGCCAGCCGGGCCAAAGGTACCCAAGGACAGTACCCCCACTAGCAGACCAGACACAGCTCCCAGTGTGGAGGACCCCCCTGAGGAAACACTGGCGTTAAAAGCTAAAGACTAAAAGCATAACATAGGACTAAGAGAATAAATAAAATAAAATAAATACAGTACCAAGAGTAAAATACGTAAGATTATAAATAAAATAGAATAGATAAAGTATCAGTGATAAATAAAACAAAATAAGAACAAGAAGAGTTTAAAAAATGAGTTAAAAGCCTGATTAAAAAGGTGTGTCTTTAATCTGCTTTTGAAAATAACAACAGTCTCTGCAGTCCTGAGGCTCTCCGGCAGGCTGTTCCACAGGTGGGGGCCATAGTGGCTAAATGCTGCCTCACCGTGGGTTTTTGTTCTGGGTTTTGGTATGGTTAAGAGGCCAGTGCCGGAAGACCTCAGGGTCCGCGAGGGTTGATACACAAATACTGGGCCCCATGAATTTGTCATGTTTACCCCCCCCACTCCACCCCGTTCGCAAATTCTAAGACTGCAGACAGTTCGGTTCAGGTGAACGTTAGTGCCAGTAATTTAGGATAGGTGTAAGAAAACTGTCACAAACTGCCTATTACTTAAATTGATTGGTTGTCCCCCCCGAGGATGAAATTCATTGAGCAGATGTAGGGATGTAAAAACCAGAGGGGGGGTTGATACCCCCAACCCTCCCAACAATTTGCACCCTCCACACCATACTTGGATTTGCAGTGTAGTCACATGTGCAAATAATTTCTGCAAAAACGAGTGTGGTCTACACCAGCTCTAAATGGAAGGTGTCATAACTTTTGTTATGATTTGATGCTATATAAATAAAATTTGATTAATTGATTGATTGATTCACCAAATCACCAAGAAGAGCAGCTTCCTGCATCATTATAGATTACAGCACCTGGTATTTACATTTACATTTATGCATTTGGCAGACGCTTTTTTCCAAAGCAACTTACAGGGGAAAACCAATCAATCACTCAATCAATCAAATTTTGTTTATATAGCGCCAGATCACAACAAAAAGTTATCCCCATGACACTTTATATATACAGTTGGTCAAAACCAGACTCTAAGCCAATTTACAGAAACCCAACAGAATCCTCCAGGAGCAAACACTTGTGACTGGTGACAATGTATTTCAGGTACTGTGCTTTCCATCCAATTTTCCATTGCTGCCCACACACATTTATAAGGTATTTATAAGGTATTTATAAAGTATGCAGAAAATGAAGCTAGTAAGTAGTCAGTCATAGGCTACGTTTATTATTTTAGATAATGGATATTCTGCCCTCTGCGTTTAAAAAAAACAACTCATGCAGACGTGACCATTTTCAGAAAAATCTAGGTTTACATGGCCCCATATATGTACACCGTCAACAGCGTGCCAGGCTTGTAGATGGCAGTGTGGTGAGATGACCATTAACCAATCAGAATCCTGAAAAGAATCACAGCAAAACGTTACTTCCACTATAAACCTATGGGGATGTAGTTTTCCTGGTTCTGGGTCCAAACTGAGTCGTGTAACCAATACAATGCAAATGGATGAACCGGTGACCTTTTTTACCATCACAAACTGCTTTCCTGATGTGTCTGAACTGATGAAAAAGGGGTTTGAACTCTGGTGAGTCAAACCGTGGTAGTTCTGTAGTCGTTAACAGCTGTGATCTGTTTTTCAATCATGTTTTGTCTTTAGTTCTTGTAGACCGCTGTGCTCAGACATAAATTATACTTCATTTACCTTCCACTGAACTGGACAGAATAGAAAAAGGACTGAAAAGCAAAATATGAAGAATGAAGATATGGAAACATCTCATAAAAGCCCTATTTTATGACAAGTAAATACATTAAGACCCTGTTAAGCAGATGTAAAGGGCGCTAATTAGCTAAGATGCTAACATTTGCTAGCACCAAACTTATAACTTATAACTTCACTCATCAGCTCCATCATCTTCCCCTAAATTGTATCATCACATGTGAACTTGGTGGAGTATTTCCTTAACAAATTGTGACATCCATCTGAGATCTCTGTGTCCTTCATTGTCGTATAAACGATGGGCACAAACGCAGAGGAAAATGTCTGTTTTGTCAGATACCCTACTCCATGTAAACGTAGCCATAGTCATTGTTTTTGTTACATGTATTATTTCCTCAGCTAAATTCTCCCACTCTGATCCCACTTTAACTCTCCAGGACTCAGTGGGCTCTTTATTGAGAAGACAAGATAGGTTGTCCTTCAGTGCCTGGGAGAACTGGGAACAACTCATTATAGAATTTAGTATTCATTAAAATAAGTGTGGTGTAGTATCTTAATTTGGCAATTTGCTAAACCTTAACAGCTCATTATGGAAACAACTGAGGACACTTGACTTGTTATTGACAATGCAAAAGTCAGCACAGGACTTTGTATGGAATATACAGACAACCTGAGCATCATATGATCAGAATGCAACATGATATAGCTATTATTTCTGTTTTGCTAATATGCTTTGAGTTGTGTGACATACTGACATCAGAGGGTTATAAGCTGCAAGAGATGATTATTCACGCCTCTTTTAAAATGGAATAATACAGGCAGTAGGCTATGTCACAGAGGGTTTTGCTGAGCATTTAGAAGTGAGGGAGTAGACAAGGTGTGGGCAGAATGTTTCAGAGTTAGAGATAAGAGCGTATACTCCCCGTGTTCAAGGACAATCTGCCGCAGCACAGTGGCTAAGACTTAGCATGTGTTGTGGGCGAAGATAATTGGCTCACGGCCAGATGAGGAGACACTACCCCATGGAAGAAGTATAAAGAATTAGGGAAAGTGTAGCTCGGGGCTCTCAGGGACTTGGAACTCAGACATGTGTGTCCTTTGGCCTAGAGGTAAGATCGGGCCTAAAAAAGTCCAGCCCGACCCGACCCAGGCCCGCGGGTATTAAAGCCCGACCCAGCCCGAGCCCGACCAATTAACTTGATTTGCAGGCCCGAGCCCGAAGCAAACCCGAAATTTCATATTTTATTTGTGAGGACTCGGGAGGAGGAGGGGTGATTTATGATAACAAATTAAAGCCTGTCTTTTGTAACGAAATCTAAGTTAAACAAGACTGTATAAACATTTACATCTTTTATATTTCTGTGTCTGCAGAGGTTACATTAACCGACAATTTTCCATCATTGACGGATTTTTTTAAGAGTTGACGGGAAAAATTTAAGGCCGTCCGTCATTTTGACGGGTTGAAAATTGGGCCATAAACCACAGCAGCAGTACGTCCTTAAGAATCTAGCGCGGCACTTTAAGAGAGAGAGAGAGGCAGAGAGACAAAGAAGAACAATGACGGGTGGATAATAGACAGAGACAGGAAGGAGTTCTTTGAATTGTCATTGCAAGAGTTTAGCCCGGCCCGACCCGAACGTAATGATTGACATTTTAGGCCCGACCCGGCCCGAAATTCGGGTCGGGTCGGGCTCGGACTCGGGCTTAAGATCTTACCTCTACTTTGGCCCCCGACATTTTGAGTCTGGTGCCACCTTGCATGTGGAACCATCCAGTCGTTTATGAGGAGTCTGCTGGCTTAAAAGGAGACTACAGTTGCAGCTGTTGTTTTAGGAGGGTCTGCATACATGTGGGTACTTTAAATCAAAGGGACAAACCTGCTGTTACAGCTGTATGTCAATTTATTATGAAAGGCTGTGATCGCTGGTGCAGCAGCTGCTAATATGTTCATCGTAGTGTCGCTGCAGTTTGAAGTCATCTGAGACCATGTATATGTCAGGTTATGGATGATAACATGGGAGGGAGTGACACTCATATTGCTAAATATTTCCATCCATCTTAATGTGCCAAGAAGTTGTTCACAAGTAACAAGCATGGAAACAACAACATTTAAAAAGTCTCTGTATGTTGCAAAAGAGTTGAGTTTACCTGTTCTCTCCTTCGGGGTTCCTTCGGCCCTCCAGTTTACCCCGGGCCGGATCTATCAAAGCTTTGTGTGTATTAAAACGTGTGCAAACTCATTACACATGTAAAAAAACATACAAACTGATTTACTAACAGTGCGCAATAAGGGTTACGTCTTTCAAAGGTGCAAAATAGCACGTCTACATCCAGTTAGTACATTTGCCACAATGAATATGCAATATGGGGCATTTACGCGCAGTTGTGCGTGTGGTGGGAGGAGAAAATGTAAATATATTAATTTAGCACCTGCAAAGTGATTTATCAAACCCGAAAGCAATTTTGCTGATAGAAACTGCATCTGTATTTAACACGTGTCAAAAGGAGGTGCAAACGGTTTGGATGCACAATTGCGCACACGGAAGTGGTTAGGAGACATCGAACTGATGAAACGAGATGCAGAGAATGCATTTTTCACCCTCATGTGAACATTTTTGGACTGATGGAATAAAAAAATAATTGAGACATATGCACCCCCCCCCCCCCACACACACACACACACACACTTTACAGGACTCTTTTCCACTCCTGATGACTGTGATTAAAAATACACACCGACATTAGGATACAGTGTGACAAAATTATGTGTGCGTGACAGTCATTCAATCCAACTACACCCCCCCGCGCATGCACACATATGCACACACACACACACACACACACACACACACACACACACACAACACACCTTTAAAATGAAAAATAAATGAATGAGTCATGCAATACCTTCTATGATTAAACTCTTCCAATGTTACATTTCCTTGCATCTGCATCATTCAGTGCACTGTTCCCATTAGTGCTGCTTTATCCCAGAGCACTTTTTACAGCGTATTGTCTCCAGTAGCACACGCAAAACTGTCATTTAAATAGGGCGGTCTGCAAGAGTTTGCACCTGTAAGCAATCTTTGTAAATCACCCGCAAACCATGGTCACACCCCACATGCAAAATTCTAGATTGCGCAAGCAAATTACTACACGCAAGTTGGGATCTTAGTAGATCTGTCATTAAAAATAGGTACATGTAGGTTCATTCTCCTGTCAGAGCCCCTGATCACAGCACTGATGAAGTCCTGGAGTTGGTCTCTGAGTACCTTCAATGGCAGCTCACTACTCCTAATATGTTACATGCTAATGGTTGTTGCTAATACCAATGCTCGGTGCTGTGTGTGTCTTAGGATGGGTGAAATGCAGAGACTGAATTTCCCTACATCAAGTTCACCTTAACCTTTAACCTTTAATGAAGAAAATGGAAGTCCTTGTGAACGCGTAACCCATTTATTTAAGGTGCTCAGCTGTTTGCTGGATCTTCAGAGGTATTCTGTTCAAATCTGAAACCATGTCTGCAGTGGGAGTGCTAGCTTGAATGGCACCCTGTGTAAGACACCCATTTGTGCCCCCCCCCCCCCAAATAAAAAAAAAAAAAAAAAAACATTTCCACATACAGGTCTGATGTGGTACTTTTACAATTATGTAAAGTAAAGTATTGCTCCCACATTTTTTTTCAACAATGGGGGGGGGGGGGGGGGGGTGGAAGGAGGCTGATGCTGCCATTAGTGGGGCTTTGCTCAAAAAAGTACTGTCTGATAGTGTGGACTGATGAGGCCACTGGGTTGTTCATTTGTTTCATCTGTGAGAAAAAAAAAACAAAAAAACACATCACATTGATTTTTCTGCTCTACATATTAACCCTTTCATGCATAGGTCACTACAGTGGACAGCTACTCTCCAGCTGTTCTCTTCTATACTAATGGGTTTTGTAGTTTTAGTCCCATATCAGCCAACACAGAGATGCTTAAGCACCATCCCATATACTGACATTTATACAATTATTGTAACTGTACTGTTCTTGATATACCTGATCTACAGTAACATGTTTTAGTGTAAATCAATTATTTGTCAGACAAAAAGTTTTTTTTTTGGCATATTATCTCCATGAAGTGAGTAATTACTAGCATTAGAATATGTGAAAATGTGAGAAGACATCAGATTAGCAGCATTAAAACATTTTTTATTTCATTGTTTTCATATCACTTTCTGATATTGGGTTTTAAACAAATGTTTCTTTACTTCAAAAATTAAATGCATGGAAATTTTTGTAACTCCATAGAAAAAAAAAACTCCATCGATTGTTTTTTTCATGGCTAAGGAGGAATAAAAATATTCAAAAAATAAATCTTGAATAAGGTTCTCACAATTCATGCATGAAAGGGTTAAAGCCATGTATAAAGTGGCCTACACCACCACTACGTACTGACACAATACAGTCTACATTTTTCACTTCAAACCTGATTAAAGATTGGAATATTTACATTTTCACCTTTTGCGACACTTTTGTGACTTGTTTCAAGTTTGCGTCAAATTCATTTGATATTTTATAGAAACAACCTAAGTGTGACTCAAGTTGCAGATTTGAGTTTTTTGGTAATCTTATTTCCACCAGTCCTCCTCTAAATGCACTTTTTCATGAACATTTCTTTGTATAGAAAAATATTGCATTTAAATGATGAGTAAAACAACAGTGTCCATGTGAAACGTAGAGGAGACGTAAGAAAAGAAGAGGAAATCCATTTGGAGTGAGTCCAGAACAGCCACTCGTTTCCTCATCTTATCATTTTACATGTGATTATACATTAATGAAAATATAATTACAAATATTATATTCCATGTCTGCAGTTACATGTTCCTAACTCTCCCTAAATTTTCTACACTAGACTTTTAGGACTAGCATTATTAAGAGTTAGGTAATGTTAAGGTTAGTTTAGGGCATGTTGGGTTTTACTAAGTAGACTTTTCCAGGAATATAAATGAAAGTCAGTGCAGTGTGTCCTAAAATCATAGAAACACAATTTTGTGCGTCTGTATGTTTGTGTGTGTGTATGTGTGTGTGTTTGTGTGCGTGTGTGTGTGTTGGCTTCCATGGGGAAATCTCTCAACTTTCCAACACACAGTATTCCCCTGCCTTCCTTTTCTCATTCTCTATTCCCAGGTGTGTGTGATGTGGTGTGTTTTTGCTCCCAGAGCACATTTGGTTTCCGCATCACTCAACACTCCTCCAACCATCTCTTTCTCTCTCACACACAGACACATAAACATACTCAGGAAAACCGCAAAACATTCTGACTGCAATGGTGAAAGTGTGTGTGTGCGTGTGTGTGTGTGTCACTTTCTGACCACACACAAGCTAATGTTATAAAAGCTGATAAAATTCAGATATGAATAATTAAGCTGTGGGGTTCCTGTGTGTCAAATTTATTCAGGGAAAGACATCTGTTCCTTTAAAAAGTAACAGTTTTGTTTGAAGTGAGAGTGTTCTGTGCTTCGATGAACTGGCCTGAGATCAACTCTGATCAGCAGTTGCGTGACCAGGAATCATAATTAGTTGTTACCAGTGCTATTTGTTAAGATTAGCTTGTCTCATTGTATTAGACTTAAGTCAAGTCAAAACTTCAACAAGCACTTTTTTTTTTGCACTGACTCAGGATGTGAGCAGTCCTTTTCTCCTGCAGGTGGTCCGATTACTGCCCCTAGCACCCGTCAATCATCTTGATAAGGTGTAATGTGCCCTGGGCTGTAAAACCTGCACAGTAAGAATATGCTGAAGAGGCAGATGGAGAGCACCTGCAACTCAAAGAACCAATCTGTTATTTCTTTAACTACTGATCGCAGACACACATATTTAATGAAAGAGCTTGATTTTTGGATGGATAGCATTTTACTATTTTCATATATGACATAGGCAAGTGAAAAATGAAAGTAAAAATAATATAAACAGCCGTATTGAAGTATTAAACCATTACATTTTAGCGGAACATCTTCAGTGCTTCTTGACAGTGATTTTGTGAAGTGTGTAAACTGGACGATGAACTCCATTCAGTAACATTTTACAATAACAGACACCCACCAATATGAGTTAATGTGGAAAAAAAAAAAACATGGACTATCAATTCATTAACAGCTATCTACAGACACCTAATGTATCTAGTAATTATTTGTTAATGACATTCATGTTAACTATTGTATTAATTTATACATTACTGACTAGATCATGATGAAGAACCAGAAAAACAGTTGAAGATGCAGTGCTTGAGAGTTTTCAGCATCTCATCTGAGAAGACTTCTCCTGACTGTGTTTTCAGGATGTAAAAAAATTCTTTAAAGATTCCTTGTTTCTTTTTTGTCAGACAGATTACAAAAAAAGGAGATTTTTTTTTTTTACCTTTATGTTTCGGTTACACCTGTAGCCTCCTTAGAAGGGTCATATGATGTTCCTTTGACGTGTCTTGTCAGCTGTTGTTGTTCTTTTGTTGGAAGCTCCAAGAATAAGTCCGGATTCTTTTTGGTCTCATTTTTATAAATTTAATTTGGCTTATCTGACCACAAACAAAGTGCATAGTATGACTCAGCACTGAGGATCCACACCCCAACCAGGGAAATGGATCCAGACATTCCAATGCACATCACTTTTATAATCCTTGTAAACTGATCTTCAGACTATGGGCTGTCCCCCTTGTGCTAGGTGGGCTGGGTCACAGAAAATGGACTGGTGTTATCTGACTCTAAAGTCAAGCAGATGTGATTCCTCATCTCTATGTAAAACCCCATGGTGACAGTGTGTTTTCCTCTTATCTCTTGTTGTTTACGATCGTCTGTGAGCATGTGTATTTAAAAGTGTGCCTAAGGCAGGGATTAAAGCAAAAATTTTTCATCTAACTGAAAATTTTCTTCTGGTCAAAATCATTGGCCACTATTAAAAATGATGCAATACAATACTACTAAAGCATACAAGTTTATATAGTCAAATTTGGCAATACTGTAAAACACACTGAATGGGAGAGTGTACAGGTGTAGAAGATTAGTAACATGGATAGAAAAAATGTCATGAGTGGTATTGGTGGGGGGTCTGGGGGTCCTCCCCCAGAAAATTTTGAAAGCTTCAGGTCAATTTTGGTGCTCTCTGGTTAATTTTAAAGGGTATGAAAACCTTTGAAGCAAGTGAAATAATAACTAGAAGAAAACCTTACTGCAAAAAATGAGTGAAAAACTTTTTATTTAACAATTTAGGAACTCCTAAAACATAACTCCAACTCCAACAGCACATGAATTTTGGGGAAAATGCCTGTGTAAATGTAACCCTAACCAACTAATCTTTTATTTTTTCTGCTTTTTGGCACTGAAACCAAAAGTTTCAAGCTTGGTCATTCCGGATGTACGCTTCTGTTTTTTTGTTTATGTGAAGCTTCAGATTGATGGCAGATCAGGACTTTTTTACCATTGGAACTATACAGAATTTTCTTGTGGCAAACTACACACATGCACGCACCAGGCTGCTTCATTTTTTTGCACCATGATCTAATTGGAGTTCCATCGTCTCCCTTCTCATCAAGCCATGCCCACCTCCATCTATTTTTCACGCATCTCTCAATAGTTACCACTTCAGCACCTTCCTCTACAAACGTGTCCATGATGTCGTATATGCTAGCCAAAATAATCTGTACGTTGTCAAACCTGCATCCACAACCCCCTCCCGCCAATATCATGTTCTCTTTTGATTGGAAGAAATTACGTCAACTGAAACAGAAATTATATTCCGTTACAGATCCTCTCTGAGGGTATTTAAAATACAGTGGCTTTGCAAATACCAAGGGTGTTACTCATTCATTCAATTTTATCTTCGTACTGTACCACACAGATAGAAATAAGATGCTAAACGGGTCAAAATAAAGCACTTATGCAGTCGGGCGCGTAACCGCGTAAGGCCGCGGCTCGCACAGCCGCATGCACGGGAAGGGCACATACACACAAACACACACACACTAGTCATATACCAGCAAGAGGAGATAAGCTATGAACTCAAACATGAAGGTACCTGTAGATCAGTTCTGTCTTCTTCCCTTTTCGCTGTGGTTCTTTCATAATGAAAGCTACTTGTTAGCACTAAACTAAAGTTAGCGTCTGGAGGCTGAACTTCGGTAAAGCTGAACTTGTCCATGTGTTTCTGAGGCACAGAATGAGCAACGTTTCCTTCCAAAGATAAATAGTCATCAATCTCTCCTCCCGACATAAAAATAAAGAAGTCATCTTATTATCATCACTGTTAAACCTATCAGCCCCCTGTGCGTGGCGTGCCTGTGTTAAACACCTGCAGATTCAGAACAGCAGACCCAGGACAGGATCGCGGTGCCGACTGGACTCCGCTAAACACGTGGGGAAGTTACTTCAATATGACTTTTTTCCCACCTCAATTTTTCCATTTGACGGAAATCCGTCATGGTGACGGAGAACTTTAATCCCTGGCCTAAGGTAAAACCTAAGTCCTGTGATCATAAATCTGTCAGTTTAGTAAGTTGACCAAGATGTGACCTATCCTGTCAGTGAAATAAAGAAATCTAGTGACACAAAGGGATCCTAACTAATACTGACTAATACTAATACTGACTAGTATGTGATTAAGCTTAAGAATTCAACTATCTAAATTAAAATAATATTTGAGTTTTATCCAGGTTTGCCAGACAACAGAGGACGACTATGCCCCCTGCTGTCTGGTATCCTGTGGAGGACAGCGTCCCAGGTGTGGGATAAGGTGTAAAGGCCAAGACACACCAACCCGACTGCCGGCCGTTGCCAGAAAAGGTAACCCGACTGCTCAATCAGCTCCCGTCTCCCTGACGCGGTCAAGAAAGTGTGAAGAACACACCAAATTGACTACTGACTCGACCGTACATTCTGCATTTGCGCAAGATGTAAACCCGGGAATGACAGAACGTTCCTGTCGACCAAAACCCAGAGCTCACTTTTGTCAGTGATTGTTGTCAGCAGAGAGTGTTGAGTAGTCCAGAAGCGTTGTTGTTGTTGTACTTGTTGAACGGATGGATAGTAATAAGAAAATACTGGTGTTGTCAGCTCTAGGGCTTCTTAAAAATAAAGATGTCGCAGGTAAAAACTGAGGAAAAATCGCACTATGCTAACACTGCTAATACTACTTACTTCATGGAATGAATGAAGTCCATAGAAAACACTGACTGTCACTCATTCAGATCCGATATGAGCAGTGAATGGACTATTATGGAAGACAGTAATAGTGTGAAGTACCTTGGCATAGCTGGATTCACATGGAAACTTCTCCTTCACTGATTCACTAGTTAAGGGCTATCCCTCCACCAATCAGATTGGTCCAACTGAATAACAGGTAGTGGCCGATTACACAGGTTGAATCGGCCGAAAAGACTGGCGATGCCATTAACGATGGCCGATCACAGAGAACACACCAAGCAGACTCGTGTCACCGACCTCGCCAGACTGCCCGACGATGTCTGACCGGCGAAAACCGGGTTGGTGTGTCTTTGCCTTAAGATCCCTCATCTGTGTTCATGGTCCTCAGGGCCCGTTTTCTGATCTCAGTAGCCTCCCTAATCCAGTGGTATTTGTTGCCTTCTGAGCGGATGACTTTGGCTTCTTCCCAGTCCACAATGTGGTTTTCTCTTTTACAATGAGCTGATTTCAGATTCTGTTTCTTTATTTTTGTGTCTGTGTCTTGCTCACATCTATTTCCCACATTCTTTCTTGTGTTCATTTTTTCTTGTACCAAACGCCCTTCCTGTTTCTGAAAATGTCAGTCTTGTTACATTACAAGAAGGGTATTTCATAGATGACATTGTGTTTGTTTTCTGTGGTATTTTGTCTTTTGGATGGAACAGTGGTCATCTCACTGTAGTGTGTGGTTTTACTGGGGTATTTATGTCATATTTTCTCATTGCTCTTTGTATGTGTTCTGTGGTGCCCTTGATGTATGGGAGTATGATGTGTTTTTGGATTTCTTGTGTTTTTTCTTGCTCCCTCCTGCACTTCTTTGAGATCAACTTGTTTTCTCACCTTCTCTATGGCCCATCGTGGATAGTGGATTTATGTGTTAACACATAAAAACCGTACTGTCAAATTGCTAGCGTGGTTTTATGCACACGCAAAGCTAAAGAAAGAGCAGAACAGCTTCTTCCCAGTCTGTAATGTGGTTTTCTCTTTTCCAATTATCCATTATGGCTGATTTCAGATTCTGTTGTTCTGCTCTTTCTTTAGCTTTGCGTGTGCATAAAAACCACGCCGGCAATTTGACATATAATGAGACTGACATTTTCAGAAACAGGAAGAGCGTTTGGTACAAGAAAAAATTAACCCAAGAAAGAATGTGGGAAAGAGACATTAGCAAGACACAGATGCTAAGCTAAAGAAAGAGCAGAACAACAGAATCTGAAATCAGCCATAACGGATCATTTCAAAAGAGAAATCCACATTATGGACTGGGAAGAAGCCAAAGTCATCCGCTCAGAAAGCAACAAATACCACTGGATTAGGGAGATCAGAAAACGGGCCCTGAGGACCATGAACACAGATGAGGGATCTTACACCTTATCCCACACTTGGGACGCTGTCCTCCGCAGGATGCCAGACACCAGGGGGCATAGTCGTCCTCTGTTGTCTGACAAACCTGGATATAACCGCTGACAAGTCACAGGAGCATCACGTGACCGTTCTGAGGAGGGCTACAGGTGTAACCGAAACACGTAAAGGTAAGAAAATCTACTTTTTTTAATACGTCTGACAAAAAAGAAACAAGGAATCTTTATACTGTCAGTGGACAGTATGAACTGGATCAGACTATGTGTAAAATCTACTCTATGATGCTCAGCTTTTGTCTAATCACATAAATACGGTGGTCAAATATGTGATTAACAGCTTTAATTACAGATTCCATCAGATGCAAACTGGACATGACTCTACTGCCCTACTCTGTGGAAAAGTGGCTTCACTTTTCCATAACACCATAAAATCAAATGAGGTAATGTGTTTTTATATTTAAAATTTTGACTTGGACTGTGAGAGGAGAGTATTTTTCCCCTGATTTCAGCTCATGTAGCCTTAATTATGACTAAATGATAGTTATTTTGCACTTTTTTTTTCAGCACTACATTGCACTTAAGTGTTGCTGAAATCTGGCCCACATTACAGGATCTCAAAATCCTAACCATATTAACATCCATTATTGAGGGTATATACCATGTCCTATCTAATAAACCCATAAATAGTTAAAACTATTGATTGATATTTTTTCCTCTCTAGAAGTCTATCAGAACAATAACTAGAATTGTTAAGCATAAATAAGCATTGCTACATAAACCATTGTATACAAGCTCCCATTACTGGGTACGGCCTGGATGTTACTAACATGCACACACTTGTGGAGAACTGGGTAAAGGATGACTCATCAGACCATATCTTTTTTTTTTCTACATCTCTGTAGACCAGTGCTAATGATTTTTGCACCACTGACCTCTTAAATGTGCATTCATCTTTGTAATGAGGAGACTTATATGTTGCAGCCCCACTATAATAAACCCCAGTATGTAATAGTCTGGACACACAGTTCTTGCTGACACAGTCTGATAATGCCCTCAATCATGATCACGGTCTGATCGGGGGTGAAATGCCCCCATTAGACCGTGATCATGATTGAGGGCATGATCAGACTGTGTCTGATCATGCCCTCATGTGTCTGTGTCTATAATAAACCCCAGTATGTAATAGTCTGGACACACAGTTCTTGCTGACACAGTCTGATCATGCCCTCAATCATGATCACGGTCTAATGGGGGCATTTCACCCCCGATCAGACCACTTCCCTTCGGTTTACCCTTTCATTTGTCATCTATGTGTATTTTTTGTACTGAAGACAGAGGGAGGAGGAAAGGATGGAATAGGTCTCCTGAAAAAGAATGGGGTAAATTATGGAAAACGAGAGAGGAAAAAGTCAATAGAGAAGTTACAGAAAGGAAAAGAGAAGAGGAAGGAGAGGGCGGACATTATGGAAAAAAGCAAATAACAGGTGGGTGTGAATTTGTGTGTGACATTAAATGACAGAGTGAATGAATATAGTATAACTGACAGGCTGGAGGAGTGACACACACACACACACACACACACACACACACACACATACACACACACACATACATACAGTATTTTACAGGAAGGGGCTTGTCAGAGAGGCCGCGGTCTCAATAGAGAGGAATTAAGCCTCAATGCTTATATAAGACGCCTCCACAAGACAGGATGATTTATATAACAGGAGGGGAGAGAAGAGAGGAAAGGAGGAATCATTGATTGCCTGAAAAAAAAGGGGGGGTTGGGGGGGGCTCAGCAGGACGTTTGTAAGCCAGAAGGAGAAACTGAAAACTTCATAATTACCATAAATGAAAAAATGCAGCTGACTGCAGCTTCCTGCATCCTCTGCCTATGTCTCATTCATTCATGCAGAATTCACCAAAACTCTGTCTCCATGGCAACGGCTTCCAATTCCCTCCTCCAATCTGAATGGGTTCTTTTTCGATGTGCGCCTTTAACATTTCAAAACTGAAGTGCTCCTTCATTAATCTGGACCTCTGGGCTTAGTTCTTGTGGTCTCAAAGGCCATGAGATGGAAGCCAGAGCAGAAGCAGTTTAAGGTGTAATACCACTGACCGCCACTAGATGCTGGACCCAAAAACAGAACTGTGTCCAACTGATGCTCATTAAAGAATGTGGGCTTCTTCTAAAAAAATACTACCTCCATTTTCTTCCAGGAGCTCTTCTGGTGTGATATGCTTTACAATGGACTCTCTAATAAAAAAAATACTACATTAGTGCTCTATAAATACTTCATGACCCTGCCTCCAGCACCTGTGACCCTGATGAGGAATAAGTGATTCAAAAAATGGATTGATGGATAGGTAACTGCATAAGCTAGTTCACTAGGTACATATCAGTATTAAAATGGTGCCAGCAGAAATGACTTTTTCCGTACAATGCATCATTAACCCATAAAGACCCAGTGGTACTTTTGTGGCACTTCCCAAATGATTTTTTTTCTCCCTGGTCAACCTTTCTTAAGTGATGGATCACCATTTATTATAATATTATCTTCTGTATTTTGCATTTTTTACTGTAAATCATGCATTTTCCTATACTTAATTTACTGTCTTTAATTTCGATGTTTATGAAAACTCAGATTAGATCCAAAGGTTATTATATCAAGACAGAGAAAACTGAAGAAAAAGTGACTTTTTCAACAAGTATATCAATAGCTGAATGTAAAAATAAGCATCCTGATCCACTGTCGTTTATCAAACACCATGGGTTTTACTGGTGAATCGGTGTTGTAGAAGATGACGGTGTTTCCACGGTAACTACAGAGCCTCTGAACGTCCAAATGGGTCATATCTGATGATCATGAAAAGATGAACAACTGCATTTTACACCAATTATTTACATGGATTGATAGAATTACTTGATCAACGGACATGGAACATTTTAGTTCAATTGATGGTTTTGATCACCAGTGGAGGTTTGGGTCTTTATGGGTTAAGTGAACATTAAAACAGGCGTTCACAACCACTGCCAGCTGTCAAACTACATTGGTTTTATTGATGAATCAGTGTTGCAGCATGACAGTGTTTCCACGTTTGTTATGGAGCAAATGAGTCACATGTGATGCCACTGAAAAGCTGAGAATCACACTTTACCTGAATTATTAAAGCATTATGATAGGATTAGCAGTTCAAAAGTTATTACATATTTTAGAACTAGTTTTTACACACGGGTGTTTAAATTGCTACATAAACAGACGTTGACTTATCTACTGACCAGCTGGTCAGCGTTGAATTAAACACCTCTATAATACGTACTACCAGACTGAAGTGGTCCAGCTAGTTTATCAAAAATAAGGTCATAGGTCACACAAATGGACCTGTCATGTCTATATAGAAACAACAGGTGGGGTCAGCCAAAAAAAAAAGAATAAAATAAGGGAATAAAAAGAAAATTGTCTATCAAATGTTCAAAAAGGTGGCTCTCATCTCTTATGTTACTTATTAACACATTCTGTCCTGTTCATTAAACCCAAACAAAAAGTGTAAAAACAACGCTGTATTACAGAGGTGGTGTGCCAGATTATTTCTAAAACAGAATTAGTGAGTTTATAAGATCTTGTTGGACAGAATCCAACAGAGGATTCAATTCAGTTGTATTTGTAGAGCCCAATATCACAACAAGGTCACCTCACAGAGGTTTACAGAATTAGTTGAATAGTTAAACAGTTGATAAAGCAAATGGATTAATGTCCCGGGCATCCCCCATCCTCAGACCCTCCTTCCTGGTGTAACCCGTTCAATATATATTATTATATAATTACACAAAATTGGGTTAAATTGTTGTTTTCCATTCATAGTTTATACGTACCTAGTGTCTTGCCTATTGTACAGTCTGTTTGAGGTGTTAGTCCTCCAGCCACACCCACCTCTTCTTCATGTATCCCCCAGTAGTGTTCATATATAAATCCCCTGCGTGTCCAATAGCTCTCCCATATGAATATTGTGTCTGGGGACAGGTCAGTGTCCATATTGTCACATCCTCTGTATTTGTACATTTATTTGCTAATATTTGTTATTATTTTTGTCATCCATGTTTGTAAAGTTGTATTTCTTTTGATATTGAAATGTATTGTTTCTTCTATTGTCATGAAATGTTGGTTTCGTTGTCTGTCCCACATGGTGTTGACACAATATTTTCGTTTCACTATAGATCTGGGTACAGGGGACAAATTAGCATCCCTGCTAACTGTTTTATATCCTGTTATCCAGGGTAAATGAATGGAGACTGCCGCCGCATGAATCATTGTGTCTTGGGTTTATGCAAAACTAAGGACAAAACACAACGCAGAGGGAATAAACTGGTCACACTGGCAAGGAAAAACTCCAAAAAACCCAGTGGGAAAAAGAGAAACCTCGGGGAGAACCACAGTGAAGGAGAGATCCACTCCCATGGACCCACAGGCTGTAGATGAAACCAGAACTGATGGACGTCCATTTGCTGATGTAGGTCCAGTCTGTAAGGATGCAGTAGGGTGGGGGCACATGCAGACAGCTGAGGGGTCCATCTGGTGGGGGTGAGGAGGTCCATCCAGACAGGTGAGAGTAAGGGAGGAGGTCCGGGGGTCACAGGCCAGGACAGGGTCCAGAACAGACACCTCAGGTCCCGTCGTTGTTGGACCTCAACAGCTGCAGCTACGTCTGAAACAGTAGCCCCTCCCCCAGAGGGGAGTGGGGAAAAGGGACTATGGGTGAATAATAATGAACAGACCAAATAAAGTAGATATTGTAAAATATTAGTAGAGACAAAAGTGGTCCAGAATACATTGAAGAGATGACTACACCAATATCTCCGACTCTGTCTTTTATAACTGTTTATATCTTAAGTTTGTCAAGAGAAAAAAAACAATTTGAAACAGAAGGAAAAAGTTCACTTGGTCACCAGCCATTAGAAAAACCTGAGGTGTTCCTAAAGCATCAATTTTCAACACGCAAGGAATCCAAAAGAAATAAATGTAAGTCTATGGACATCAGAACTGAGGTCATGATGGTTATGGTTCACCAAAGTCTGTGGACCCAGGAGACCAGGGTTCATGTCCTGGTTTATGCAGTCTACATTTTGGTGTTTGCTTTGTTTCTTTGTCTTAGTGCCTTAACTTTCCCCTGACCCTTTTTGTCCTAAGTTGTTTTTGCCTAGAAGTTTTTTGAGCTGCCCTGCATGTTCAAAAATGATGTTCTAGGGCAGGGAGGTCAAACTCACTTTCTTACAGGGGTCACTTACAGCCCAGTTTGATCTGAAGCAGGCCAGACCATTAAATTAATAGAATCATAGCCTGTAACTGCAATTTTTTCTCTTTGTTTTAGTGCAAATAACTTGCAATAATAACTTTAATAAAGTGCAAAAATTACATTGCAAATCATCCCACGGGCTGGATTGGAACCTTTGCTGCGCCGGTTTTGGCCCAGGGGCCACATGACATCCTTGCTCTAGGGGGATCGTTTGTGTCCTTGGCAGGCATTCATACGCAATGAGCTGGCAATGAGAAAGTAGCTTTAACAATAAAAAAGACCTAGCATGTAAATTACCATTGGAGATGCTGCTGGCTGCTACTTCTGACAGTTGAGTTAGCAGCTTTTCCTTTTCTCTAGTGAAGTGAAGCTCAGTATTGGCCAAAGCCATGTTTAAAGGGAGACAGCTAATACAAAAAAAAAAAAAAAAAGAAGCATTTGATTGTTTCATCTGTGAGATCAAGATGAAAGAAATGTTTTCCCCTCCATCTTTTGCCTTCAGTCCTCTTTAACTCACTACAACAAAGCCAGTGAACTTAGATTACAACAGAAAACATCAGGCAACTAGTCATAACCACAGTAACTAGCAGCCTTGGGCACTAAAACACAGATTTAATGAGTCGTACCACGAGATGAAAAACATTCTGTACAGATATCTTCTTATTTCTCTCTGCTTCTCTCTTTGAAATGATCATCATCTTCATCATCTTATCATTTGGAGGAATGTTGTTAGATACTGTGACATTCACTCTCTTGACCTCCTTCTTGCAGGCTGCTGAGCAAATGATTGAGGAAATGAAGTACTTCTACTGTTACAGTCCTTTCATGTCTGTATCTAAGGTATTTTCTCAGTAGGTCAGGTTAGGCCACTGTGGGTTCACTTCACTGGTCATCAGTGTTCTTAATCCCAGGTAAATTTACCATGACTGTTTTTTTTATTATTATTATTTCTATTTTAAATGTGTGTGTGCTCCATTTTCTATTTTAAATGTGTTTTTTTGTTTTTTTTTTATGTCCATTTCATTTCATTATCGATTCTGTGGATCGTAATTTCGCTCATCACACCAGTGTTGAATGATAATAAAGAATCTTGAATATGTACAGGGTGGGGAAGCAAAATTTACAATATTTTGAGGCAGGGATTGAAAGACAGTGTATGACCAATTAGTTTATTGAAAGTCATGAGAATTTATTTGCCACAAGAAAATTTACATCATAGAAAATGTTTTTATTCTATGTGTCCTCCTTCTTTCTCAATAACTGCCTTCACACGCTTCCTGAAACTTGCGCAAGTGTTCCTCAAATATTGGGGTGACAACTTCTCCCATTCTTCTTTAATAGTATCTTCCAGACTTTCTGGTAATAGTTTTGCTCATAGTCATTCTCTTCTTTCCATTATAAACAGTCTTTATGGACACTCCAACTATTTTTGAAATCTCCTTTGGTGTGACGAGTGCATTCAGCAAATCACACACTCTTTGACGTTTGCTTTCCTGATTACTCATATGGGCAAAAGTTTCTGAAAAGGTATGGATAATAGTGTTAGGTATGATTATGACATCAATATATGTTTGGTTTCAAAACAATTGACGTAGCGCCTGGTGAGAAAAACAACTAAATGTTCATTGTAAATTTTGCTTCCCCACCCTGTATAATTGGAAAGTATAGTATAGTAACTCTAGTAACTTTTGTGCATCTTTAATTAAAATTCCATTCCACTCTTTCTTTAGCTGACAGACAGTAGATGCATTACAGCCAGCACTGCCAGACATACCACGATTAATCTATTTGCATGATTTATTTAAATTTCAGATTTGATAGCACATTTAGAAAGATCTAATTGCAGAAATAGATATAATATTCCTAATGTTATTAGAGGACCCATATGAAATTGAAACTCATTGTATTTTTCTTGCCTGAGAAAGAGACATTTACACACCACCCAGCTAAAAAGGTTGGCATCTGGAGGCACTGAGTTACCTTTCAGTTTGCTCAAGTACATAAATATTGAAATACAATGTCTGTAAAAGTATTAATTTCTTTGAATATTTTACCCTTTAATTACTTTTAGCAATAGGATCATGATCAACATAATTTAACTTAATTTAAACAAGAATTTAGAAGAAAAAAAAAAGTCAAAAGGAAAAATCTCTACAAACTCATGTCAGTAAATTAAAAGTATATAATGTACAGTTTACCTATTCTCTTTGTCCCATACAGGTTTCCTTTGGGTCCTCTATTTACTACCATTAAAAAAACAGGTACTTACAGGTTCATTTTCCTGTCAGTACCCCTGACCACAGTACTGATGAAGATCTGGAGTTCCTTCAGTGGCCGCTCACCACTCCTGATATGCTAAATGCTAATGCTAGCTGCTGTGCGTATTAGGATGGATAAAATGCTTTATTATTCCCATGAGGATAATAAGGTGAGACCTCTTTAACCTTTTCATGTTGACAAGGCAGACCATCCATCTCAAAACCACAATACTCAAGAAAGAAACAAAGAAGGAAACAAGCAAAACGTCACTTTGCCTCCTGTACAATGAATGATCAATAAGTTCTATGATATATTGTATAATGATAATTTCATCGTTTTGTGACATACCATAATTGATATGAGATAACTGTTGTAATCAGTGTAGGCAAAGGCCGGAAAATACACTGAATAATTTCAATGTATCACAATTTGTTCCACACAATGTGAGTGAAATAGTTCTATTGTGAAAATCAAGACTAACTTTTTTTTAAAACCAGCAACATGAGACTCACTTCGATGTGTCACTTGGCAGGTTTTCATCCAAATGTTTCAGATTCTTTCATGGTTTGTCACAGTGTTTTCTTTGACAAATAAAGTCCAATGTTTGTTTATGGAGCTCCTCATGCGTGGTGGTGTTTCATTACTATCTAAAGCAGGGCTCTCAAACTCATTTTCTTTCAGGTTCCACATTCAGCCTGATTTGATCTCCAGTGGGCCGGACCAGTAAAATAATATCATAATAACCTATAAATAATGACAACTCCAAATTTTTGTCTTTGTTTTAGTGCAAAAAAAAAAAACCCTGTTAAATTATAAAAATACCTACTTTTATAAACTATCCAAACAAAAAAATGTGAAAAACCTGAAAAAACTGAAATTTCTTAAGAAAAATATGTGCAATTTTAACAATATTCTGCCTCAACTTATCATTTCTACATGTGCATTATGGATCAGATCTACAAAGACACTAAACACTTAGTAACAGGCAGAAAATTTGTCAAAATTGTGCTTAATTTTCTTTAGACATTTCAGGTTGTTCATATTTGTTCAAGTTATTCATATTTTATTGTTACAGGATAGTTTGTAAATGTAAATATTTCCATAATTTAATGTTATTTTTTTGCACGAAAACAAATTTTAAAAATTGACGTTGTTAATTCTACTATTTTTTCTGAATACAAGATTTTTTTTTTTTACTTAATTGAAGATTTTTTTTGTTTAATTCAAGATTTTTTGCTAAATTTGAGATTTTTTTTTGGCTTAATTCAAGATTTTTTTTACTTAATTGAAGTTTTTTTTTTTTTTTTTTGCTTAATTCAACATTTTTTCCTTAATTCAAGCAAAAAATTTTTCGCTTAATTCAATTCAAGACTGTGGAATTTTTGCACTTGGCAAAAACATCCCATGGGCTGCATTGGAACCTTTGGCATTTGGTCCCCGGGCCACATGTTTGAGACCCCTGATTTAAAGAGTATTTATGTTTGTTTCTTGGATCTATTGAATGTTATGCACTTATTCACATTTATTTATGTTAATTTATGTTGAACTTTTCCACCACTCTTAAATGAATACATGTTTTTCAATGCTTTCTAATTCAATGTGCAATTAAAAACAGGTGTTCTCTTCCTTTCCCTCTCAAAGACTTCTCCCATTGACTTTCTTTGGGACTCCTTTGGTCTGTAGGATTAGACAGTCACATATCTCAAATCTGAACCTAGTCCACTGTGTTGTGAGCATGTTGGCCATAACTTCTGGGAACCTTAATGTCTGATACAGAGTTATACCCAAAGGTCAAATTCTACACTTTGTTCACTGTTTCTACTGGTCATAAATGAAGTATCTCTTTTGACCCTCATATTGACCCAACTGAATTGATTTTTCAACCTCGACATATTATGTAGAGACATATTAACTGCGACATTAGGAAACCCAGTATCCAATACAGAGTGATACCTAAATGTCTAATTTTATATTATATATAGTGTTAAAAGTGGCCAAAAGTAGAGGGCCTCATATTGACACCACTTTATATTTAGGTGAAAAGATCACATGGTTAAAATTTCAGCCTTTGTCCAAGACCACTGTGGAAATATTGATTGTGACATTTGTGAACCCTAACATCCAATAAAACACTTACACCCAAATGTCAAATTTCACACTGCACAGAAACAACTGGCCACTAATAAATCTTCTCCCATTGGCTTTCCGTACATCCTTTGGTTCTCAGGTTAAGAGGGTATCACAAATAACCTTTTATCCCATGTACCGAGATATGGATTGAGACTAAATGGACTGAACTTATATAGCGCATTTTCTACACCTTCATGGTGCCCAAAGCGCTTTACAATTCCTCACATTCACCCATTCACACACACACACACACACACACTCATACACCAGCGGGCGACTGCTGCCATACAAGGCGCTGCCTGGCCCTACTGGGAGCAATTTAGGGTTCAATGTCTTGCCCAAGGACACTTTGACATGTGGACAGTCAGAGCCAGGATTTGAACCGCCGACCCTTTGGTCATTGGACGGCCCACTCTACCACAGCCGCCCGACATTGCGGAACCCAGATGTCTGATACAAAGTTGCACTAAAATGTCAAATTTCACACTTTGTGAAGATTCAACTGTCCACAACTTAAAATTCTCCCACTGTCTTCTTTTGAAAACTGCTTTGTCCTTGAGGTTAGATAGTTAAACATTGGAAATTTCTGTTGTCCTGTCCTTGACATTGACCAAATATTGAATATGACATTTGATCAAATTTGAGAGAGTAAAACTGTACTAACTACATCCTCTAGTCCAGAACTGCAGAAACATTGGCTGCGATGTTTGAGAACACTGCAATACAAAGGTATACCCAACTACCAAAATGGATTTGCACAACATTTTGCAGTATTAAAATTGGCTGTAAGCTTCTAAACTGACCATTCTGTGGATGGAGATGGTCACACAGGTTTAATTTCATTCTTCTAGCCCATGGTATTGAGGAGATTCTGACGGGGACATTTGGGGAGCCTGGTGTCCAATACAAAGTATATGCAAATGTCCAATTTGACACTTTGTGCTCAGTGTCAGCGGGTCACAAGTAAAGCATGTCTGTTGACCTTCATTTTAACACCATTTAACTGTTATTTAAAGAGGCCAAAATATTTCAAATTTCAGCTGTCTAGCCCATAGAATTGTAGAAATATTGATTGTGACATTTGGGAATGCTAGCATTCAATGGGAATTTATACCCAAATGTCCAAACTGTACAGTTTACAGGGTGTTAAAACTGGCTATTCATTAAAACTGAATCCTACATTTGTTGTTACTGCCTCTAATAATGTGCTATCTTTGTTGTAATGGTGAACCTGACTACCGTACTTCCAGGGCTATAAGCCACACCTGACTATAAGCCGCACCCACCAAATTTTAAAAGAAAAAAAATGTTTGTACATATATAGGCCACACCTGACTATAAGCCTCAGGTGTCCACATTGTAACATGAGATACTTACACAGAAAGATGGTAAACAGAAAGATTATTTAAATATTTATTTCCATACCTTAACTGCTTTTTTCCAAACAGTGCCTCTAACACAGCAGTAAAACGGCAGGAACACAGCTGGTTAATAAACTCAGAAAAGTCACTGATCTGTATCTTCATCTTCCTTCTGCTCATTGAAACCACTGCAGTCGTCTTCTTCAGTGTTGGAGTTGAACGTTCTCAGAAAGGCTCCGTCACACTCCTTCTACGTCTCTCTTCCGTTGTCTCTCATTGTCACTTCTGTGCAGCAGCTCTGTTTCCTTCTTGGACAGACACATCGATTAGTTTGAACTTAAAAGCTGCATCATATGCATTTCTTCGTGTGTTTTCCATGATGAGGGTTTGTGCATGACACACAAAATGATTGTTAAAATTTCAGCTTAAAACTTTTCCTCTTCATCACCTCTTCCACCTGTCTGTCTCACTTTTGCGCTTCCTGCTAGAGCGCCCCCTGGAGGCCGTTAGCCCGTAAAAATCTATACTTGAGCCACATCATTGTATAAGCTGCAGGGTTCAAAGCGTGAGAAAAAAGTAGCGGCTTATAGTCCGGAAAGTACGGTAACTATATTATAAAAGCCAAGTGGCCTCTGTGTGTGTGTGTGTGTCTCGGGAATCACACAAAATCCATAAAGAGCTGACAGCTGCAGTTTGGCACACTTACTATATGTATTTTTGGTCAAGGAAGACAGTAGCGAAAACAGCAAGTTGATAGGGCCAATATTTTGGGAGATATTAGTAATTTTTAATATAACAACCTTACAATCACGTTGCTATACCCAGAACACTTTGGCAGCAACTGCTGGACAAATGCGGTACAGCATGCACGAATACACAACAGCATAAGAACTACCACATCTAGAACCAGTGGATCCACATGGGTCAATGCGCTAGTCATTTCAGTATTTCACAAACATGTACCTTTTTTTGACTGCAGTAAGATTTGCAGGGCAAATGAAAAAAGTCATTCATTAATAGATTACACATTTGCTTGACATGATTTTCTCATTTTCTTCAAAAGCTCTTGTACAATCCTTCACATTTCCCATCTGGCAGTGCTACTGAGAAAACAATAGCCCTGGCATTAGCCATTGGTCTGTGGACTGTTCATTTGAAGCCAGTGGTAATATTTGGCATTATGTGAGCTGATGTGAGTGACTTTTAGGGGTAATGTTGAAAATCCCATGAGCTCCCCATCCAGGTAACAGTAATACAGGCTCAGCGGCGTCCTCCATCCCTGGATGAATAAAGGTTTATTAAATACGTGCTGCAGTGAGCGACATCGGTCCCACTAGATTATACCAGAAGAGTGCTGTGAGTCTCTGAGCAGATTATGAATCAGGGTGAAAATGAGTGGGATATGTGTGGGAGAGCAGCTGTGGGGAGTTGGAGAGGTGATGACTGTGTGTATGTGTGTGTGCGTCCATATGTCAGTGCAGATGAGCCACTCAGGGGACTGTGTGTGTCGTTGCCTGGGGATTGGAGTTTTGTGTTGTTTTTTTCTGTGTGAGTGCAAAAAAGTGTGGGTTTATACTGTACATCAGGTAGAAAATATTCCTCTGCACTAATAACCACCACAGATCTACACCCATGTAGTAAATGCGTGCAGGAGTAAATCCTCTGGGCTCATCAAGTGCCACAGGATTAGATGGCACGGTACTGCATGAGGCAGTGATCAGCATGAACTCCTGTTGTGGCAGATGATACGCTGACCAATAGCATGCCATCTGTTGCAATTCAACCTAGGCACGTAGGCAACTGGGGTCACACTTCAATTAAGTTTATTACCCCACCCCCTGAAGGGGAGGCAAGGGTTTGCTTTTGGTTTGGTTTGTTTTTTGTTTGTTTTTGTTTGTTTGTTTGTTTGTTTGTTAACACTTTAGCAGCAAAACTATTGGTTGAATTCCTACCAAATGGGTTTATAAATTGCCAGTGACTCAGAGTAGATGTGATTACATTTTGGGAAAAGTGAGACAAAGTTCAAATTTTTCTATGAATTTTTAAAATCTTTTTTCCCCCATTTACTTATAATGAGGTAAATTTGTCTATGCTGTCTACGTCTATGCTGACATCAGCACATGCATAAACATGATGATATCAGCTGGATCGATGCCAAAATAAGCTACAATACATGCGAGGGCAATTACTTAACAGAATATATAGTGCTTTTCTATAGTTCCTATCACAAATAAGAAACTGAAAAGTACTCAGAGTTTCAAAGCATAAAGTGAACATATGAACGAGGGTTAGAGCTGAAACTGATACTAGTACCAAGAAGTGGTGCCAGGCACAACAAACCCCGCCCCTCACATGTATTGTAGCTTATTTTGGCATCAATCCAGCTGATGTCATCATGTCTATGTGTGTGCTGATGCAGTGACGTGCAGTGGGGTTCATGGCTGGGGAGGCACTGACTCTTTCAGAGCCAGATCTACAAATATATGGTGGCCTGAGAAACTGGAATAGAGAGAGTGAGCAGAAGGAACGGCCTGGGTATATGGGCTCTGCATCAAGTCAGCATAGGTAGACTGGCAGGAACTCAACAGGAAACCTTCAAAAAGAGCCATTTCAAACTAAAAATAAAAAAAGTTTATGGTCTTACCTTTATTTGTACATGAAATCCATGCACAGATCCTGGTGAATTAAAGTGTATAAAAAAGAAGGAAGAAGATTATAAGCGCGTGAATCTGTGGACTCACAGGCACCATCTATCATGAGGTAGGGGTACTGTTTGCCTCCCCTAGTGACTTTTTCACTGCGGTTTTATGAGTAATCTGCGAGCCTAAACACATTACAGAAATACATTCCATACGTTATGTAGATTATGAAAGGATAGAGCATATAATCAGAGTGTTTGAAAGCATTTTAACTGCGACATACAGAGGGACAGTGACACAGTATTGTCATCGGGTACCAGCAGAGTTCATGAGGGGAGGAGACAGTTCTCCTGGAGGCACAGCACAGCACTGCCTTACAATGCATCTCCTCCCTGTATTTGAACGGAGCATGCGGAAATTCTGCTATTCTAATTGACAAAAAAGAAAAAATAATAATAATATTGGATTCGAACGGAAAATGAGTTTATAGGACATACCAGCTGACAACTATCAGCATTTATTATATTTTATAGTCAAGTTTTTTTCTTCTCAAGATTGACAAGGGAGTCTCTGCCTCCCCTGCCTTCTCTGACTGCACGTCACTGTGCTGATGTCAGCATATCAATTGCCTCTATATACAGTCGCAGAAAAAATTATTAGACCACCCTTGTTTTCTTCAATTTCTTGTTCATTTTAATGCCTGGTACGACTAAAGGTACACATGTTTGGACAAATATAATGATAACAACAAAAATAGTTCATAGTAGTTCAATTTCAGAGCTGATATGTAGACATTTTCCATGTTTTCTTGATAATAACCAAAATCACTTCACTTCTTACATCAGTATCTATGGCACTGTACTGACAAAAACAGTGCTTTTAAACATTCTTTTCTTTTCTGTCTGTTTTAGCCCCATGAGAAACACAGGAGTTAGTACTGGATTACATAACCATTGTTACTGATGACTTTTGATGGTCTAATAATTTTTTCTGTGACTGTATGTGCCAAGTTTGAAGTAAATTGAAACAAAATTGATGTTTTTATAGACATGTGAAATTTCGGCCATTATGAGTAAATGAGGAAAAAAAAGATTTTAAAAATTCATAAAAGATTTGAACTTTGACCTACTTTTCCCACAATGTAATGACATCTATAAACCCAATCTAATATGAACTGAACCAATAGTTTAGGTGCTAGAGTATTAACAATCAAACAAACCAGAACCAAAAACAATACCCCTTGCCTCCCCTTCGGGGGGCGGGGTAATTATTTGTAATCAAGTGAGGTGAGTGAAATAAAAAAAAACCTGGCATCGCTTTTCATTTCTTTTTAATTTGTTCTTTTCATGGAAGTTCAAGGGAAAACAATAGATAAAGTAACATAAAAGGAGCAGGTTAAAGAAAAAAAGGCTGTCATTCTTTGTTACATAAATAAACAAATACAGATGGTTCCCACAAATATTCTGTTTCAAAACTATTCACACCAGCAGCAATGCAAGTTTGTGACAGTTGTGACACTTCAATAAATCATTTGAAAACATTTGAGCCGCTTCTTTTCACTAATAATAATGAGTTGAGCATCACTTGGAGCCTCATCTGCAGCTTGTTTGTCCAGTCCATCATCCTCTGTTGCTTCAGTGTCCAGGTACCAAACACACACAGTACAGATTAGATTTGGCTGATATGAAGGTTCATATTACACAAACTCCTCACTATCCTGGTCGTCTAGTTGTCTGTCATGGCTCGTCCACACACTTACTTTTACTTCATTTGTGTTTCAGAGTAAACACTGTGTCTAGACATCAGCAGTTCTGGGTCCATCATTGTTGCTGACACATGACAACATCTCTTTTACACAAATGATTAGTTGATGCCTTTATTCAGAATGCAGACAGTCAAAAAATCCACTTAGCTGATTAATGATCATTATGAGCAATTAGTAGTAGTTTTTCTTTTCTTTTTTCTTTGTTTTTTTTTTTTTCTTTTGCCTGTTAATTTTGGAATAAGGGATGGCTCCTTGGGTTCTGACCATACAGCACTAGCATTACTCTTTCTTTTCACCAGAATCTGTTCATCTCTGATTGTCTCTGATAATCTCTTTTCTGGCACTTTATCTGTAAAAAGATTGAGAAGTGTATTTGTAGCAGCTGAACTGCATGTCAACTTTTGCAATGACTCAGTTGACATGTTTCAGGCGTCTTGTCGGGAAACTTCTTGGATGCCTCCAGGGTGAGGTGTTCGGGGCATATGGAACTGGATGGAGACCACTGGGCAGACCAACAACATGATGGAGGGATTATATCTACTGGGGAACATGGGAAAGCCTCTGTGTTTCCCCAGAAGAAAAAGAGAAGGAAATCTAGATGGCTCTGCTTAGGTTGTCTGCAACCCAGACCTGTGGTAGAAGACGGATGAATGATACCACTGGTGTTTTCTGTATGGAAGTGCAGTCCCTCTGTCAGGCTCTAAATAACCCTGTACTAATATAGTAGCATATTTTATTATAATGGAATAGGAAATCTAACTACATTTTTGACACATGGAACAGAATGGATGTATTTTTCACATGAAACTAATTTGTTTGCAACATTTAATCTCCATTAAATGTTTTTTTTAAACTTGCAGCTGCTGCTCTATATCATTACATAACACTTTACTGATATAATTTTTTCAAGTGTCCAGTTAAGATGAAGAAATCCTATATTGTTCTTACAAGAGACTTGGTCTTGAGCTGTAGTGCTGCATAGCAGCTGCAATAGTAAACATACATATCACATTAACCCTTTCATGCATGAATTATGAGATCCTTGTGTAAAAAAAAATGTCTTGAGTGTTTCTATTTCTCCTTAGGCATGAAAAAGCAACGCAATCTTTTTTTTTTTTTTTCATAGAGTTACAAAAATGTCCATGAATTTAATTTAACAATAAAATAAAAATTTTTTTTAATGCTGCTAACCTGATATTTTCTCACATTTTAACATATTCTAATGCTAGTTATCACTCACTTCATGGAGATAATATGACAATTGATTTACATTAAAACATGTTAGTGCAGATCAGGTTTATCAAAGAACAGCAAAGTTACAGTAATGGTATGAATTACAGTGTTGATGCATAAGCGTCCACTGTGTGGGCTGATATGGAAGTAAAACAACAAAACCCATGAATATACAAAAGGACATCTTTGAATAACTGTCCACTGCAGTGACCACTATGCATGAAAGGGTTAATACACATGATACAATACAACATAATCTGATCTCAAGTCAGTTGATAGTGAACATAGTCGATGGTATAAAATCCTATCAAAATACAATTAGAACGTAAGAGAAATATAAAGACAAGGGGCCTGATTTGCTAAGATCGCAAATAACAGGTGCAAATTTGCTTGCTCATGCTAAAAAATGTGTGTGCTGTTGATTTGCGTGTCACAGGTGATCAACTCAGATTTTCTGCGCAAATGAAAACAGGTGCAAAGTCTAGGACACCACCCTATTTAAATGAGGAGTTTGCGCGCACTACTGGCTGTCGTCATGGAGACAGTACACTGGATAAACTGCTCTGGGATGCAGCAGCACTAATGGGAACACTGACTGGAATGATCCAGAGGCACAGAAATGTACCGTTGGAGGAGTTTAGTCACAGAAGGTATTGCATGACTCCTCCTGTGACTGGACCCAAATTATCCCCTAGTTTATTTAGAAATTCTACAATGGCATTGTGGGTAGGACATATGTCTCAATTATTTTTTCTTCCATCATTCCAAAAATGTTGATGTGAGCAGGACAGATTGGCTCTGTGTGTAACAGTGCAAACCTGCCTTTCAGATGTGCTAAATATAGACGCAAAATCAGCCACTGCAATCAGTTTCAGGTTTGGTCAATCACATTCCACACGCTAAATAAATATTTGCATTTACTCCTCCAAATAATTTTGCGTGTTCTGGCAGAAACAACCATATTACATATTCATCAAGACTAAACACACTAAATGGTTTGCGTGAGCCGTTTTGCCCATTTGAGAGACACAACCCTCGGTGCGTCCTGTTAGTAGATCACCTTCAACGATCAGCCAAGTTTGCACGTTTTTACACACACAAACCTTTAGTAAATCAAGCCCAAGGAGAATAAAATAATTCATAAAATCACTAAACTCCAGACTAGATACTTCTCAAGACTTAAGCTGATAAAATAGTTATGTTAAGTACAGTTATTTGCTTTGATTTTATTTAACCCATAAAAACCCAGTGCTACTTTAGTGGTAGTTCCCAAATGATTTTTTTTTTATTTCTATATTTAACATTTCTTAAATGATGTGTCACCATTTATTATGAAATAATCCTCTATGTTTTGCATTTTTCCAGAGAAAATCTGATATTTTCCAATATTAAATTCACTGATAATGTAGATGTTCATAAAATCTCAGGTTACACTTGAGGGTTATTATATCAGAAATGGAGAAAACTGCAGAAAAAGTGAATTTTTCAGCAAAAGTATCAATAACCAAAGTTTAAAAAAAAGTTCTCAATTCACTATTGTTTATCAAACTCCATGGATTTTACTGGTGAATCAGTGTTATAGAAGATGACTGTGTTTCCATGGTAACTACAGAGCCTCTGAACGTCCAAATGGGTCATATCTGATGACCATGAAAAGATGAATAACTGTATTTTACATCAATTATTTACATGTATTGATAGGATTAGTGGATCAGAAGTTGTTAAATATTTTAGATCAGCAGATGGTTTTGGTCGTCAGTGGATGTTTGGGTCTTTACAGGTTAAATTAATTATTTTTTGCATGTACTGGCTTTGAAATGTTGTCTTGAGGACAGTAGTATGCTCTCTTGGTATAAAATGTGTGAGGGATCCCTTAGCTTTTCTTTTAGCTTTTCTGAAGACAGCAGCAATAGTTTTTGCCTGTTAGGTCAATCCAAAACCATCATTACTTGCATGATGGTTTGCAGTCATACATTCTGCCCAGCTCAGAATCCTTAAGTCTTTGTATTTGACATTTAATTATATTTCATTGAGTCATTTTTGTCAGTTTCTAATGTTAATTCTAATAATCTTTTTCATTTTTTTGTCTCATTTTTTATTCATTCATTCCAATCTAAATGATTGGAAAGGAGCAGGATGAAGAAACCTTATAATACCTGCCCCTTTCTTGAAACATCTGCTTACATCAGACAGGTTGCCACTACAGTTATTACAGTAAACAGTTTACATGATAGTCAATGAAAATAAAACAAATCCAGCATCCATAAGTTAAATTATTTCATTCCATGCTTTTATCAAGATTCTCTATTCTTTCCTTATACATCCTGAAAAATATTTGTACAGCTCTTCTCTTCCATTGCCAAAGAATTCCACATCCTAACACCCACAACACAAATACACATTTGCTTTACATTAGTCCAAACCCTTTGCTGTTTAAAATTAAACCTCCTTCTATGTCCTTCATCCTGTGATACTAAAACAAAGTCTTTGCAAATTTGCAAAAGTCCATTTCTCGCTCTAAATACAATCAGCAATGTCCTTAATTCAGCCAGCTCTTTAAACAAACAAACAAACAAACAAAAAAAACCTTACACCAAGGCAGCAAACAGCAGAACGCATATGAAGTCTAGGTTTCCCTGAGCCCTTAGACCACAGGTGTCAAACATGCGGCCCAGGGGCCAAACCCGGCCGGCCAAAGGGTCCAATTCGGCCCGCAGGATGAATTTGTGAAAGGAAAAAATTACACTAAGATATTAACAATCATTTTAGTTTAGGTTCCACATTCAGACAAATGCAATGTCATAATAACCTATAAATACTCACAACTTTAAATTTTCCTCTTTGGAAATGTAAATATTTTCATGTATTTACACTAAAACAAAGTGTAATTTCACAAGAAATGTGAATAACCTGAACAAATATGAACAACCTGAAATGTTTTAAGAAAAGTAAGTACAATTTTAACAATATTCTGCCTGATATTAAATGTTTTGTGTATTTGTGGTGATCGGTGAGTTATACTGAACATGTGTAAATGATAAACTGAGGCAGAATATTGTTAAAATTACACTAATTTTTTCCAGTTTGCTCATGTTATTCACATTGTTTGAAAGAATAGTTTGTAGATGTAAACATTTCCATTGTTTAATCTGACTTTTTTTCGTTCTACAACATAGAGAAAATTTTGGAGTTGACATTATTTATATCTTATCATGTTATTATTTTACTGGTTTGGCCCACTTTAGACCAAATTTAGCTGAATGTGGCCCCTGAACTAAAGTGAGTTTGACACCCCTGCTTTAAACTTAAACTATCCTGATTTAATAAACAACTCATTTGTATGTTCCTTGAAATTAACATTATACATGATTCTTATCGCTCTTTTTTGTAATAAAAACAATGGCTTGGTGTTACTCATATATGTGTTGCCCCATACTTCAATACAATAACTCAAATATGGCAGAATTAGTGAACAATATAAAATTCTCATTGCTTTATAATCCAACACATATTTTGCTTTACTGAACACAGAAATATTTTTAGACACTTTTTTTTTTTTTTTTTTTTTACATAAGCAATATGTGGCTTCCATTTTAATTTATCGTCTGCTATTACACCCAAAAAAAGGAATTTCTTAAATCTTCTCAATCGTAACCCCATTAATAGACAATCAAACATGTTCTTCCTTTTTTCTATTTGTGAACACCATAAACTCAAATCAATCAATCAATCAAATTGTATTTATATAGCACCAAAACACAATAAAAGTTATCTCATGACACTTTACATTTAGAGTTGGTCAAAACCAGACTCTTAGCCAATTTACAGAAACCCAACAGAATCCTCCAGGAGCAAACACTTGTGACTGGTGACAGCGGAAGGAAAAACTTCCCTTTAACAGCAGAAACCTGGAGCAGACCCAGACTCCTGGAGGATGGACGTGTGCCTTGACCAGTTGGGGTTAAAGGGAGAGGATAAAGGAAGAGAAAAAGAGAGAGCAATAGAGATAGAGAGAGACTGGGGGAGAGGGAGAGAAGGGGGAAAGTAGGGGGAGACACATGGAAGCAGTTGAGGATAAGTGAGTGATGATGATGAAGGCAGGAGAGAGGCAGGACCACCGCAGCAGGTCCAGAGATGATCCTGGGAAAACCTGTGATGATCCTGGGAAATCCTTATTATTAATATATTTAAAATGGAATGTTTGAAAGTGCTAGGACAGGAGGTGCTCTCGGAAGAGCTGGGTCTTCAGGAGCTTCTTGAAGATAGGCAGGGATGCCTCTGTTCTCATAGTGTTTGGTAGAACGTTCCACCAACATGGAACGACCCATGAAAAGAGCCTGGATTGTCTTGTACAAGGTCTGGGGACCACCAGACAACATTCCCCAGATGAGCAGAGTGGTCGTGGGGTAACATAAGCTTTTATCAGTGCACCTAAGTACGTAGGAGCAGACCCATGGAGAATTTTGTAGGCTAGGATTAATGATTTGAATTTGATGCGGGCAGCTATGGGTAGCCAGTGTGACTCAGTGAGTAAGGGGGTGACATGTGCCCTTTTAGGCTGATATATCAATAATGTTTTTTTTTTTTTTTTATCTTTACATTTGCCTGTTGTTCACTTGTTTGGGTATTTGTTTCAATAAGTCTTTTTCAGTTTAGGTTTATAGTGTTCAAACTCAAACTGGGTGTAAAAAACTCAAAACTCAAATGCACTCAGTTAAAACACAATGCTGATGTAATGTGACTGCTTTTCCTCTCTGTGTCTACTGCGGAGTGTTGCCGTTTCTGCAGTTCCTCTTCATTTCTCCTACATAGATTTCTACTTGTCATTTGACACAGAGAGACAGAGTGTGTGTGTGTGTGTTTAGGTGTGTGTGTGTGTGTGTGTGTGTGTGTGTGTGTGTGTGTGTGTGTGTGTGTGTGTGTGTGTGGTGTTACAAGTATGTGAAGGGGATAACAAGGGGAGTACTCTGCCAGTCTGAGTGGGCTGACTCATGGTGAGAGGCAGACACAGAGAGGCAGGTATTTACTGTGATTTGGCTTCTCTTTAATGCGTTCCTTTGTGTTTGAAGGCCTCGGTAGCGCTGCAGAAGTTAACATCCTGCCTATAAAGCAGAGTGAATTAAAGCCTAGGAAGGAGTAAGCGACCATGGAGAGAACCAAAGGGCAGAGACAACTGGTGAACAGGAGGAACAAACTGCTTTAAGGCTCCTAATAAACTGTGTGGAAACACAAGATCCATCACACAGAAACAAACTGTATTACAACTGGGAACACTGGCGGTACCACTGAATGTTATTTCACAGATACAGATGTCTGCCAACGCTGGCTCAGACATGGAGCTGTACCACAATAACACACAAAAAAGGAACTATTTTTGACAAATAAGACCCAAATACAGACAAACTATAACTGTTGTTGTGCATTTGTTGTTTCTGTTGAATATTAATTGCTTCATTTATTTCTTCACAAGCATCTAACACAGGTTGTTGTCGCAGTGTAGATTGTATAGAGGGTATGCACGTGACGTCACAGCTAGCTGAAGTCACCGTGGTTACGTCCACTGAGTGGCAGAAAGAGGGAGATGAGTAGCGGCTTTGGCTTGAATACTGCTAAAACTTTAGAACAATCTAAAAAATGGGGAAGAGCTGTTGTGCCACTGATCGGACAAACAGATTTAAAAAGCACTCGGAGCTATCATTTTAGCGGCGACCTAAAGCCAAAGACAGAAGAAACAGATGGATCGCTGCAATTCATAGAAATATCTGGAATCCAGGCAATGAAACCTGGATTTGTGTCAGGTAACGTTAATTTATGCTGTATTCTTGCGTAAAATCATACCTTAAATTACATATCATTTTGGCTAATGTTACTTCTTAGTAAAGCTCTTAATGTTAGCATCTGTCATTTAGCCAGCCGGTAAGCCAATAAAAACTGACCACTAAAACAGTGGTTTCCAAATCACTGTCTCTTAACTTACAGAAATACACAATGAAATCTGCTTTTTTGACTCTGTGTCTTGTAGTGTCTTTCACATCATTTTTATCTTCTATAATAATGCTTTAAAATAAATAAACATTTTACATAATTTTCCATCTGAATACTGAAATTCTAACATAGTAGGCTATGTCAAATAAAAAAGTTCATTTGGAGTCTTTAGAGCCACTTCTTTCTAGAGTAACATCTAGTGGTTGTCAGCGGTATTATAACTTTAATATTCTTCAACAATGGGTTTATTTTGGTGCTGAAGTCCTTGCCTTGTTCTGATGTATACATTTTTCGTCTGCTTTCAGTTGCTCATTAACCATTTTACACCAAGCTTGGTCCATGAGCTCACTAATTTAGTTGACATACGGGATGTCGTTAATGCAGCGTTAACTTTATAAGAGATTGGGGGGGGGGGGGGGGGGGGTTGAACATGTGGTGAACACCTTGTTGTTCCTAAAATATAATGTGCTTGAAATAAAATAAAAGTTGTGTAGCTAATGTAGCTGCAATACAGTAGCATTAGCTGGAGCTGATATTGCTTATATTATTATGTTATTACTATCTTGAATCCCCGTGGATAAATCCACTCCTCTAGATGTGGGAACATTTCCACATGGGAACTTGAATACAGGAAGATATGAAAAATATCCTGAATTATTCTCCCTCACCCAAATTTATCCCAAAAGACTTTTCCCTAATTGGAACAAAATGCAGTAGATTTGGATATTTTATTCAATGGCCAGTTAAAAGCATCTCAATTTCTCAGAACTGTGCAGACACACACACACACACACACCTACACACACACACACACACACACACACACAACTCAGACAGATGCTCTGAGACCTTCCAGTATTATGGTAAGCTAGCAGAATCCCCGACTAATGTATGCTTTGTGTTAATGTGGTATTTAGTGCTTCGATGAAAAGAAACCTCCTTCCTGCAAAGTGTATATAATACTTTATGTCGGTCGACTGGTCCGTCTTTTTTTTTTTCTTGTACTCAGATTTCCCATCCAGAGGGCCAATGTGCTGTTTTGCATCTCCCATCTTTATGGGTTGGTTCTGCTGCCTGTCACTACCGGATCAACTGTCCATTTGCGCATGCACAACGGTTACTGTACTTGGACAAACTGCCCCAAATGTATTGCCAGAGATGTGATGTAACGTGAATTAAATCAGTCCCTTCTCACTTTAAAAAAGGGCATTTTAAAGAAAAAAAGATTTTTAATGTGGAGATGCAGATACACACACACACATACACACACTCACACTCAGACAGATGCTCTGAGACCTTCCAGTATTATGGTAAGCTAGCAGAATCCTCGACTAACTTATGCTTTGTGTTAAAGTGGTATTTTAATCTGGAAGTGCTTCAGTGAAAAGAAAACTCCTTCCTGCACAGTGTGTCTAATACTTTGCTGGTCGACTGGTCCGTCTTTTTTTTTTTTTTGTCCGCATATTTCCATCCAGAGGGCCAATAGCTGTTTTGCGTCTTCCACTTTTGTGGGTTGGTTCTGCTGCCTGTCACTACCGGATCAGCTGTCCATTTGTGCATATGTAACGGTAACTCTACTTGGACAAACTGCCCCAAATGCATTGGCAGAGATGTGACGCAACATAAATTAAATCAGTCCCCTCTTTAAAAAAGGGCATTTTAAAGAAAAAAAGATATTTAATTTGGAGATGGAACTATTCCTCAACTGTAAGTACCAAACTGACCAGTTAAAAATATCTCAGTTTCTCAGAACCATGCAGATACACACACACACGCGCACACACACACACACACACACACACACACACACACACACACACACGCACACACACACACACCTTCCAGTATAATGATATAGATTTTACTGATTTTACCCACTCTAGATCATATTGGTCTGAATGTGGAACCTGAGCTAAAATGACTCTGACAGCCCTGATCTAAGGGATAAAAGGGCTTATGGAACTGTATGACTTTAGACCAGGGGTCACAGGTTAACTTAGCTTCAAAGGGTTATAATTTACCAAGTACTAGTCAAAAACGTACTCCCACAAGCCTCGTGACTGTACTGAGGTAAATGTGAACCCCATCCCCCTACCCCCCACCGCCAAATCAGGGCTTGTTTCTGTTCTTTAGGCGTGTTTTAGCAGAGATTAATAAACTGCTTCAGCAAAAAGATGATATGCTGATAGAGGCCCGTCTCTGGGTGTGTTATCTCACTATGTACTGACATCAGCAGCAGCCGTAGACTGGAGATCAGCTGCACTTCCTTTTGACCACATTAGCAAAGATAAAGAACATGGGACGGCGGGTAGTGGATCCATCAACCTGCAGGTGTGGACACAGACAAACCCACAGAGGCCTCATAGAACACGGACATTCTCCATTCATCTAGGCTGAAGTTGAAGGCATTTGTAATTGCAGTATTTTGTGTATTGCCATTTTGTGTCACTTTACACTTTAATTCTCAATATAGATTTTGTCCTTTTCACGTCACTACATTTTAGCGAACGGTTATAATTATTGCATTTCACTCACACGCTCTATAATTAGCGACGACAAACTTGATACATTGTAATTATCTAACCGCTAAAATCAGCAGTACAGTGATGACTGACTGCATATATATTAAACTCCACAAGATAAGAGCCTGTCTGCTGCCTAATGCAAACTTGACATAAAATCCTTTCTGTATTTTTATGCTCAACATATTCCCCATATCTACTCAAACAGAGGCTGAACGCAAACGAGTCATGTGATCATTTTTTACTTTTGACCTTTTAACGCGTTGTTCTATTATTGTTCTCTCTGTATGTTTTAATTGTGATCGGTTGTTTTGTTACTTGTCCAGGGACCGTAGATGCAAACTAGTATGTAAGCTGCAATTTGGCAAATTTACATCTGATGTTTCAATGCAGATGTTGATTAATATGCACTATGCCAACCAAATAAATACACAAAATAAAAGCTTTTTGTCTGCGTGATGCATGACCATGCAACAAAAAGTGTTGCATGGCTCCTTGAACTAGTGCACACATAATAAATATAAGCAATGGAGAGCAAATTCTTAGTTGGTGTCTATAGAAAACCATAAGTACATGAAAAAGCTTCTATGGTGAAAAATAAAACAATAAAAAGCTTGAACAAAATATTACTCCACAACTATGAATCAATTTGGTTTACTTTGACTTGTTTTAAGATACAGTGACTGAACATGAAAAATAAGTGCTGTTTGCTAAAAACACACAAATTCAGCAGTAATTCAGACCATTTTTAAAGGAATTAATTTGTCTGAAACTGGATTGAAAATCAGCTGTGGACTCTGTCTCCATCTAGTGGTTGAATGTGGTTAAAGCATAAAGTGGTCGAAGAATAACTTACTGCTGGGCAAAGTTCAAGAAATGTTTTGTGAAAGAGAGAGAGGGTATGATTTAAGGGGAAAGTTAAATTTAAAGATTTATAAACCACGAACTATGTTAAAAAGTTTCTGTATCACCATCTGTGGAGTAAAACTGTGGAACAAATTGTGTGTGGAGATAAAACAAATATCAAACATAATTCAGTTAAAAAAAACATAAAGAACTGATTCTTGTGAGGTCCAGTATTTAATAATGACAATGAGGGCTGTTTGTTTATGGATAATGTTGAAATGATAAATCTGCTGTAATTATTGAAAAAAAATGGTTGAATTGTTGAGTCTGTTTGTATGACTGGACTGCCATGATCATATTGTTGTGTATAATTCAGTTACTGCATTATGTATTTGTTGTGGTTTGATGCTAAAACTTGGAAAAATGTATTGTTTGATTCTTGTATTAAGTCAGTGATAAATGTATAAAATCACTTGAGGGGTTGGATTAAATAAGTTTATACTTCTTCCTACTCCTTTTCAACCATGCAAAATTCAGACTTGCACATACTTGAAGATAGATTCCGTTCATTTAAATGTTATTTTGTTTTTGTCTTATTACCTCCGCCAAGGAGATTATGTTTTTGCCGGTGTTGGTTTGTCTGTTTGTCTGTCTGTCCGTGTGCCAGATAACTCAAAAAGTTATGGACGGATTTGGATGAAAATTTCAGGAAATTTTGATACTGGCATAAGGAACAAATGATTAAATTTTGGTGGTGATTGGGGGTGGGGGGGCAACTGATCTGCCTTGGCAGGGGTCTGCGCTCTCCAAGTGCTTTTCTAGTTTTGCTTTGTTTTGTTTTATTCTGTTTCTTTGCATGTTCAAAATAAATAAATAAATAAATGAAATCCACACAGTGACCAATGAACATCTCTGCTCCCAAACATGAGTTGAACGTTCTCTGATCTGACTTTCAACATCTTCCTTAGTCACCAACATGTTTCATTTGGAAAATACACAAGTCAAATTGCGTGCAGGAGACGAATGGAATCAGAGTATGGGATGCATCACTAACTGAAATATTACATAATAAAAAAGGCTTAGCAAAAATAATTAATTTCATTACGAATATCCATTTTTAAATTAACACGCACCACATTTGCAAATTGAATGAGAGGAAATTATGAACTCATTCATTTAATTAAGTAAATTTCAATATGTATGGAATGAGACCATTTAAATGCAAATTTGCTTCATCAGCTTAATATTATTTGAAACAATTACATAATAAATTCTAATTAGAAACTGAAAGTCTGTCATTACTAGTAGAGAACTATAATTAAAGCTGCATTATATACTAGGGCTTTTTCCTTTTATTTTACAAATCAGTTTACTCAAATCACATCCATTTCCTTCGTACTGGCTGATATTACAGTTATAATGTGCATGTTGACATGTGCTTTCACCACTGATTTAGTCTAGAACTGTCTATGGTTCTACAGCACTGCACAGTCCACATGTGGTTAACAAATTAGTTCAGATTTTCAAATATATTTTGGGCCTTTTTGCCTTTATTAGACATGGGAAAGATGGAAGAATGACATGAAGCCGCAGACCTAGACTGTGAAGAATACTACGATAGGGCCTAGGGTCATGCCAGATGCAGTTTACGAGGTGACCCACAGGAGCAGCACTAATTAACTCTAATTACCACCTCAGTTTGAGAAAAGACTCAGAAAGTCCAGAGGAAATATAAATATTTAAAAGTCAGGGGAGGAGAGCACAGTTGGATCTTGGTGACCTTTGACAGTGACCTGAGGCAGTATCACATGGAAAATCATCATGTTAATGTGATGGAGATAGAGCCACTGTCACTGAAAACAGAGCACTGAAAGGAAGTCTGAAAGTGGATTATAGAGGTAAAAATGCACAGAAACTTTTCTATGTTCATCTCAGATCAACCAAAAATAGCCAAAACATGTGCTGTGGTCACATAAGTCCACGTTTCAGCTTGGTTTCAGGAAAAGTTGGCCTGTTATGCTCTTTACACCAGGGGTCTCAAACTCATTTTCTTTCAGGGGCCACATTCAACCCAATCTGATCTCAAGTGGGCCGGACCACTAAAATAATAGCATGAAAAGCTATAAATAGTGACTTTGTTTTAGTGCAAAAAAACTAAACAAAACATTAAATTATGAAAACACTTACTTTTGTAAACTTTGCAAAACTGAAAAAAATAAAATTTCTTAAGAAAAATAAGTGTAATTTCAACAATATTATTCCTCAACTTATCATTTCTACATGAGTTTTCTGGATCAGATGTAATTAGACTAAATTTATTAACTTATTTATTTATTTGATGTATCTAACGTAGGGGTCTCAAACTCACTTTCTTTCAGCGGCCACATTCAGCCCGATTTGATCTCAACTGGGACGGACCAGTAAAATAATATCATATTAACCCATAAATAATGACAACTCCAAATTTTTGTCTTTGTTTTAGCGCAAAAAAACCCCATTAAATTATGAAAATCTGTACTTTTATAAACTATCCAAACAAAAACGATGTGAATAACCTGAAAAAAACTGAAATTTCTTAACAAAAATATGTGCAGTTTTAACAATATTATGGTTCAACTTATCATTTATACATGTGCATTATGGATCAGATCTACAAAGACACTAAATACCTAGTAACAGGCAGAAAATAGTTAAAATTGTGCTTAATTTTCTTTAGACATTTCAGGTTATTCACATTTTATTGTTACAGGATAGTTTGTAAATGTAAACATTTTCATAATTTAATGTTATTTTTTTCACTAAAACAAAGACAAAAATTTGAAATTGTCATTATTTATAGGCATAATGTAATATTTTTTTTTTTCACATTAAACCAAGAAGAAAATATGGAGTCATTTTTTTGTGTGTGGGTTATTCTGCTGTTATTATTTGACTGTAGATCATATTGGTCTGTATGTGGAACCGGAACTAAAATGAGTTCCACAGCCTTGACTGAGAAATTTTTGCACTTTGTAAATTCATCCCACAGGCCCAACTGGAACCTTTGGCGGGCTGCATTTGGCCCCCAGGCCGCATGTTTGACACCCCTGCTTTACACTAAAAAACGAAAACATCCCAAAGACCACTTCATTTTCCTTAATAGTGTTGTAAAGGCTGCTGTCCCATTATATAAAAACAAAAAAGGTTGTTGTGGGTCCTGAGGTGTTTTTAAAAGTAAACTTTTTTTCTCTTCAGTATCTATGGGTGTGGACATGTTTGATGTGATGATGAAATGGTGCAATTTTGAAATTTAAAAAAATGCACTATGAACTGAAATTAAATTCATTTTTACAGAAATCCAATCTGTGTAAATAAACGGATTAATCTGCATTTTCTCATCTAATATTATCTCATGTTTCTTACTCCCCCAAAATAACTGCAGCTGATCAGGTCAAAGACGAGGAATTAAAACACTTAACTGGATCACAGGAAGTGACAGAAAAGAAAAAATATAAATATATACAAGAGGTTCATTTTGATGTCTATGCTTTAATTTAACTGGAATGAAGGCGATATTAAACCTCAACAGACGTAAAGTCTCTGATTAGAGGAGGCAGATGTGCACTGAATTGTTCTGAAGCAAACATTTACACATACTGTACACAGAGGAGAAGTCCTCAAAGACAGCCTGATATTTTACTTAAGTATATGCTTCATGCACATGAGAAACTGAACGGAGATTTGGATTTCTGCAGGACAAGTTGTAATGGTGTAACTTCTCAAACATACTAACACCCTTCAGGTAATTATGAAGTGTTCAGCATAAGAAGGCCAGACACAATTCATGAGCAGAGGACATGTTCTGGTCTCCTGTCTGTTTTGCCCACTTTGGATTTATTTTATAAATAGGTGTGTCTGGTTCAGTCAAATGCATAATTATGTCTATAAAATCATTTTGGACCATGTTCAGTGATGCATGACTCAGTTACTGAAGTAAAACAGTCATATCCATCATCTCCAAAATGGATCCCTTTATCTTGATAATGTCTATAATACTAAGAAATAAGACCATGGATGGGAACTAAAAGTAGATGTTACATTTATTAAGCAACAAAACTAAAACTGAACTTGAGTTGAATAGCCTTCCATTAGAATATGTCAAAACCTACAAGTACCTTGGACATATTGCATCTGATAATCTTAGAGATGATAATGACATTCAAACTAAAGTTAGGAGTCTTTATGGCAGGGGTAATTTTATCTCTCGCAGGTTTTATTTTTGTTCCACTACTGTTAAGAATAAATTGTTCATATCTTTTTGCTCAAACATTTATCTCCGTTACTTATGGATTAATTTTAAACGTTGTACTGCTCACTCAGTCAGAGTTGCTTTTAACAATGCGTTCCGTATTATACATGGGTTTTATCGTAGCTGTAGTGCTAGTGGTATGTTGTTTTAATAATGTTCGCTCTTATTATGAGATGTTACAGAAAACAATTTTGGATTTTATACTGCGTTTAAGTCACTCTAGAAATGTTGTGATTTTTTACAATTGTTAATTCTGACTTTTATACTGATTCTACACTTGTTAAATACTGGCACCAGCATCTTTATACTTGTTATTGAAGATAAGGTGTGTACATGCGTGTCGTTTTTACATTTATAACCCTTTTTTTTTTTTTTAATGCTCATTATACTCTATGGACTGTAACTATTTATATGTCTGATACAAATAAATAAATGAAATGAATTGAAAATAAATGAAAAATATATTCTTATTTCTTAAAGACACATTTAGGTGATCAGTTGGATGTTCCATTCACTCCTGCATGGAATGGATCATTTTTAAGCTTTCTTAGTTGTCCTTCACATTGAACATCTGTCCCTCCTCAGATTCCACAGCTGATATATTTGATGGATAAATATAGTGTGTTGAACATATTTACACCAATAGAATCTACAAGGTGGGAAAGAATGTTCTTTCAGATTTAAAAGTCAAACCTAATGATTTGACTGGATTTTCCACCATGATATTCAAATGAGTTCAGGTCAAAGGTCATGTTTGGTCATTCTATGGAGCTGCAGACGGATTAAAGGCACTATATTCAGTATTATATGAATTAATGATATAGAAGTGGATCCAACTGCATCAGAGCTTTGATGAGATTTGGAGTAAATATTGCTCTTTCATGGTGATGTCAAATGGGGCTGAGTTCAGCATGTGGAGGTTTAGATAGCTGGACAAGATCAATATATGGAATCAGCAGATGGATCCTTCTAGGAATCCAACATTCAGCTATTTCTGAGTAAGTCTGTGACAGTGGGACAGAAAGGAGACAAACCCTTTACAAAAGATGTGCTGCTCCATTTTATTTTATTTTTTCCACAAGTGTTTTATCTGTGGGTTTTTTTGTTTAGACCAATGCATCGTCATTTTGTTTTTGCATATCTATGATAGAAATGTTTAAATGATAAATAATCTGACAATCTGATATGATAATCCATAAGGTTAACAATTAAAGATATACCACACGACAGCCATGAGAAAACAAAGCAGTGTGCATGGAAACAAATGTCAATCAGCTTTGAAGTCAGGTTGACACCATCCTCACAGTTTCTTAAGTCTGTGTCAAAATGTGGTATTTGTTCTCTCATTGTTTTAATTTCACTAAAATCTAAGCTCTCACCTAATTTAATGACTTTTCCAGGTTTGTTATGATTGTGGGAACCCTGTATGTTCATTAAAACTGGACTGAGACACGAGTTCTTTGTTGCTCTGGGACTTTAATGATCTTTGCAAATTACTGAAATAACAAAGGAAAATACGTGCGTTCAATACATTACTGGGCTTCAGGGAATGCATAGCACATGTCATTTGTGTACAGAATATTTATACAGTCTGAAATGAGACGTAAAACCATCAACACACCTTAATGTACATTTGTTTTCTCTGAACCATCAGTGAACAGTGTTCAGCACTTCAATGAAGCTAAATTAAAAGCAAATGAAACTTTGTCTTGAGTTAAAAAAAAATTAAAAATAGGGCAAAAACTTTAAAATACAAATATGTCCAATCTGTGAAAATATATTTTCTCAACACATGCATTGTAACATTTTTAGCAAATAGCAAGTTGGCCAAAATTACTTGAATCATATTTGTCAAGAACTGATCTTTCAAATTTCAGTGTCCGTTAATCTAACCACATGAGTTCAGGAACATTTAACCAAACAAATTTCTGTTACAGTTGGCTCATCTACCCAGTAGAAGCACACAACCTTAAGACAGGAACAGTTTAGATCATTGTCATGATGTTATTTTTCTAAACCAAAACTGAGGAATCATAAATTGAAAAAATGTCTCTAAAGTTGCATCAAAACTGAATAATGTACTGACTCAAATTATACTGAAAAGAATATTAAGAAAAACAGTGACAAAGTGCAGGTGCATCTGACCTGTATTAGATTCTTTACCATGTTCTGCCGACTGTAATCAGAGTCCTACAACACTTACTACATGAATATCCATCGGAGGCAGATGTACTTCACATCACCATTTATTACCAGTGATCTGGTGGACATACAGCTTCTACTGATGCATTACAATATGACCCACTCCTATTCAAATGTGATTCAGCACAAGCAGACAAAGTATTATAGTTTAATCTAATTGCTGTCGTTCTTGCTAAGACGTTTTTCCTTAATTATTTCTGATTCTGCAGTTCAGTATGTACAGTTAACACTGATTCGTTTTGATTTCTAAGTATTTTCAGATGGCAGCGAATAAGTTGATAAGCCGTAGAAACCTACTGATTGAAACTTGTCAAATACATGACTGCTTATATATGGAATGAACTTGAATACTTCTTGTAGGAGCTCAATGAGAAAAAAAAAAACCAAAACAAAAATCAATGCATCAGATCCTTAGCGTGATGGCACATATACTGATGATGATGTCCACATATGCTGTAAAGTCAATGCCCTGCAGATTACTCCACCTCTACTTCTATGTCAACGGGCTTTAATTGTTGGACAAATTCCACCTCGTTGTCATCGCTGTTACGGTGCAGCTCGCTGTAACTGTCATCTGGCTCCTCTTTGCAGGTGACCACTGAAGCCTTAGAAGACACAAAAGGCAGCTCAAACACTTTCTTCATGTAATCTCCCTTCCTTCTATTTTTGCCCACCATGGCTAACACCTGTGATGCGATTGACCAAGCGAACTGCACCTTCTGATGGTTTTGTGAGCTCAGATCAAAGTTATACTCCAGAATCTCATAGAGAGCTGGCACATAGCGGTTGCAGTTGCTCTCTACGTAATGGTGTATCTCAAAAAGAGCTGCTCTTGTCAGGACATGCAAATCCAGTTTTTCTTTCACATCTGGTTTAGAATGGATGTCGAGGTCCAGTCCAATATGCTGGCAGACATCATAGCTGCATACAACCTCTGGCTCTTGATGTGTGTTACCATTGACAACTGGCACTTCTCTGGCTTGCACTGATGGACCTGTATCCAAATCCTCTGGTCCGTCTTCAGTTTTCGTTGGAATGAGCTGTGGAACAGTGCTGGGAATAACAAGTGTGTCTGACCACTTGCTAATCCGTGCTGATCCAATTGCCTTTTTCATCCCGTGCTTCTGTGTTAAGTACCACCTCTGGATGGCCTTTGACGCCTCTGTTGAACAATCCTGCAAATTAATGTTAAAATTGTGTTCGAGGATATCATTGACAATTTCGCGAGCTGTCCCGCACAGTTCTCTCACAAAAGAGATCATTTCCATGACCGCGCCGTTGGTCAGGACCATCAAATCAAGCTTTTCGCTTGCTGGACGTGGTTCTACCGCCCAAATGTTTATCCCTATTTTGCTGCAGTATGGGTATGACTTTGGATCTGTCTGCTGATTTTCATCTGGCACTGCTGGATCTGGCTCTGGCTGAACACTCCATCCACTTTGTAGATCACTGGTCACATCCACCATATTGTACACTTCTGGGAACTGAATACACTTGTTGAGAAACTCAGCTTTTCCTCTACAAGAATGGTTCTGTAGGAGCTTTTCTTTTGTGATCATGTAAAAGAGAAAATTGCGCTGATGCAACTCATCCTGGAAGACAAGGCCAAAGTTGTTTTCAAGAAGGCTTAAGAAGAAATTTCCTAAACTTTTTGTCATTGCAGTTGCAAATTTATTCACTTCAAACAGAGTTGAGTTGGTAAGCAATTGTAGATCCAAGGTCTGCTTTCTTCCTGAGCCTATATTAAAGTCTAAACCGATGTCTCTGCAGCGGGGATACATGTCATTCACTTTGCTAGACATTAAGATCTGCTTTGTACGAGCAGCACGTCTCATCCATAGCTTATGCTTTGGTGTTTCACATTTGTGTTGTCATGTGCATCTTCAGAAAACATACTTGTGATATTTTGATAGGCTGCTTTGGTTGAACAGCGGTTAAACTGGCCACTTGTGTGAAGTGACACAGGAGACAGACAACTCTCCTCATCTTCCTGTTTGACCTCTACTGTCTCTTCCAGCCGCTCTTCTACATTTGATAAACCTTCAGTATTCGTCTCAAAATCAACTGGACACATGTATGACAGGTTACTATGCTCCCAGAATTCTGGAGTTTCACAGTCCAACTGCCTCAGTGTTGATCGTCTCTTAGTGGTAATCGGTAAATCTTCAAAATCAACATCAAGTATTTTTCTTTTTTTACACTGCCGTTTGGAGTGCTTTGGGATCTGAAAGGTCTCCTTCAGGAAAGCAGCCTTGCTCTCAGGCGTAAGGCAGGTATGTTTTCTCTCCATGAGTTTGGAAATGTGCAGGCGAAAGAATAACGTTTCAAACGTATGACCAAAGTTTTGTTTGACCAAATCCCGGATAATTTGATTTTGCGTTCCAGATAGTAGCTTGGAAAAGTCTAACAGTTCAACCATCACACCAATGGTTAGCAGATTTGGGTCAAGTTTCTGCCTGGGTGTGTCCTTTGGTGGAATCACCAGAGTGACACCATTAGTTAGACAGTTCGGGTAGGCATCAGTCATTAGCTTTAATTCGATTCCCCCTGGCTTCTTTATCATGAATGCACCGTCTGCCTGCTGAGTTGCTGAAGACTGACTGCTACTGTCTTTAGTGAGGACTGAAATATCCATTTCACTCCATTTAGGGCTGTAGCACTTTACTAATTCTGTAGGCTCCACTGGGCCTGGTAAGATGAAGATCTCTTGATACCTTTGAGTCTTAGGCTTCATTTGTTCCTTTAAGAACTTTACTCTATTGTGAATTCGTGCTGCGTAGTTGAAGTGCTGCCTCCTGTTGTGAGGGTCCAAACCAAGGTCAAAGTTGAAGTCTAGCATCTCAAACAAGAAATACATTTCAGACTTATTCACCGTTTTGGCAAATTCACAAATCTCCAGCATGACACCATTGGTCAGCAGACAACGATCTAGCTTTTCTGTCCTTTCAAACGCTGCGTTGAAGTCCAAACCGATTTCCACCGACTGTGGGAAGGGAATTGGACCTTTCTGATACCTGATCCCGTGCTGGATGCGACGCTGCCAGACATAACTGTGACTGATGTAGTTGCTCTCCATGTTGACAACTGATGTTCGGATCAGTCAGTCCTGGTAGACGAGGTTCACTTGACTTGAAAGTTACACCACGACAGTAGCAGTAAAAGAATATTTTGTGATCGAAGCAGTAACCCAGGAACTGGATCCAAAATTATTCCCAGATGCCTTTTGTAGAAGAAATCTAGTTACTAGGGGACAGATATTCACACCAGCTTCGTCTCCTCAATCTGTAAAAAGAGAAAAAACAAAGACTATGTTACTTATACAGCAATAAGATTTTTTTTTTTTTTTTTTGAGTTATAGTCGTAAAAAGAAAAAGTATAGGTCATTCAAACCAGCTCTATGCCCTATCTGACCATTATGGATTTGAAGAAAATAAATGAAATAAGCTGTTTAAATTGTGGGAACTAAACACCTAACCCTCTACTTTAAACACGTTTACATGTGTGAGTTCTGGTATTGCAGCTTTTAGAGAAAAATAGGATGATTCATGTATTTTATATACCTAAACAATCGCCTGTTTGTTGAAATTTGGTGGAAATAAGCACTAAACATCTAAGAAACCCAGACAATCGATTGTAACATGTTTATGGAAGTAGTAGTGGCTGAAATCAAACTGAAAAAATATTTCCCACCTTAACAATGAATATTTTATAACATTAATACAACAACTATTTACTTACTCCACTCCCAAGAAAGATTATATATTTTAATTTCCTTCAAAAAATTTTTGTTAAAATTGTTCAGATTCACAGCAGATGTAGGCTGTTGAAAATTAACACAGTAAAAGTGGAGCTACTCTCATTTGAAGTAGTACCACATTTTAACCAGTAGATATCAGTCACACACAGTTGGTCTAATCAGCTGAGGAGCACAAGAAATGAAGAGGAAATGTAGCCTAAAGCTTATGTAGAGAAATCGTGATGATGATTAGTTGGAGCTTTGGTTGAAACAATATGCTTCATAGATTAAAAAGCACAATTTCTCATCCTTTTCGTGTTTAATATCCACTTAGGCAAGGTGGGCATGACATAATATTACATTATACATTTAATATGCAAAGCTAAAGGACTTTCCAAAAGTAGCAACTGTGATCATATTAATCAGAAATTGTATTCACAAATAAATATTAAATAATAAACATTAAATTCTTAACACCAATTTGCCACCAGCACCCAAAGACCGTACATTTTTAACCCATAAAGATAGATTCTGTTATTCCTATCTTTCCTGAAAAAGTCACTTTTTCTTCATTTTTCTCAGTTTTTGATATAATAACCCTCAACTTTAATTTGAGCTTTTATGAACATCTACATGATCAGTAAATTAAATATAGGAAAATACCTGATTTTCACTGAAAAAATACCAAATACAGAGGATAATTTTATAATAAATGTTGATGAATCACTTAAGATAAGTTAAATAAAGAGAAAAATTAATGTGGGAAGTGCCACAAAAGTAGCATTGGGTCTTAATGGGTTAAGATAGTTAAATACTGTTTAAACTGTGTTTACAGAGATGTGCATACACTGTTGCCCGGTATGTCCAACCAAATAACATTTTACGTTCCCTAACAGTTGCCTCAGGTGTTGTCTGCCATTAAAGAGTGACTTCCGTTTCATGGATGAACACTATGTGAAATGTGAAAAAAACAAAACAAAACAAAACAAAAAAAACACTGCAGCTCATTTGCATTATTCAGGACACTGGATAAGAATGTACAGGGTGGGGAAACAAAATTTACAATGAACATTTAGTTGTTTTTTCTCAGCAGGCACTACGTCAGTTGTTTTGAAACCAAACATATATTGATGTCATAATCATACCTAACACTATTATCCATACCTTTTCAGAAACTTTTGCCCATATGAGTAATCAGGAAAGCAAACGTCAAAGAGTGTGTGATTTGCTGAATGCACTTGTCACACCAAAGGAGATTTCAAAAACAGTTGGAGTGTCCATAAAGACTGTTTATAATGTAAAGAAGAGAATGACTATGAGCAAAACCATTACGAGAAAGTCTAGAAGATACTATTAAAGAAGAATGGGAGAAGTTGTCACCCGAATATTTGAGGAACACTTGCACAAGTTTCAGGAAGCGTGTGAAGGCAGTTATTGAGAAAGAAGGAGGACACATAGAATAAAAACATTTTCTATTATGTCAATTTTCTTGTGGCAAATAAATTCTCATGACTTTCAATAAACTAATTGGTCATACACTGTCTTTCAAACCCTGCCTCAAAATATTGTAAATTTTGTTTCCCCACCCTGTATGTCATTTCACTGTCACATCAGTCAAACACAAAGTCAGAGAAAACAGCCCTGAAGTGTCTGGATAATCAGTAAAACCCAGAACAACCAACGTGAACATCAGCTCATCAACTGATGTTGCGGTCACAAAGACAAAAGATGTTCCCTGACTGCTGTTATTCACTAGTATATTTTTCTCCTTTTCTAAACTCAGTGCTTATACTTCATCTGATCATCATAGTTTCAACACTGACACCCACTTTGGCGTGAGGGAGAGGCAGGGTTGTTGTTCACGTCACGTCTGTAACCTCCATGAAAAAGTGTCCGGGTGAAAGGAGTAAACTAATAATTCAATCAATCTATGTGACAGAATGCTTTAAATCACTCTTACAAATAACTATGCCACAAATTCTTTTTCCGTACTAGGCCAACTCATGACCCCCTCTCACTAAAAATATTTTGTAAAAATTCCAGATCTGTATCATTCACATTGATCATTTCAGGTTGGAACCACCAGAATCCCAGATTAATCCACAAGACTTTCATCCCAGCAAGATGTTGATTTGATGCTGCTCCTCAAGGCAGGGGTGGTGCGCACAGTGCTTGCCCATCAACGTCGGGGGAAGGGGCTTCGCAGGGAAATCACTCTGCAAAGCCTACACAGCCTCCTGGGCATCACAGGAGCACGGAAAAGAAGAGCCATCAGAACAGCTTCTGAGGTTGCAGTGAAAGCCTCACAACGGCTGTGGATCAGGAGGGACAAGGAGTGGGCGAGCACTTCTTGGGCACAGGCCGGGAACTGATCACTTCCAGTCGTGTAGCCTAGGTGAGGGGGTCTGAAGTTGAAAGAACCGAAACCCCCCTGCGACCCCAGGTACAATCACTGATGATGTGTCCAAGAAACAGCATCACAAGATGTATGTAAGAACCTGAGGGATTACCAGAAGTCTGTTGGGAGCCGGTCCAACACCTGAACTTCCACCTACAGTGAGTCTGACTTACATAAATACTTTACAGTTATGTTAAAGTGTAAAAAATATTTAAGATTCATTCTTTTGGGACAAATAAGTCTGCCATAGTTTGTGTAATTAATAAAAACAACTGTATGTACAGGGAAATGTGACAAATGCTTAACATATTATCAACTTTGTTATAATGCCATTTAATGCAGAATTTCAAGTCACATACAACAACAAAGAACCATCCCAGTCTAAGCCTCCAGAAACCTGAGAAAACAAGTGGAAAACCAGTAATTTGACTGCAACTTGCCTATTTATTATATAAGAGTGAAACGATTCCTCAAGTTATTCGAGTACCTTGATTACAAAAAATGATTGAGGAATTTTCTCTGCCTCGAGGAATCGCTTATTTAATTGTAAAGCTCAAAACACGGCATTTCGCACTTAATGTGGCACAACGTGCTTACGTCACTCACGCAGAGGAAGTTGACGGAGGATGTGGAAGTGCTCGGATGAAGCAGCGGGAAGATGGAAGAGGCGAGTGAATACAACAATGATGAAGAAAGACAAAAAAATAAATAAAGAGAAAATGTCGGAAGTGTGGAAGCATTTCAGACTGAACAGCAAGGTGAACGTCATGTCATGTATCCGTTGTAACACGGCCCTTCCATGCCACAACAGCACATCTCCGATGTAGTATCTTCTCATAAGACACCCAGAATGGAGCGGAGGACCCCAGATAAAAATAAAATTAATGTTGGGCAAATCCACGAGATTAACATTAATGTACCTTACTAACATAACGTTAGCCCTACAGAGGGCTAGGTTTGTGTTAATTGTGGCTACTGTCGAATGTGTGGCTAGTTTATTACGATTGTGACAAGCATAGATTCAGGCAGTGAGCCGTGCACCCGTGATTTGCATGGCTAATTTCACAAAAGCACAGCCAAAATGGTGCACGGGTTGCTGAAAGTTTTCTCTTACCTAGTCACGGCCTGATTTTGGCAAAATCCAACTAGTTTTTGCAAAAATGAAGCGAAACATCAATTAACTGGACGTGTGTGTGTGTGTGTGTATGTGTGTGTGGGGGGGGTACTGACACAGACAGATAAGGTGGGGTGGCCATTGCCCTGATTCTCCTGAATATAGCAGAAATGTGTAAAACTGTTCATGCACGGACTCATTCCAACTTCCCGTTCAAAAGTTCTTGCCTCTTTTATGCCACAACGCATTCCTGTTTTGTCTAAATTGTAAATTCTGAAACTTACAGCCGCCAAAGTTCAGTCGCACAACAAAAAGGCAATGTTTATGCGTTTTGTTTTTTTTTTATTATTTATTAATGCCTTATATTTTTGATACTTACAAGAAATACTAAGTTGAAAGTAATTAAATTTCATTTATTTTTATTTGTGTTTTATTATTTTATTTGTGTTTGCAATTGCCTCTGGAAATGTTTCTAGTCAAGAAAATACATTTTGTTGCGTATGTACAATATGAATCTAAGAGATAAAACTGTTAAATATAAAAAAAAAAAAAAGGAAACCAATTGGTCCTTCATTATTAAGAGAAATACCTTATTTCCTCTTGCTTATATGTAATTGCTCTTTAACCAAGCAAAAATAAGTTTTCTCTGATTACTTGATTAATCGAAGGAATTTTCAGTAGAATACTTGAATACAAAAATATTCGATAGCTGAAGCCCTAATATTATAAAAGGATCATGGTTGAGTCTACAGCAAAATATTCTAATATGATCTTTTAGGTCAGATTACCCTGTTTGCAACATTACCCATGTGTGAGTTTTCCTTTGTGGCTGGTTACACAAAGCTGAGCTGAATGAGGTCTTCAACAACAGTCGTAATGAGTCTGTGTTCTGCTGCCTAATTACATAATTAATCATAATAATCATTCCATTTCTTATTGGTTTAATAGGAAGTGTACCCATTTTTAAAAGCTTCGTTTTACCAGCGTGTTGTGAACGTAGCACTGTAATAACTGGCGTTTCTATGCGTTTTAGATCTGCACCACAATGGCCGCCACGTGCACACTTCATTATAAAGTACTACAATACGGAATACTGACCTCAATATGAAAATTATTGTGACTGACAGTGCAAGATACTCTAAGTAACTGAATTTACCATTTATCTGTGAACACAGACCAGTTAACGAGACGATAAACAAGGAAACAAAAGTGTAGGTGTAAGTGTAAACAAAGTGATATGTTAGCTTCTCATAGGTGAATTAGCCCAAAACAAAGCTAGCATTAGCCTCACCATACACAGACTCACGGTGAGCATTTGTCAACTAAACACACACTTACCTAATGGAAGACGAGGGTAATAAGGTTGTCAAAAAGGGTAGTGAAGTCAGAGGTGCATTTAAAACCCCAGGATGGAGCTGAGTGTGCAGACAGCCTTCTGTGGCTGCAACACGCCGCCAAAACATGGGAACGAACGGGATGACGTCATCACGGGGCTGCGTTCACGGACGCACGGAGAAACCCGATTTTAGAGCTAACAAACAAAACCGATATCAGAGAAGCGGGAATTTGGTCTTGTCTGGCAAAGCAACTTGTCATTTTAAATGTTAGTTATTTCATAGATTACTTTTTAAAGAAAAGATTTTTTTCCTTGAAAAGAGAAAAGCTGTTTCCGCCCGGTTTCGAACAGGGGACCTTTCTCCCATTCATTCTCTGTGGTAGTCCTTAACACTACGGATGTAATATATATTTGGCCACAGCGTACGTTGGCGCTGTTGAGTAGTTTCCTCCCATGACGGGCAGCCGCACTAAGCTCCATCAATCTGTTTTATTTCGAATATAACATTAAAAACCAAAAAAAAACCAAGAATATTTAATATAAAAAGAAATCATATTCGAAAAGGAGCAGGATGAATTTGAACTTATATACTCCCGCCCCCTTACCCCATCCTTCTACCTAATTCCCATGTCAGATCCCATAAGTAACTCAACAAATCCTGCACATATCAGACTAATTCTGACTAAGCACAAACACAAACATGCTATACATATCAAAAATAGACTCTGTCCATTTCATAACAATAATATACATATCAAAAATATGCTGTCCCTTTTATAATAATAATACACATATTAAAAATAAACTCTATTTATCATTATTATTATTATTATTATTATTACTATTAATAATAATAATAATAATAATAATAATAATAATAATAATAATAATAATACACATATCAAAAACCAAACTAAACAATGCCCATTTCTTATCAGTAATATACATATTAAAAAAAACTCTGTCCATTTGGTCATATTTTTTAACATTTTGGATTTCATTGTCTTTTTTATATGTGCTATTTAATTTAATTGCCTTCGTTTTATCATTCAGGTTGTTCCATAAGTGGATTCCTTTCCCTGTGCTGAATGTTGACCAACAGAGAATCTCTATTTGCTTCAAACATGATTTTTAATATACTGTACTTAACCAGATCATAAAAGTTTAATATTTTTAGTTGATGAAATAATGGATGTGTTGTATCTCTGTAGCCTTTTCTACTTATTATACATATGGCTCTTTTTTGTAGAATGATAATCAGTTGCACATGTGTTTTACAAGCATTTCCCCAAACCTCCACACAATATGTTAGATATAGTACAATTAAAGAGTTATACAAACTATATAGCATGGAATTGTTTAATAAATCCTTTTCTCTATGTAATATGGCAATTGTTATAGTGATCTTTGTCCTCATATGATTTATGTGTGATTTCCAAGTTAAGTTTTCATCAAGCATTTCCCCCAAAAAGTTTTTTTTTCCTCAAGTCTATTTATTGCACAGCCATCTATATTTATTTCTTCACGTGCCTCCCTCCTTCTGTTACTAAATATCATCAAATTTGTTTTCCCAAGATTTTAGGATAATTTACTTATATCACACCCTCTTTTTACTTTTTTTGAAATGTTCTTTAACCACCTCCATAACCTGCGTTATGTTTTCCCCAGAATAAAACAAAGTTGTGTCATCTGCAAACAATATATACTTAAACACACTTAAACACACTGGACAAGTTAATATATATATATATATATATATATATATATATATATATATATATATATATATATATATATATATATATATATATATATATGTGTATATATATATATATATATATATATATACACACATATATTTTGTCATACTTGTTTATTTATATTTATTTATTTATTTAGTTTACTGGTAATTTATGTTTTCTAGAGGCTGGATTTTTTGGCCATTAGTGTTTTGGCTGATTATGTGTTCATTCAAAGTTGATTTTACTTAAAACCCAAACAGCCCATACTGTTATTTTTTTTTTCACAAGCACAGCCTGTGACCTAATTCCGCCATAACTGATAACACACTGCATAAGTACACATTAGAAAACATGTTTCATGTTTTTGAAAATGAAAGCAAAGGGCTTTTTTAAAATTTAATAATAATAATAATAATAATAATTATTATTATTATTATTATTATTATTATTATTATTATTATTATTATTATTATTATTATTATTATTATGCATTTTATTTATATAATGCTTTTCATGGTACTCAAAGACACTTTACAAACAGTAGATAAAAACATAAACCAAACATATTTTATAATAGTCCTCTCAATATAAAGGTCTAAAGGTAAAAATAACATCTACATTTTTACCTCAGCCGGAATTCAAATCCATCTTTCATAGGAGAATACTATTAAATCTGAGAACGTGTCATTTTTTTCTCTCTTCTGATTGGCTAGTCACAGTTCTACGGGCATACACAGCTGGCCTTCTGTATGTCAGTGAACGTGATAACCACTACACTAGGCTGTAATAGATGATTTAATCCTGCTACAAAAAATATTTTACGTATGTATTATTTTTATTTTGGCCACAGTAATTCATTTCCTAGTGACTAAAAGTAACCAATTAAAAGTGAATGGTAAAAGTCATATTATCAAGAAGACGCAGTGTCACCATCAGGTCATAAAAACGTTTACAATTTTAAAGTTCCCCTTCAAACTGTTTCGTAATCATCCAAAAAGCAAATCCTCAAAATGACTTCCTCCTCTGAGCATCTGCCCCCTCATAGAAACAATGTTTTGTTTGCCCAGCAGTATTTCTTTTTTGGTTTTGCTTGTAGGATTTTAGTCGGGGTTTTACCTAATCTTGTGATTTCCAAAACTTTTGCAACAGGAAAAGAGGAACAAAATCAGTTTAAAAAGTAACACAAACAAACCCACATGGGTAAACTTCCTTACATATACACAAAAATATGTCATGCCGTAAGTGAAGGCATTAAAACAGATGACTCCCCAGCCCCAGAGAGGGAGTCACATTGGTAAGCAACTGACTCAAAACCAAACAGAAAAATGACAAAGGCAGAAGATTTGTGGATATGTAGATAGAGGAAGAGAATAGAAGACACTATAGTTCAAAACAGTTACAGACATGTTTTAATCTGATCTTAAATAATAATCATGTCTAATGCAACTGGTGGTGTGCTGTTATAAAATAAAAATAATAATAAAATAAAAATAAATGAATAAAATAAAATTTATTACATGCACAGTCAACTTTTGTGTTGACACCCAGATTAAAAAAATCATTTATTTTGCTTCAATGAAAGTCAGATAAATAATTGCAGTTTGATTGGTTTTCACATTTTTAGTGCTGCACAGTAGGAGTGTAACACTTGTTTGTACAAATTGTATTTTAGACGTACTACAGGAGCTAATCTCGAAAAAACAAGATAAAGTGCAGTTTGCAGATATGTCATTCTGTCATGTAAGTGTCCGGTAGGGTACACTTAATATCTCTGAAAAACATGCTGATATCAAATTTCTACTCTTGTTTGAAATAATTAGCTTTTAAAATGTGAACATTAGTAAATTAGTACTGAACAATTCTAACTGGAAAAACACACTGATGCTAAAAAACATTTGTTTTTTCTTTTCATGAGACAATACCTCTTCATGTGAGTTTCCCTATCTGAAAAAGTCCAGGAAATGTTCAGATCGTGTCAGATTACATTAATGAGAAGTGTGCATTTGTGTAGCACTCCCAGAGTAGACTGTATTTGTCTTACCTGTAAGTATCTGAGGCAAAACAGGGAAATCCCACTGACTAATTCTGGGCATGGTTAAGCCACTAGAAACTGGTAACAAGAATTTTGGTAGTACTGCTGCAACGGATTTTAGCAAGACCGCTACTGATTTATTATGCTCATAATTATTCTTGGAGTGAAGACAACATACACTGAAAGCAACTCATGACCAAGACCAGACGGCATCAAGAGCAAGATCACTTTAAGGCAGGGGTGTTCAGGGGCCACATACAGACTAATATGATCTAAAGTGGTAAAATAAATATAAATTATAGGATTACATAATAACTAGAAGCACTCGGAGAGCGCAGACCTCCGCCAAGGCTGATCAGTGGCCCCCCCCCCGTGGGCCCCCCCACCCCCGATCACCACCAAAATTTAATCATTTCTTCCTTATCCCATTTCCAACAAACCCTGAAAATTTCATCAAAATCTGTCCATAACTTTTTGAGTTATGTTGCACACTAACGGACAGACAAACAAACAAACAGACAAACAAACAAACAAACAAACCCTGGCAAAAACATAACCTCCTTGGTGGAGGTAATAATAATAATAGGATAATATAAATAATAGGATAAGAACTGATAAATAATGTCAACTCCAAAGTTTTTTTCTGTTTTTGAGTAAAAAAAAAGTCAAATTCTGTAATGAAAATGTTTACATCTACAAACTGTACTTGAACACAACATGAACAAATACGAACAACCTGACGATTCTAAAGAAACATAAGTGCAATGTTAACAATGTTCTGCCTCTGTTTATCATTTACACATGTGCATTATAACTTACAGATCACAGTGGATCTACAAATACACAAAACATTTAATAACAGACAGAATACTATTAAAATTCCACGTACTTCCATTAAGACATTTCAGGTTGTTAAATTTTTTCTGGTTGTTCACATTTTTTGCAAAAGGACTCATCTAAATGCAAACATTTGTGTGTATTTGACTTGTTTTTTTTTACACTAAAACAAAGAGGAAAATTTGCGTTTTTCATTATTTATTGGTAATTATAATAGTATTTTACCGGTTCTGACCCACTTTAGATTTAACTGACCTAACATGATTTTTACATCACTGATCGTTAATATCTTCAGTATAATTTTTTGTATTTCACACATTCATCCCAGGGGCCGGATTGGACCCTTTGGCGGGCCAGTTTTGGCCCCCGGGCCACATGTTTGACACCTGTGCTTTAAGGGTTTGAGGCAAAGTCAAGACAGACTAAGAATTGGATGAAGGAACTGGGATGTCGCTGTCACTCAGTGGTTTTTGAATTGTCATTTTGAAGCCAGTAGTTTGTGGTTTAGCCGTCACCATGTTGGCTTTTTGCTTTCAGCTTTTGTTTGACATTATTAACAAAGAAGTTAACTGCTTCTATACTTACATTTGTTGACATTGCTTCTACACTGTGTTAATGTTGATGACTTAAATGTCTATTATTTATTTATTTGTAAATCGAGAGTTTTTCATAAAATAAAAGTTACATTATGGTGTCACAAATATGGAAATCAGCATTTTACAATTTAGCAACATTTCAAGAGGACTTTTGCTAAAACTTCCTCAGTGCTGATACAAGTTTGACATTTTACACACTACTATTATTTTGTGTTACAGATGAAACTCCTTATCGTTTAGTTTGACAAATTTTATTACAGATTTGTCTGGTATAGATGGGAAATTGTTCTGTTACTGCAGCTCTGTCACGTCCAGACAGCTTCTTTCCTGAAAATGACTCAGGTTATTGGTTGCACTTGAAAGAGGAACTTTAACATCAGATTGCAGTAATGATGTTGACAAATAAATTAGACAATGCATATGCGCTTGAGTAAGGTCCCTTCAGTTGTAGTCTTGAAATAACCCAGAATCCTCCTTGTCAAATGCCTTCAAAACGTGGTCTGGGCACTGGTCTTCAGTAATGCTTTACTGTAGAAATTAATATTGCTACCTACCATCACCATTTCCCACTGAATTATCCCCCAACTATTACATCCCATATGCCGAGAACCTAAACATTATATTCAATTCAGACTTAACTTTTAATAAACAGATCAATTCCACTGTCAGTTCCAGTTCCAGTGCCAAATTTGAACCATCTCAAAAAAGACGTATTTCCTCAAAACATCATCAAATTCATATCATCAGGACTAGAATACTTCAACTCTCTCTACTTCAGCTTTTCCTACAGTACTATTTTTCCCTTTTCCACTGCAGAAACTTTTCCAGGATTTTTTACATTACTAGAAACTTTGGCCCAAACCCAATTCACCCCTTAGCCCCTCCCCCTTAGCCCTACCCCTCCATTTTGTGTGTTCACTTGAAGGGGTAGGGGTGTCCCGATTCTTGATGAGCTGGAGGGGAGGGGCTAAAGGGGAGGGCTGTTTGGTCCTCAAAATGGAGATTTTTCAGGACCACATGATACGGAGAGGTATGAGAAATTTCCCATAATTCTGTTCAAATCATTGGCAAGATGGAGGTAAACACAGCTAAAAAGTGCAGCGGTTTCATGAAAGAAAAACACAAATGTATGTATTTTCTTTGTCAATTACTTTACCATTTGGTGACCATGGCTCAGATGGTCCAATAACCGAAGGGTTGGAAGTTCGAATCCTGTTCTGTCCCAGTCATGTGCTGTTGTGTCCTTGGGTAAGATACTTCTTGCCTCCAGTGCTGCTACTCACACTGGTGTATGAATGTTTGGTGGTGGTCCGAGGGGCCGTAGGTGCGGATTGGCAGCCACGCTTCCATCAGCCTGCAGCTCTGGATACAAATGTAGTTTACCACCACCAGAGGGGGGATGTGAGAGTGAATAAATAATGGATCCACTGTGCGCTTTGAATATGCGTTCATAGAAAAGCGCTATATAAATGTAATCCATTATTATTATTATTATTATTATTATTATTATTATTATTATTATTATCATTATTATTATTATTATTATTATTATTATTATTATTATTATTATTATTATTATTATTATCCATTTAATGCTGTCTTAATATGTTATAGATCACATTTCTTTGGATTGCGTTTGATAACTGCCAAAAGATGCCCAAAGCCCATGGAACAGAGATGGTTACAGCTGCTGAGGGCATGGAGAGTTCTTTCACAAACAAATTTGTCGCATCTGTTTATAGTGGCGTCGATGACATAACAGGTCTCGAAGGGTTGTCCCATTTTGCAGGGGAATGTTTCAACCCCTACCTCTTGCAAATCCGTTTCAAGGGATAGTGTAAAGGCAAGGGCCAAGGGGGAGGAGCCAAAGGGTGAATTGTGATTGGGCTTTTGAAATACTTTGGTGTATTTTCACTGAAATTACTCAGATAAAAAAGAAACTTTCCCTCAAATCTCAAACTTTCCCTGAAAAAAGTTTTGGGTAGGGGGGTGGAAGCTTCTTTTAGACAGGTAAATAAGTTCCTGGTAATAAAAATTGGGAATCTGGTGGAAAAGGAGCTGCTAGTAACAAGGAGTAAGAGCCAAGACCACATCCCCCCTGTCCTTCTGTTCCACCACTCGAACACATCAGGTGAAAGTGGGAGACTCTGTCAGCTGTCTACATACCTCTACATGTTCTTTACCTTAAGATGAGAAAGTGAGAAGTTCAGATACGTGCATCATATACGTATCTGAACTTCTCACCCCAACATGCCCCAGATCATCTTTCCATGGCTTGCTGACTATACTTTTTTCTCAGATTAAAAAGGCCAGATGTTTTTGGAACAGCCTACCAGAAGGCATTAGACGAACTCTGTCGGTACTTTTACTATCTCTCTCTTTGTCTCTTGATGACTGTGTTGTTCTTGGCAGAGACAAGATGAAAAACCTTGGTGTCACATTTGACCAGACGCTTGCTTTTGATAAGCATATCAAGGAGGTGACTCGAATATCATTTTTTCATCTTCGAAGGATTGCTAAGATCAGGCCAATCCTGAGTGACAAAGATGCTGAAGTCCTCATTCACGCTTTCATAACATCTCGTTTGGACTATTGTAATGCTCTTCTCTCAGGATTACCCAAAAAAAGTTTCCGAGTCCTAGAGATGGTGCAAAATGCTGCAGCTCGGGTTCTGACTGGTGCTGGGAAATACGATCATATTACCCCAGTGTTGGCCTCTCTTCACTGGCTTCCATGTCAGGTTCGTGCTGATTTTAAGGTGCTTTTATTGACTTATAAAATTTTAAATGGAGCGGCACCTTCTTACTTAACGGAGCTGGTTAGACTGTATGTACCTTCTCGTGCCCTTCGCTCACAAGGATCTGGCCTCCTGACTGTGCCTAAAGTCAGGAAAAAGACTGTTGGTGAGCGAACCTTTTCTTTCCGTGCGCCAACACTTTGGAACAGTCTTCCTCTGGACAGAAGGCAGGCATGTTCTGTGGAGGTTTTTAAAGCAGAGCTAAAGACCCACTTGTTTACTCTGTGTTATATGTCTTGATTTGTTTTTACTGTTAATGTTTTTAGTTTTTATGTTTTACTGTGATTGATTTTATATCTGTACAGCACTTTGATTGAAAGCGCTTTACAAATAAATTATTATTATTATTAAATTATTATTACTAAGCTGCTAAAAACCCACTTTAACTCAAAGGCTTTTGATTGTCTTTGGTCTGTTTCTTTAATTTATGTAACAGCTGTAATAACATCTGTCACATACATTTTTTCTCTTCTCCTTTGTCAGGCTCTTTGGTGCAACATCTTTTTTTGGCATGTACTCCTACTACTATTGCAGCCATGACTGCTAGCGTATGTAACCAACAGATATTTTTACTGGTAACCACACTGTTCCTCTCTGTACTAGTGTTACTTCTATAATTTTTTAGTTCCTTTGATGAAACAGCCTGTACTACGTTTTAACATAACTGCTACTAACAGAATTACTATGGTAATTCAACTGACTATTAAGGGTGCAACAGTTATGTTGTTTTTAGACAATTTTATTTCAATAAAAAAAAACGAATGAAAGTAACAAAATTCCCCACTCAAAGAAAGAGGAACTAACTCTTGTGGTTTGTTGACATCACCATGTCCAAATGCACACACGTGTTCTGTATAAAAGGTCACTATGAGATGTGTTTGATCTCAGTCGGAGTGTGTCACTGCTCTGTAATCTCAGCATGGAGGAGAACTACATCAGGCATGTGGAGCTGCTGGGCTACGAGAAACGACTCTACCCGAGTCAGCACTATGTAAGGATCCCATTTTATTTTTTTTATTCTACATAATCTTTCAAGTTTTTAGCCAAATATCTGCTTAACTTAGAGAAGTGAGTCCAGTTTCAGATGCTAATATTGATCATAGGGAATCTAGACACTTATCTGAGTTTAAATCACTGGTGGAAGATGTGATTATTTCTTTTCCATAAGTAAAAAAAAAAAAAAAAAATCAATACAACAGTGTAAAACAGTCTGGTACATTTAAAGGTACAGTAGTAGAATTAACACCAAAATGTATCTTAAGTATGAACATAAAATACTGGTTCATGTTTTATTATGTATGTTAACATTTAACTATTATCGATGAGATATCAGTGTTAGAGAGGCAAGAGGTGGAGCTTGACTGAAACTTTATATCATATATCCAAGTAAAAAAAAAATGCTGAAATAAATCTATTTTTGTATCTGACTGATGCAGAAGACAAAAAGTATGGAAACTCATTTTGAAAGGCTTTAACAACGTATTACATTTTATAAGCTAGTTAAATATTTCCATTGTGTGAAATCTTTATGAGAAAATTAACTAAAGTAATCAGAACTATATAATGGAGTAAAAAAGGTCTATGCTTCCTTCTGAAATATGATACTGGTCTACAAGTAAAATGTTTCCAGAATAAAAGTAGTGAAATTTTACCATTTGTGAGTCACTGATAAATAAAAATCCAGTCCTAAATGCTGGTTAGCTGAAGTTTCCCAGATACAGTTTTGGGTCAAAATGTGAAATTCGAGAATTAATGAGAGAATGGGTTTTACTCAAAAGAAATATTAGTGTCAGAGCTACCAGATCTACTTCAAAATATTGTCTGCACATGACAATACATTCACTTTACAAGTTCTATTAAGTGGAACATTTATAAATCTATTGTACAAATGTACATGAGCCAACATATGTTGTGTAATAACACTTTATCATATACCTTGAAAACATCAGCAAACCAGCGCTTTGGTCATTTGTTTTCCAATTAATCTTATTAAAATACATAACATTTAGCACATTTATTCTCTGAGGCAGATCATTTCTAAAAAAAAAAAAAAAAAAAAAAAAATTGTAGACCAGTGTAATGGAGTCAAAATTTGAACAAGTATGAAATTGCAGCATAAGTACATCAAACTTGTCCTTGACAGCAGTGATGGAGTACCAGCTTTAATCTAAACCTGTCTGTGCAGGTTTACATGCTGATGTTGAAATGGAGTGACCTCTCAGAAAAACTGATCTACAGGACATATCCTGAGATCCACACCTTCCATGTGAGTCCTTCTGCACTTACAAACAATAATGATGTTAAAAGATGGATCAGTGTCCGAGTCTGTGCTCAGAAGTGTTTTGTGTTTTCATTGCAGAAGTCGCTGAAGGAGATGTTTCCCATTGAGGCTGGTCAGATAGAAAAGAAAGACAGAATTATCCCTTCATTACCAGGTACATTTTACAGCAGGTATTTATGTGAACGTGTTTAGACAGATTCATTTGCATCACACATAACAGCCCATGCACATGCACTTTAAAAAATTTTATAAATATATATATATATATATATATATATATATATATATACACATATATTTTATGTTTAAAATACATTTTTGTTTGTTCATATGTGCTGATGTTCACTAACCTCACTTCTAAGTTAACAATAAGATTTGTTGCACATTGTTGCTGCTGAATAGGAGCACAGGTTACTAAAGAAATCAGAAAAAATCAAAATAAAAACTGACCAAAATCCTTTATATTGGGGTGTCAAACTCATTTTAGTTCAGGGGCCACATTCAGCTAAAGTTGATCTGAAGTGGGTCAAACCAGTAAAATATCAACATAATAATAAATAAATAATGTCAACACCAAACTTTTCTCAGTGTTTTACAGCGAAAAAAGTAAAATTACATCATGAAAATGTTTACATCTACAAACTAAACCTTCAAACAATGTGAATAACATGAACAAACTGAAAAAAAAATTGTAATTTTAACACTATTATGCTTTAGTTTATCATTTACACATGTACATTATAACTTACAGAACACAGTGGATCTACAGATACACAAAATATTTAGTAACAGGTGGAATATCATTAAAATTGCACTTTTCATTTCAGGTTGTTCATATTTGTTTAGGTTATGCAGATTTTTTGCAAAAATTATGTTTCATTTTACATTTACATTTATGCATTTGGCAGACGCTTTTTTCCAAAGCGACTTACAGGGGTAAACCAATAAATCACTCAATCAATCAAATTTTATTTATATAGCACCAGATCACAACAAAAAGCTATCTCATGACACTTTATATATATATATATATATATATATATATATATATATATATATACACACACATATATATAGTTGGTCAAAACCAGACTCTAGGCCAAGTGTTTTAGTGTAAATACATGCAAACATTTACATTTACAAAGAGAAAAATTTGGAGTTGTGAGTATTTATAGGTTATTATGAGAATGAATTGGTCTGAATGTGGAACCTGAACTAAAATGATTGTTCATATCTTAGTGTAATTTTTGCATTTCACAAATTCGTCCCAGGGGCCGGACTGGACCCTTTGGTGGGCCGGATTTGGCCCCCGGGCCGCATGTTTGACACCTGTGCTTTATATGTTTAGATTTCAGTCTGTGGAGAAATGGAGTTAGTTAACATTAACAAACTACTGACACAAAACACTGAACCATTAACACTCCAGCAACCATGGTCATTTTAACACAAACTCTACGTTCTGACAGTTTAGTAGGCTGGTAATAAATAATAATAATTCAATAATAATGAATAATTTTGTTTATTTGGCTCACTTTCAGACTGAAGGGTGTGCATGTTGTAATATCCTCTCAGGATGCACCTGTGGTTTTTAAACAGTTATGTTCCAGCGTACTTCTCTTTTCCTTAAAATAAGATGCGTCTTGCAGCAACTGTGAGCAGCCTTTAAAACGATTTGGTTTCTAGACTCACAGCCTAGAGCTGATATTGACAGAAGGGTTAGAACTGATTATCTATTAAAAAAAATAAAAATAATAATAATAATAATAATAAAATAAAATAAATAAATAAAAAAAAACTTTCCAAAACGAAGGAAAAAGACACTAAACTAAAACTGATGCTCATGTTACCAATGGCAATGTTCAAAACCTAATGCATACTGTAAGTGAGAAAAACCAGGAAATTGGAAGAATAATTGTTTTTGATATTTTTACAGTGAGTTTGTCTTCTTCCAGTGTCTTGTTGATTTAAAACATAACAATATTTAATGTACAAAACAAAAGATGCTCATGAATGATTAGAAATTTTCTTTTCTGATAAATAACTGTGATAGAACTCTGAAGAAAATGGAATAATTTCATCATTAATCTTCCTGTTAGTTTTTCTATCGTCCACACATTTTATCACAGTTGTTCCCTGGATCAATAAACCTTTGAGATGTGCTGCATAAAAAGTATAGTCTTTGACTTTTCCCATTCAGGTTTAATTATTCTTACATTTTTTTCATGTACTTTCACTTGTTAGATCTTGCAGGTGTCACAGACCAAACAGAAACATTGTGCATGTCTGTGATTTCACCTGATCGTTTTCTGTTCCTTTTCACTTATTTGGGTATATTTCCATGAAAACAGAAGTCGTAAGGTAAACTATCTGTTTGTGAACCCATTCTTACAAAACATTTGCAATGTGGAGGAAGACGAGTAAAAGACAAAACCTCAGGCCTGATGTAACTTCAATATGTAAACGTAAAAGCCAGGAAATTACCAGCTCATGAAACAAGTGATCGAGGCTGTTTTCAGTAGGTGCATCCATCTCATACACCTTCAGCCTGATATTTTCAGTTTCCCTTTGACCTGAACTGTGTAGTATTGTGGCGTGGCATGTAGGAAGTAGAGAATAGGCAAGATAGCAATGGAGAAACCTGGGAAATCATCATGAAACTCAATGCTTGATGGCAGTTTTTAGCTGAACCATTTTAATCAAGACTGTATCATCAACAGGAGCCAGTGCACAGTGGATCACGATATGATAGGATAAGATCCAGATTATGATAACTAAAATATTTGTGTAAATACCATGTGAAATAATGAAATAAATCAATCTTGAATGCTTAGCTTAATTTGTTGACAACTCTTGTTTCTCTGTTAGCTTTTACTAGTTAAATCTGTCTGTAGTGAAACCAATCTGCTTACTGTTTCTTGTGCTCTTTTTAGCTTTTCCTTAGACTCCATAGATATTAAAGTGCCATCAGACAGTTACTTTAGTCACCCGTCATTGCACTTTTTTTTTTTTTATAATTTTGGTTCAACAGTCTAAGGCAGGGGTGTCAAACTCATTTTAGTTCAGGGGCCACATTCACCCCAATGTGATCTCAAGTGGGCCGGACCAGTAAAATAATATCAGTGAAAAAAGTATAATTACATAATGATAATGTTTATATCTGCATAGTTTCCTTAAAAATCTGAATAACGTGAACAACTTGAAATGTCTTAAGAAAAACAAGTGCAGTTTTAACAATATTCTGCATCAGTTTATCAGTTTATCATTTACACGTGTGCATTACAACTTACATTACAATTACAAATACACAAAACATTTAGTAACAGGTAAAATATTGATGAAATTGCATTTACTTTTCTGAAGACATTTCACATTGTTCATATGTCTTCAGGTTATTTGAATTTTTTGTAAAAGGATAGTTTGTTAATGTAAACATTTTAATGTAATTTTGCTTTTTTTTTTTTTACACAAAACAAAGATAAAATCTGCAGTTGTCATTATTTATAGGTTATTATGACACTATTTTTCTAGTCTGACCCAACTGAGATCTAATTGGTTTATATGTGTATGTATGGAACCTGAAATAACATGATTTTTACACTACTGATTAATATCTTCAGTGTAATTTTTGCATTTCACAAATTCATCCGGGCCAGACTGGACCCTTTGGCTGGCCGGATTTGGCCCCCGGGCCACATGTTTGACACCTGTGGTCTAAGGGCTCAGAGAAACCTAGACTTCATATGCTTTGTGCTGTTTGCTGCCTTGGTGTAAGTTTTTTTTTTTTTTTTTTAGTTTAGTTTATGTACACACCCATATAGACATACCAGAAGAGTACATAGATAAATAAGTACATGCATACATAAATCCTTGAAGGCAACACAAATAAATACACAATAAAGTAACAATAAGACAAAGTAAACAACAGCAACAATCATACAAAAGATAACAATCAACAAACACACAAAAAACAAAGAACAAACAAAATAAGTCAAGACAGAATCTTAATGTAACATCAGTATTAGGGCCGTCTATCTTTGTCCTAGGACCAGACCATCTGTTTAAATACTAGTTTAACCCTTTCATGCATGAATTATAAGACCCTTAATCAAGTTTTTTATTTGTGAGTGTTTTTATTCCTCGAGGCATTAAAAAACACACAATGCGATTGAAATAGTTTTTATGAACCCATTTTTTATGGAGTTGCAAAAATGTCCACTCAGCTGAACACCATGCATTAAATTTTTGAAGCAAAGAGACATAATTACTGATAAACTGTGTGAAAACTATGAAATGAAAGCATGTTTAACCCTTTCATGCATAGTGGTCACTCCAGTGGACAGCTATTCTACAGCTGTTCTCCTGTCTATTCATGGGTTTTGTTGTTTTAGTTCCATATCAGCCGACAAAGTGCACTCTTATGCATTATCCCAAACACTGCAATTCATACAATTACTGTAACTTTGCTGCTCTTGATAAACCTGATCTTCAGTAACATGTTTTAGTGTGCAGGGTGGGGAAGCAAAATGTACAATATTTTGAGGCAGGGATTGAAAGACAGTGTATGACCAATTAGTTTATTGAAAGTCATGAGAATTTATTTGCCACAAGAAAATGTCCATAATAGAAAATGTTTTTATTCTATGTGTCCTCCTTCTTTCTCAATAACTGCCTTCACACGCTTCCTGAAACTTGCGCAAGTGTTCCTCAAATATTCGGGTGACAACTTCTCCCATTCTTCTTTAATAGTATCTTCCAGACTTTCTCGTAATAGCTTTGCTCATAGTCATTCTCTTCTTTCCATTATAAACAGTCTTTATGGACACTTCAACTATTTTTGAAATCTCCTTTGGTGTGACGAGTGCATTCAGCAAATCACACACTCTTTGACGTTTGCTTTCCTGATTACTCGTATGGGCAAAAGTTTCTGAAAAGGTATGGATAATAGTGTTAGGTATGATTATGACATCAGTATATGTTTGGTTTCAAAACAATTGACGTAGTGCCTGCTGAGAAAAAACAACTAAATGTTCATTGTAAATTTTGCTTCCCCACCCTGTAAATCAATTGCTAACTGTTATTAGACTGTAATTAATAGTTTTCTGAACTAAAAAGTTTTTGGGTTTTTTTGCATATCCTCCTGAGACCCAGCAATGCATTTTGTCCTCTATAGGGGACAAAAGTTTGACAGTTTAACTTAAATGCTGTCCATTGCAAAGGACATTCCATTAAAAAAAATAAATCAATAAATAAATTAAAATGATTTTTAAAAATGTATCTGAAAAAACTTGCATAATGCAGATTCCAATCGACAATTTTTTTTACTGTAAAAAAGCTAAAATTGTCAATTTCCTGGGTCTCAGGAGGATATTATCTTCATGAAATGAGTAATAACTAGTATTAGAGTATGGTAAAATGTGTGAAAATGTCAGATTAGTGGCATTAAAACTGTTTTTATTTCATAGTTTTCACACAGTAGAAGTAGTTTTCACTTTCTGATGAGTTTTATATACATGTTTCTTTGCTTAAAACATAAATGCATGGTGTCCAGCTGAGTGGACATTTTTGTAACTCCACGAAAAATAGATTCAGAAAACAAAATTTCAATTGCATTGTTTTTTTTTGTTTTTTTTTTTCATGCCTAAAGAGGAATAAAAACACTTAGAAAAAACTATTGACCAAGGTGCTCATAATTCATGCATGAAAGGGTTAATGCTGCTAATCTGATGTTTTCTCATCTTTTATCATACACCAATACTAGTCATTACTCACTTCATGGAGATAATATGTAAAAAAAAAAAAACAAAAACAAAAACAAAAACCACAAAAACCTGTTGATTACAGTTTAATAACAATAACAAGCAACTGATTTACTCTCAAACATGTTAGTGCAGATCAGATTTATCAAGAACAGCAAAGTTACAGTAACAGTATGAATTGCAGTGTATAGGATGGTGCATGCACTGCAAAAATCTAAATCTTACCAAGTGTATTTTCCTCATTTCTACTAAAATATCTCATCACATGTAAAATAAGACATAATCACCTATAGAGTAACATTTTTTTACTTAATTCAAACAGAAAAATCTGCCAATGGAACAAGTGAAAATTATCTTGGCAAGATTTCTTGAAATAAGATTTTGCAGACCTATTGTCTAAAAATAAGTTCTTATGTCTCACTGAAAAGTTCCTCTTTAGGTGACTGTCTTATTTTAAGTGTGATGAGATATTTGGATTAGAAATGAGAAAAATACACCTGGTCAGATTTAGATTTTTGCAGTGTGAGCGTCCACTGTGTTGGCTGATATAGAACTAAAACAACAAAATCCATGAATGTACAAGAGAATAGCTGTCCACTGTAGTGACCACTATGCATGAAAGGGTTAAATCGGTGGATATTTTGGCGTTCCTTGTGTTAGATATCCAGACTGCTCCAAAGTTTCACTCCACATACAGACAAACAAAAACATTTACGAGGGGTTCAAAATTTTGGTAACGTAAAGGCTGATGTGTTGTTTGTGTCAGCGCCACGGTGGGTGGAAAGTGACAAGTCAAGGGAAACCAAGAAGACCACCTTGGCAGAGTACTGTCTGTCTCTGATCAGCCTGCCACCTCACATCTCACGCTGTAAACACCTTACCAATTTCTTCAAAGTCCGTCCTGAAGATGAAAACCCACCAGCGCCAAACATGTCAGTATCAAACTACATCCTTTTCCATTTGATGTGCTGACCTTGACAATGATGCCATTTAAGCTGATGTAAGATGACCTTTATTCCAGACTGAAAAGAAATGAGACGTTTGTTGTGTCCAGAGAGCTGGCCAGAGGGAATGCATCTGGTAAGAGTCGCTTTAAACCACTTTACTTTTTAAATCAGCCTCATTTGTCTTTGATCGTTAATAACGTTTTATACAAGCAAAAAACAGCTCTGAGAAAAAGAAGAAACCTAAGGTCCTGCTATTGATAGATATGTGTTTTGGTATAATTAAACAGTTTTTTATTTGAATATAGCAACTACTGACATTTTTCCCTACTCAGTTCAGTTCACATTTTATTTACAAATCATTTAAAAAATACCTATGCAACTTGTATTCATAATATACAGCAAGATATGATTTTGTAAAAAGGGTAACCCCAGAAGCTATCCATAGATTATAAACTGGGGCCCAAGACAGTAAGCAAACAGTACAACTGATTATGAAGACTATTTCTACCTAAGCTAAAACATAACCCTTGCTCTAAAACAACTGAAGGTAATTCCATAAATACAGAGAGCATAGAATTTAGACAGTATCAACACATCAGCACATCAGGCACATGAGGCAAAAATACAATAACACAGGCTTACATTAAACATATTCCAAAAGCAGTTTTTGTTTTAAATGCTTTTTAAATATTGACAGGAATGCAGACTCTTTTATGATGCTCTCAATCTCATTCCAAGTCTGCAGACCTTTAACTGTCACACTAAGACTTAAGCGTTTCAGTGTCCGTTCTTTCCCCTTATATGATGTTTCCCTCTCGTGTTGTGTAGGTGAGTAGGTAAATAAATTGGAAGGAGATGACAGTCATCATTTTGTCAAAATATTACCTTATACATTACACAGTCATTGTGGAAAGTGTTGGACTCAGTGAGTTTCAGAAGTTTGTACCTATAGAAAAGAGGATCAGAGAGAGCATTTTACCTAGTCCATGAGATTACTCGAATGTCTTTCTTTTGTTAGATCTGTACTTAATTAATCAAAATATGAAAATATTGTAGAGCTTGTAAAACATTTCCAGAGAGTGTCAACTGGTTTTCAGTGAAAAATGCAAAGTTCTTCAAATCAGTATTTAGTGGAGTAATGATGTTAGTTACTTGTGTTAATTGTGTTTAATCTTTCATATTGCTGCTACACTGTAAAAAAAAAAAATCTGTAATTTAACAGAATTTTCCCTGTTTATTTAACAGATTTTTCCTGTATTTTCAAGATACAGGAAAATGTTAATGAAATTACAAAAACAGACTGTGATTTTACATGTCAAATGTAAAATAACACGAAAAAACTGTAACTGTGAATAACCAAAAAATTTCAATTTTCTAAAGGAGTTTTTTTCTTTTTTCACAGAAAAATACCGTTAAAATACATTTGCAAATGTATCATGATTTCACAAATATGTCTTTTCTTTCTATGAGATTAAACTGTTGATTTAAAGTTTAATACTGTAAAAAAAAAAGACATAAAATTACTGATAATTAACCATCAAAGAAGTATTTGTTCTGTAAGTTTAACAAGACTTGTTTGTTAATTGACAAATATCTTGTGTAATTACCGGAGGTTTAACAACAAAAATGTTGAATAAATGTGTTTTTGTGAATGTATAAAATGTGTAAGCACTGATAAACTGTCCAAATATAGTTTTTATCAGTGGATTGTACAACTGAGTCTCATTGAAAATTATTTATACATATATTTATAGGTAATTTTATTGTTTTAATATATGTAAATATTCTGTATTAAACATTAAAAATTCAAAAAAATATGCAAAATCTCATGTAAAGTTAGGGCAAAAAAACTGTATTTTAATTATGGAAAATTACCGTATTTTTATGAGATGGTTATTTTCCATTATTTAACAGTATTTTTTCGTCACCCCTGCTGCCGGAATATTACCATTTTTTTACTAGTTGTTTTTTATTTTTTTGATTTTTTTTTTTACAGCGTACTTTATGCAAGTATTTTGGCTTTGAATGACGGCCTGAGACTATCCAATAGGGGTTAGGTCTGGAAAAACAGAGTGGTTACTTCATTTTTTTTTCAGAGCTGCGTATGTTTGAAGTCCTAGAAATGACAAGAATGCCAATGCTGGCTTGTGAAGTTGTTTTATTTGTTGGATCTTCATAATTGTTTCCATGATGCTTTAAAATACTCAAGCTTCATGTTTTTTTCCGATATCAAGTCTCCGGCAGCCTTCAGTGTGTCCTGGATGTGTCTGTTCTGAAATGTTAAACTATGTTTTACCCCACAGAGATTTCTGGCCCGATCATCATGGACACATACAGGGTGGTGGCAGACTTCACCAAAACATCCAAACATGAGATCAGTCTGTGCACTGGTGACCTGGTGGAGATTGTGGAGAAAAATCAGAACGGTGAGAGGAATTATAAGCTGAAAAGAAATGCAATATTATTGGACAAAAGTTTATTTACATTTTTGCCCAATAAGTCTAGCATTTTTAATATTTTCATGACTTTGTGGAACAATCTGGAGTAAGAGATAAAGCAAAGTACAAACATACATATATTTAAAAAGAGGTATAAAAAATTATTTCTAAATACGTATATGGAAGATGAGGGATAAAAACTGCCCCAAATACAATTTGTGATTTCTTTGAATTAAGAGAGAGTAATTATAATTTTATAATAATTTATATTTGTAGATGGACTGGGGTTGTGGGTGTGAAATTATGGAATGGACCTGATGATGAACTTCAGTTGTTCACTTCTTTGACAAAGTTTAAAAAAATACCTTAAGTTTAAAATCATTTAGGAATATTGAATTGAGATAGTAAATATGTTTTTGCTGTTGATTTTTTTTTTTTTTTTTTTTTTTTTATGATGTGAATGCTCAATGCTGTACACATTTAATTTAATGTAAGCAGTGTATCAGGTGAAAAGGATAGGCACAAAAATAAGCTTTTACTTCTAGCCTATTCCTTTTTTGGTTTTTATGTTTATTATGATTATTGTTCTAAGTGCAATGATTAATGTACTAACCAAATATAAGTTCATTCATTCATTCATCCATGTAAATAAATAGAGACACTAACACTGCTTTTCCATTACACTGTTTGAACACTACTACTAGACTATACTCAACCTCTTTGTTTTGGTCGTTTTCCATTACAGTTGCGTACCACATCAGTGTGGGTGGGGTCCTCAGAGTAGGGCGGCTGGGTATCATTTGTATGTGACACAAACACACACAACACAGGACATGGGGTCACTCTCATTACTCAGTCTGAATTGGTACTAAAAAAGTACCTTTCACCAGGTACTAGCCCCGGTTCATTGATGCCAACTTAATACTTTTGTTGACAGATTTAGCAACTTGTCAGACTACATCAGCAACTTTTTTTTTTCTTTTTCAAAAAGCACCTGGAAACAAATTTAGCTACTTTTAAAATTTGTGCAGAAATTTTAATCAGCTTTGAAAAGTGACTCAAATGCTAAAACACAGACGTTTCCCCTCTAAATGACACCAAATGATTTACTGTCACATTCAGACAAACCCACGGTCTGTCTGTGGCTGGAATAGTCAGTATTTGACACTTAGACCCTGTGTTAGTATATTTAGTGATTTGTCAGACCCCCCTAGAGACTCTTTATTAAAAAAGTGGCGCGTGACAAATCTATCAACTTTTTCTGGTGTTATTGGAGACTTTTGGAGACTCTGATGTGAAAACATGTATCGTTCTTCGCCCAAAACAAATCACTGAATGGAAAATAAATCAGTCCCATTGAATTTGACAGTTTTCCCTATTGTCTCTTTTTGGCCCATTTCAGTTGTTAATTTAGACTAAAACCTTTAAATGTTATGGTTGAAAATGTTCATGTTTTACTGTGACTTGTTGTAGGCTCCTAAGTGTTAAAAAACCAAACCAAACTAAAAAAAAATTAAGCTAAAACCTGAACAAATAAATAAATAACCTAAGTAACTTGTCTCGAATGTCTCTTTTGGGTCACTTTAGCCAGTCCCCAAGCCCGGATAAAGAAGGAGGGTTAGAATTGGGATATTAAAAAATACACAGAGCTCACTTGTAGTTCTAAACTAATTTTTTTTTTGTTTCCCCCACAGTGTTACTCCTCTCTCCTGCATCGTTCATTACAATTACATGCACATTTACAGTTATGCAAATTATGTGATGACATCATTTAACAACCTCTGGTTTTTGGTGTTGTGTTCAGGCTGGTGGTTCTGCCAGTTTGAGTCTAAAAACGGGTGGATCCCAGCATCCTACCTGGAGCCTCTGGACGGACCGGAGGAGGCCGAGGAGGGTCAGCCAGACTACGAAGGCAAGCTGTTTTCTGTGTCTGGATTTAACACCTTAGGGCAGGGCTGTCAAACTCATGTTAGTTCAGTTCCACATTCAGCCCAATTTGATCTCAAGTGGGCTGGACCAGTAAAATAGTAACAGTGAAAACAGTAAAGTTATATTATGTTCAAGCTTACATCTACAAAGTTTCCTTAAAAATCTGAATAACATGAACAACTTGAATTGTTTTAAGAAAAACAATTGCAATTTTAACAATATTCTGCCTCTGTTTATCAGTTTATCATTTACACATGCGCATTACAGTTGCACAAAACATTTAGTAACAGGCAGAATATTGGTAAAATTGCATTTACTTTTCTTAAGACATTTCCATTTGTTCATATTTGTTCAGGTTATTCATGTTTTTGTAAAAGAGTAGTTTGGTAATGTAAATATTTTCATGTAATTTTACTTTTTTACAGCAAAAAAACAAAGAGAGAATTTGGGGTTGTCATTATTTATGGGTTATAATGATAATATTTTACTGGTCTGACCCACTTGAAATCTAATTGGACTGTATGTGGAACCTGAATTAAAATGATTTTGACACCATTGTTTGTTGATATCTTGAGTGTAATTTTTGTATTTCACAAATTCATCATGCGGGCTCAATTGGACCCTTTGGCGGGCCAGATTTGGCCCCTGGGCCGCACGTTTGACACCTGTGCCTTAGGGTAGGGGTGTCAAACTCACTTTAGTTCAGGGGCCACATTCAGCTAAATTTGGTCTAAAGTGGGTCGAACCAGTAAATTGTAACATAATAAGATATAAATAATGTCAGCTCCAAAATTATCTATGTTTTAGAGTGAAAAAAAAAGTCAAATTAACCCTTTCATGCATAGTGGTCACTACAGTGGACGTCTATTCAAAGCTGTTATCTTACATATTCATGGATTTTTTTTGTTTAGTTCCATATTAGCCAATTCAGTGGACGCACCATTGCTGTAACTTTAATGTTCTTGATAAACCTGATCTGCACTAACATGTTTGAGTGTAAGTCAGTTCCTTGTTATTGTTATTAAACTGTAATTAACTTTTTTTTTTTAAACAAAAAGGGTTTTTTTATGCATATTATCTCCATAAAGTGAGTAATAACTAATATTAGAGTATGTTAAAATGTGACAAAACATCAGATTAGCAGCATTTAAAAAATGTATTCATAAATACATGTTTCTTTGCTTCAAAAATTAAACTCATGGTGTCCAGCTGAATGGATATTTTTGCAAATTCCATGAAAAATAGATTCATAAAAATATTCAATCAAAGTGTTTTTTTCATGCCTGAGGAGGAATAAAAACACTCAGGAAAAAATCTTGATTAAGGTTCCCATAATTCATGCATGAAAGGGTTAAACAATGAAAATGTTTACACCTACAAACTATCCTTTCAAACAATGTAAATAACGTGAGCAAACGGGAAAAAAATTGTGTAATTTTAACAATATTCTGCCTCAGTTTATCATTTACACATGTTCATTATAACTTACAGATCACTACAAATACACAAAACATTTAATATTAGGCAGAATATTGTTAAAATTGAACTAACTTTTCTTAAAACATTTCAGGTTGTTCATATTTGTTCAGGTTATTCACATTTCTTGTGAAATTATACTTTGTTTTAGTGTAAATACATGAAAATATTTACATTTACAAAGAGAAAATTTGAAGTTGTATGTATTTATAGGTTATTATGACATTGAATTTGTTTGAATGTGGAACCTGAACCAAAATGATTGTGAATATCTTCAGTGTAATTTTTGCATTTCACAAATTCATCCTGGCTGGATTGGACCCTTTGGCGGGCCAGATTTGGCCCCCGGGCCGCATGTTTGACACCTGTGCCTTAGGGTATGTTAAAAGGCATTGTGAGCCTTTCCCTGTGTATTTCTTAAAGTATGTTGTGTGTCTGTGCAGGAGAGCTTTACATTACCAACAGAGCCTACAAGGCGGAGCAGGAGGATGAAATTACTCTGGAGATGGGGGAGTCCGTTGAGGTCATCCACAAGCTGTTGGACGGCTGGTGGGTCGTAAGGTATGATCTGCTGTGTTTATGCATACACAAAGATACACACAGAACTGTTAAAATCAGTGATACTTTCATATATATATGTACTTATATACATGTTTTGTACAGAAAAGGTGACGAGACGGGTCATTTCCCCTCAATGTTCCTGCAGAAGGCTGGCAAGAAGGCAACACTAGAGAGGATTAACCCACTGGTGCAGAAAGTACCACCTCGCAGGTATGTGACACATTATACAGTGGAACCAGAAAAACAGAGAAATGATAGACTTCTGTTGAAAAAACACAAGCATAAAGCTACAGTTTTTTTTTCCCATTCTCCACACATTAAAAAATGCATTTTGATTTACCAGATTAACTTAAAACTCGGGTTAAAACCTGTAAATTTACACATATAATTTGACTATTTTTGTTAATCTAGTGTAGAGGTGTCAAACTCATTTTAGTTCAGGGGCCACATACAGCCTAAAATGAAATAAAGTGGGTCAGACCAGTAAAATAATGTAAATAATAGGATAAGAACTTATAAATAATATCAACTCCAAAGTTTTCCCTGTTTCTGAGTGAAAAAAGTAAAATTCCGTAATGAAAATGTTTACATCTTCGAACCGTACTTGAACATAACATGAACAAATATGAACAACCTGAAAATTCTTAAGAAAAATAAGTGTAATTTTAACAATATTACACCTCAGTTGATCGTTTATACATGTGCATGACAACGTACAGATCACAGTAGCTCTACAAATACACAAAACATTTAATAATATGCAGAAAATTGTTAAAATACTATACACTTCTCTCAAGACATTTCAGGTTGTTCATATTTTTTGTGAAAGGCTAGTCTGTAAATGTTAACATTTTTGTGTCATTTTCCTGTTTTGGTACTAAAACAAAAAGAAAAATTTGCTTTTTTAAAATTATTTATAGGTTATTATGACAGTATTTTACTGGTCTGACCCACTTTAGATTGGACATCCTTGATTGATAATATCTTCAGTGTAATTTTTATATTTCACAAATTCATTTCAGGGGCCAGATTGGACCCTTAGGTGGGCCGGATTTGTTTGACACCTGTGATCTAGTGTGAGAATGGCACTATCATGACTCTTTGTGTGATGTGCTACTTTGCACGTACTTCCTCTTTGGGAAATATAGTATATTGGGTCACTTCAAAAGAAGGGGAAGTTTGCAACCTAAAATTTCTCTGTCTACAAAAGAACAAAGTGATTTCATTTCTCTAATTTAGTTTTCTAATATTCCAGCAGTCATTTATCTGCAGTGTCACTTGCAAATAATGAGGCTTGTATTATGTGTTTGTTGACTTGTGGGCTTACATTACATCAAATATTTCCAACAATGCTCAATATCACAATGAACCATCCTGTTTATATGGTTGCCTCTGTGTAAACATGATTTTTGTTTTAGTCAGATTGGATATATTTCCACCAGCAATGCCAGTGAAGACAGTAACTCTGTCTGTAACTGGTTCCATGTTACTTGTAGATGTCATCTCCTGCATCTTTTGTTAATGTTTTCATTGAGGGACCCCTAGTGGCAGAAATTATGTAGTGGACATTTAAATGATCAAACAGGCAACCAACACTGTCAAAGTTCAGTCTTCTGTTTCTTTAATCTTCAAGTTCAAAATGGAGCAGGTGGAAAAAAAAAAAAAAACAGTTTCAAATATCATTGGTTAATCCATAAATACCGGCAGCTTCTCTCCCTACAGTTTAAATTCTGTATATATTTGTGTAAATATAACAGCTTCTAAGTGTGAAATACAAAGAAGAATTGGTTCCCACTAGTCTTTATATTCCAAAAGCATATCTGCATGTCCTTTGACTGTGTTTTTTTTTTTTTTTTTTTTTTAACTGCAGGTCCACCATCCGAAATGCCAAGAGCATCCACAGCAGGCCTCGTCAGAAGATCAGCCAGGAAGCGTACCGCAGGAACAGTCGCCGCTACCTCCAGCAGAAGAGTGGCCGCCGTTTGGAGCCCAAGCAGAACTCCAAGACGATGGCAAAGTCACCACTGAGCGAGAGGAAGAACCAAGGTCATTCATGGCTGACTTTCCATTCTATTAGATATCAGATCATGTGTTTAGTATTGTGTGCATGCCATCCTTAACCATTTCATGCATGAATTATGAAAACTGTAATCAAGATTTTTTTCCTGTTTTTATTCCTCTTTAGGCATTAAAAAACAATGTGATTGAAAAAAAATTTATGAACCTATTTTTCATGGATTTGCAAAAATGTCCACTCAGCTGGACACCATACGTTTAATTTTTGAAGCAACAAAACATGTATTTACAAAAATACTGTGTGAAAACTATGAAATATGAAAATTTTTAATGTTGCTAATCTGATATTTTCTCACATTGTAACATACTCTAATACTAGTTATTACTCACTTCTTGGAGATAATATGCACAAAAAAAAAAAAAAAAAAATGTTGTTAATTACAGTCTAATAAAAATAACAAGCAGTTGATTTACGCTCCAACATGTTACGACAGATCGGGTTTATCAAGAACAGCAAAGTTACAAGAATGGTATCAATTGCAGTGTATAGGATGATGCATAAGTGCCAAAGGTGTTGGCTGATATGCAAATAAAACAACACAATCCATGAATATACCAGAGAACTGCTATGAATAGCTGTCCACTGTAGTGACCACTATGCATGAAAGGGTTAAGTAAAGGGACACACAGTGCTGTCCAGTACATTTTTTATTCTCCTGCCTCTTCTTCCTCCTAAAATTTCAGTACATAACTTGCCCCACAGCTTTGAGAAAACACATACAGGTTACACTTCAAAATGAGAAAAATTGTAAAAAAAAAAAAAAAAAAAAAAAAAAGAATGAAAATTGTAAAACAATATTTCTAACCAACAGACAACATTCCTGAAGAATCCAGTTCCAGTTCAGAGAGTGAAATGAAGAAGAAGGCTCCGCTGGTCCCTCCTCGGCCCAGCCCGGAGCTCATCCTGGAGCGCTGCACCAATAAAACCCGCAAGAGAGTCAGCATCACTCCAGCCGAGCCTGACTCCAACACCACGGAAAACAAGGATAAAAATGAGTTTTAGGGAAACAAATGGTTGTTTCTGATGCAAAGAACCATCAAAATTCAATTTATTGGCCACCAAAGGGAAGGCACATATTTGGTTCCAGTCATATGTAGGTGTATCTCCATCCAGCTGTTTTTTTTTCCGCATTCTCAATTTGCAATTAAAAAACCTCAGTAGAAATGAATGACAGATATTCCACAAAGAAAAAAAAAGTTGCACAAACAATTTTTACACCTTGGAAAGATGGAAAACTCTTACTAGTGATGCAGCAGTGGAATGAATGGAAATGCATACACATAGATTTGAATGTACAATTCTTTTGTCCATTTTCTGTAAATTTGGCTAAAATTTGGATGGATACATGACTGGGGGTGTGTACTGGCAAGAATCTGGCGATACGATACAAATCACAATACTAGGATCACAATACAATATATCACAATATATCATGATACTGTTAAAAAGGCATTTTTTTGTTTGTTTCTTTTTTTTAAATGATTATTTCCTTAAAGAATTGAATTACACCCGAAATATGCACAAATACTAAACACTTTTTTTTTTTTTTTTTTTATCACAACAGGATCTAATGTTAAATCACAACATTTTCCTCTGTTCAAACTTAAATTATGGTTTACAAACATTACAGTTTAAGATCCTGTTCAAATGTTCATATTCTATTAGTTCATAACTAACATTATGACATTATTTTTGTGCAATCCCAACAAAGGAACTAACATCTGCCTCTCAGACAGTAAAAGGTGCTTTTAGGATGCTTCAAATAACCTTTATTTAATAAAATAGTGTTAAACAATAACAAATAAAATATAAACAAAAACAAAAATGAACCTCCACAATATCTGCATTTGAATAAATACCTAAAATTATTGATGCAGTACTTTTTAACATCGACACGGTATCATGAAACGAAATATCACGATATATTGCAGAACCGATATTTTCTTACACCCCTGTGCATGACTGGTGAAATCACAGACAACACAAACAATAAACAAACAAGATAAATATTGTTAGCACACCAAACAAAATACACGAATATGGGTGATATACTGATAATAAATAAAAACAACAACATATAAATACTAGTTATTAATTGATAGTTATATTGATAGATGATGTATATAATGAAATGACTTGCTCTTGTGTCAAGAAATTTTTGTCTTCAGAGGAGTTACAAATGATGTCTGGGGAGTTTATATCAATTATGTGTTTTGTTTTGTTGTTTTTTTTTTGCATGTTTTAAAAATATTTTAGCTTCAATCTATTGCTCAAATTAAGCTAATGGTTGTGACTTTATATCTGTGAAAAAATATATATATTCTCAGATAGAGTCACACCTTTCTCCATGGTTTACTTTAGTTTTATCTTTCTGTTAGTTGTGTTTTTGTTTTTGTTTTTTCAAAGTGAGAAAAAAAGCTAAGAATAAGTGTCACAGTGTCAAGTACAGCTCGGAAAAGAGTAATTTTTTTCCAAATATATGCTTCTGTTTACAATAATATGATCCACAGGTTTTGTTTTTATTTATTTGCTGAATAAATCTATATAAATACAAAACAAAATGTTGAGGTTGACTTTCTGATGCATTGTTTTTAACATATCAGTTACTCCCATGTAATGAAATAAGGCAGATGTTAACCATTTATACAGAATGTATAGAACATCAAGAATCTGGGCTTAATTGTTCACTTTCATATTCTTCTTAATAAGGCTGTATTAGGATTAAATAGGTCCTCCTCCTCAGGCCTAAAAGAAAATAGTTCTGTAAAAGCAAAGGTTTCTGTTTTTTTTTTTTTTTTGGATAACCTGGACAGAAGTAGGCTACAAAGAAAGTAGGTCTGTCTATTAAAAGTGAGATGGCCACAACAGCCTGATGTCAATAACCAGAAACACATTTAGAAATGAGGCTGAGGATGTTAAAGGCAAAAAGCTGAATACAGGAATACAGGCTTTCTGTGTTCATGCTTATTTTAAGTTTCTGTAAACACTCATACAGTCCTAGAGGAACACCAAACACAGCTGCAGTAAGTGTGTTTATTTTAAAGGTTCACTTATCTTATAGGTGATTTGTGATTATACTGAAAAGCAAAAACTGTTGATTTGAGGATCATTTGGGACAAGAATGTCATGATACATTAACCCTCCGGTATCCCGTCCAACAAGGCCCTTACTAAGCACCAAGTGCGCCATTTTTGCACACCTGTGGAATAATGTAAAAAAAAAAATTTCATACAGTTTGCTTTAAATTCTTTTACACTTTTTTCTATTTCATCAACTTGAACCGTGAATAAAAATACCAAATACTCAATAATTGTCACATTTTTAACCCTTTAAATGCCGTGTTTTTAATGTAAACCATTTTTTTGAATGCAAAAAAACACACAATTTTTTTTTTTTTCATATACTACATAAAACATGGATTATATATTATTTGATTTTTCATCCTGGCGTATGTCAATGATTAACAGCAACATCGGTTCATTTGCATGATTATTTTTGGCGCTAGGTCAAATGATCAAAACTACTAGCATCTGTCACCAAGTGTGCCAAAAAGGCACACCTTTAAATCAAACTATTAAATATTATATATTGATTTATTTTTCAGCTCTAATTTAATTTTATTTTTGTAAATCAAGGTCAGCCCTAAACATACATATCAAATAATCATTCATTTTACTTTTTTTTAACCCTTTAAACGATCTCTTTTGATCATGATGACATTTTTTGATGCAAAAAACACAAAATATGTTTTTTAATGCTGTGCAGCAATTAATCGTGTGGATTTCTGCGATTAATCGCATAGTTATATTGTGTGTGTGTGTGTGTGTGGGGGGGGGGGGTTGCCAGCATCAATAGCATGTATTGCCTTTAGGTGATATTTCAGACAGGAAGTACTCCGGTGATAAAAAATAATTCCACATTGCAGTGCTTCCAAACAACTGTGTCCTTCTCACCCCCACCATCTGAAGACATTTACAATGAAAATGTCCATGGAAAAGACCAGTAGTTTTTCTCCATGTTTATGTCCACACCAGTTTATTTCCGCTTGTGAGTGATTGACAGGAGTCTTAGTCCCACTAATAAGTACTAATACTAATAAGCCCAATAATATGTGATGTTCAGTTGTTCAAAGCAAGCAAAGGGGGCCCTCTAGTGGTCGGAATAAGTTGCACTAATGTATGTTTTGTCCTTGCAGTGTTCCCGTAGTCAGTTTGGACATAAGAAGGAACTAACAGACACGTTTCTTTCACTCTGTTTGTATGGCCCCAAAAACGTTTGCCTGTGAGTATTTTATGTTCAGTTGTTGTGAGAATGAATAGTATAAAATATCTCTGATGTGAACCTTTGTTGCTGGATAAAAACACGTTGTAAATCTTAAATTAATCTGTAAATGCTAATCGTTAGCGTGTCTATGGATGTCCCCATTGAAGTTAGCATCAAGCTAGTGATCTTTTTCCCATTCATTTAAATGTATAATGCCATGTAAATGCACTAAGGCAATGAACAGAACTGAGACATATTTTGTTTGTATGTGTCAGTTTTACAGTGAGTCTACAGTAAAAGATTTGGACAGAAGTTTTGGGAGTCTGGCTTTTCTTGGGAAACCTGTTGTCTATCTGCTGAGCTAATCGCTACACGCACACAAGCAGCGGCAGAAGAATAGGAGTTAGAATATTGTACTGTCCTCGCTAAGACGTCTGTACTTAGTCTGAGCTAGACAGCAAGCTAAACTCTGAACTGACGATGCAAGATATGTCCTCTTTAAAGTTTGCAGCTTTAATGTACATACTTGACATCATGCAGATTGACAGCGAAACTATAAAATAAAGACAAAATAATTCAATTATTTATGTCTATTAATGATATGCATATTCACGGAGAATGCATAGATGTAATTATTATAAACTTAAATTGACTGCTGATACAACATTCACATCGTAAATGAGTAAAGGTTAGTTCAAAGACTGGCATATTCTACCTAAACACAACCAATGAATTTACATAAACTTAACATGAGCCTGCATAAAGAATTAGCAACCCACCTCCGACTGCTAGCATAAACAAATTAGCTTAAACATGTTAATAACACATTGTAATAAACACATCCAAAATAATGTCATAAAAATGTTTGTAACGGCACGTTTGCATGTGAAATTATTTAGCAAACAACAGAATGATTGAAGTGGTGATGATGATGAAAGTTCGCTCTTTTCTCCTCTCGGCGCTTGGTGCGTGTGGAGCGCCAAAATAAAAGAATGAGTTTCAAAATAAGAGTCCGTATGTATAAATGAACTAACAATAATAAAACGGCATTAACGGGAGAAAAAAAAAATTGTCGGCGTTATTTAACGAATGCGTTAACGCAGTAATAACGCGTTAATTTGCCCAGCCCTAATGTTTTTGTTTTGTTTTTCAAAATACTACATAAAAATTGGATTACATATTATTTGATTTTTGCAGCCTGGCATATGTCAGTGATTAACAGCAACATTAACAATGTTAAAACCCCTTTAGCCCTATCAGCCCTACCGAAAAAATTATATTAATATTCATCTACTATAAAAATATAATTAATCAGGACAGTGGATGTTTTTTTCAACTTTTGTTCAAAGTTTAGACGCTAATGTTAATAAAAGTACATCAAAAGTGTATTTTAGTGCAAACTTTAATGTTCAAACATGATTTTTAATCTTTGTGGAGTGAAATATACATTATTAAAAATATCCGACACGAACAATTAATTTATGCATATCATCGTCAATCCAGCCGAAAAAAAACAAAAAAAAAACAGGCGAGGCTAAAAAAATTCTAATTTCTGTTTTAGTTTGTTGCAGTTTACTGAGGCATAGTAATAGATACAATATTTTAGACAATGGGAATATATTCTGTGAGGTCTATAAATGTCCATAGACACCAAGAACATCCATATGAACCTTATTATTATAAGTATTATAAGTAATTCTTTTGGGTATGTCTTTTTAGGCGTTTTTCCCCTGAACATATGGTCAGGGTTTAACAGGTTAATAAATGAATTTAGACCCTCACCTCTCAAATGAAGCCCAGATACCAGTAAAAGCATGATTTATGCCGTAATGGCTTTGGGATCAAAAACAGTGGTTATAATGGAAGAAATAGTGCGTTTTTGGCACACTTGGGAGACAGATGCGAGTCTTGTAATTTTCTTTCGTTTACAATGTGGAAATTTTTGTTGGTGCCAGAATTTTAACCCTTTCATGGATAGTGGTCACTACAGTGGACAGTTATTCTACAGCTGTTCTTTTGTATATTCATGGGTTTTGTTGTTTTATTTGCATATCAGTAAACTTTGCTGTTCTTGATAAACCTGATCTGCAGTAACATGTTTGAGAGAAAATCAATTGTTAGTTGTTATTAGACTATAATTAACAGTTTTCTGAAACAAAAAGTTTTTTTTCACATTATCTCCATGAAGTGAGTAATAACTGGTTTTAAAGTATGCTAAAATGTGAGAAAACATCAGATTAGCTGCATTAAAATAATATTTAATCGTTTTCACACAGTATATCACTTTCTGATATTGCATTTTAGATACATGTTGCTTTCCTTCAAAAAATAAACACACGGTGTTCAACTGAATGGACATTTTTGTAACTCCATAAAAACCAGGTTCATAAAAAATTTCCATCACATTGTTTTTTTCATGCCTAAAGAGGAATAAAAACACTTAGGAAAAAAATCTTGATTAAGGTTCTCATAATTCATGCATGAAAGGGTTAAAGATCATACAAAAATGAACAACTTTTGAATTCTAACCTTATATAAATTGTGAAAAATAATATTGAAGTTTTTTAACACGAAGTGCAAAGTGTGCCTAAAAAGTGCACCCAGATACCGGAGGGTTAATAACACTGGGGAACAATTTGAAAAAAATTTTTTGTTGAGTTAGATTTTTATGCTGCTTTAAACTAAAACTGGCATGCTGATTCCAAAACTGCAGTCAGTTTTTTACTAGCACGTCAAGTTTTTCCTCCACAGCTTAACCTCCAGATAAGCAAAATTCCACTGATTAGCTATAGTAAGACTTGCCAGCTGATTACGATTGGACTCATCTACAGCTACGTGGCAACTTGTTTGTGCAGTCACAATTGAGACAGTGCGGTGAGAGGTGTGTGCAGCTCCCAACTGGTCAGTACTGTCAGTATCTGCAAACAGAAAGCAAGCATAGTAGGAATTAAGAGGATTTGTGCTGGCTTTTCTCTTAACCTTGTAACCATGGGCATACCGTTGTAAGTTCTATTTCGTTTTATGCTGTTTTTTTAGTTTTCAAAGCTTGTAACTATTCCATCTTAGTGTTTTATTTCCATAGGTATATATTTCCTTTGTTCCAGATCATGTCTGCTCCTGCTACTTCTCGTCGTAAATGCCTAAACAACCCTGACTCCTTTTGCTATATTTGTGGTAGTTTCACCATTCCAAGTCAGAGGGCAAACATCAGTGCATTTGTCAAACAAGCATATTTTGCATATTTTAAAGTAAAACTCGGTGATCAAGACAAGCCATGGACCCCTCACAAAGTGTACAAGCAGTTGGCATTTGGTATCCCCATGGTTTGGCCAGAGCAAAAAGATTGCACAGACTGTTACTTTTGTTTAGTGAAAACATCAGGATTTAACAAGAAAAATAAAAGTAAAATAGAATATCCTAATCTACCGTCAGCTATAAGACCAATGCCTCGTTCAGCTGAAATTCCAGTGCCAGTTTTCGAACAACTACCTCCTCTAGAAGATCTAAGTGATGTTGAAGAACGCAGTGACAGCAATGATGCAGATTTTGAAATTCACGAGGATTCAGTTCGTAGGGGATTTGATATTTCATTGTATGTCAATATTTGAACATTTTTATAAAACAAGCACATATCTGTTAAGTACAGTATTTTTCATATTTTTTAAGAAAACTGGGATCCTATAGTTCAAAAACTTGACGTGATAGAGAAAAACTGAGATCACTTTTGGATTCCGCACCCAAAAATTACTTAAACCCAGCTGTCAGACCTAACTCAACAAAAATTGTGTTCCCCAGTGTAATTGAGTGATATCTGTAATCCCATTACATGGTCCTTACTTCTATTCCATCCCAGCCGTAGCTTCATGTCTGTTCAATGATCCTTTTATTTATCAGCACATTTCATCATGATCATTTACTTTGGTCAAGCCCAGATTAACCATATCGGCAGCTGGGCAATTGCCCAGGTGCCCGCGACCTCTGAAGGGTCCTGGGTAGCTCGGGCATAACGAAAATATCTGGTTATCTTTTGCTTATAAATGAAACTGTCCGCTGCCCGGAGCCATTGCACTGCACAGAAACCCTGCTCCTGCTGTCTGTGACCGTGAGCTGAGACCCTCTCCTCATTGGTCAGTCCAAAAAGCGAATCAGCGGTGGCGCAAATCAACGTGCGTGCACTGAGCGGGATGTGAGACGTCAAGAACTACGCGACATACGCGACGTACACGAATCAAAACATTGCAAACATGGAGAAGCAGCTAAGTGGGAGCGCCAAATGAAATTTAAAAAAGGAGAGGGACATTAAAAACAGTTTTAAAGACAGTTTTCCAGATGTTTATAGTATTTAGTGTATGTTGTATTTAGTATTAAAATGTTTAACCCTTGCCTTGACATGCCTTGAATTGTGATGTGTTTTTCTGTTTAAAAGTTAAACTGGGACCAAAATGTTTATTTTAGCAGATTATACTGCATTATATTTATTTTTTCCTTGTGGTGGCTCCATGAAAATGTTGAAATATGTTTATTGTTGAGAGAAAGCAGATTTCAAGATGTTTACATTGCACTTCCTTTAACTCTCTTGTTGAATTCTGAGGTGACAAGGGGATTTCTGTTTAAAATTCATATCTGATTCTGTCAGATTATGTTTGTGTTTTGTCTGTGGGCTTTTTCTGACCATTCAATACATTTGTGTTGCAAAAAGTGTTCTTAAATAAATACTGGATACTTTGGAAATGGTTTCTTATTTATTTGTTGTGAAAATGGAGGACACTTCCCTCTCTTTCTAATGTAGTGGATCAATTTTAGATTATACTGATTCTAATGTGTTTTGTTTTCATATCATATGCAAGTGAGTGGCCTTGACAAGAGGCTATAGTGGTGCACTTGTAGTTCTACGAGCATTTACATATTTGTACATCAAAATACATTTGACGATAGTTACCTCCGCCAAGGAGGTTATGTTTTTGCCAGGGTTTGTTTGTTTGTCTGTTTGTTTGTCTATTCGTTAGTGTGCAACATAACTCAAAAAGTTATGGACAGATTTGGATGAAATTTTCAGGGTTTGTTGGAAATGGGATAAGGAAGAAATGATTAAATTTTGGTGGTGATCGGGGGTGGGGGGGCCCACGGGGGGGGGCACTGATCAGCCTTGGCGGAGGTCTGCGCTCTCCGAGTGCTTCTAGTTAGATATTGAAGTATGGGGTATATTTACATATATTCCTGGAATTTATTCTGTATTTTGCCAGATTATAGGGATCCTGGGGTTGTGATGATGGGGCCCTTCAATATTGTTGCCCAGGGTACAATGAAGTGTTAATCCGGCCCTGACTTTGGTTTAGTTTTACAAATGCATTGAAAGGCTATTGATATTTTCACAGTCATTATTTCTGGACCTCAGTGGCCCATTGAAATTTTATTATAGTAAACTGAAAAGTAAAATAAGAAAAGGAAAAGAAAGAAATGACCCCGACGTGATTTGAACACGCAACCTTCTGATCTGGAGTCAGACGCGCTACCGTTGCGCCACGAGGTCTGTCCGGTAACGATGGAATCACATTTCCGTTAAGTACATGTCAATAGGGTTTAAACTGTAATACCGTTTATATTGTTGCTTTATGTTCTGAACAACGAATCACTAAATTGTAACCACAACGAAAGCAAAGTTAAAAACACAAACCTGACACAGACAGCTTATGCTAGCTGTGGTTAGCAGAGGACCTGCTAGCTAAACAAACCGGCAGGAATATCCGCTTATTTCTAAATGGACTACATGTACAAATGCATATCAGCTGTTTGACTGTCTTATGTCTGAAAGAGTCCACTCAAATACCGAAAATTAACATTAATACACTAAACAGTTCATATTAAAAGCGTTTCATCTCAAGGGAGGTCTGAAAATACGTGCAAAATAATGAGCATTTAAAAGGTTAGTATTTATTATTATTATATTGTCATTGAAATAAAGCTAATTGAACAACAATGCCTCCTGAATTTATATGGATATATTTATATGGGTTTATTTCTATTTCTATAACCTTCCACTGAATCGTAATTATTTATCTACGGTAAGCAATTTTTTCGTCTTATTTTAAGAATAAAGGCGTGGCAGTGTCAATGAAGATATACAAGATATACAATCCGAACTATTCAGGGTAGAGGGAAATCATGTGTCCTTTAGGATTAGTGTCAGTTGCGTGAGTCTTCATCCGCTCTTCTCTGCTTCTCTGCGCTGTTTGTTGGCACTGCTGCAGAGAGTCTGTCAAGTTACACAGAGTACAGCAGGACAGGACCGGAAGTCTGCTGTTCCTCCAAAATAAAATGTAGCTATGAGCAAAAAGTTTCAATGCTGAAGTGGTTTCCATAGCAGTAGAAAATGATACTGTATTTTCTACATTTCACACGTAATCACGATTATTACTGTCCTTGTCATTAACCCTTTCATGCATAGGCCACTCCAGTGGACAGTTCTTCTCCAGCTGTTCTCTTGTACAGGGTGGGGAAGCAAAATTTACAATGAACATTTAGTTGTTTTTTCTCAACAGGCACTACGTCAATTGTTTTGAAACCAAACATATATTGATGTCATAATCATACCTAACACTATTATCCATACCTTTTCAGAAACTTTTGCCCATATGAGTAATCAGGAAAGCAAACGTCAGAGTGTGTGATTTGCTGAATGCACTCGTCACACCAAAGGAGATTTCAAAAATAGTTGGAGTGTCCATAAAGACTGTTTAGAATGGAAAGAAGAGAATGACTATGAGCAAAACTATTACGAGAAAGTCTGGAAGATACTATTAAAGAAGAATGGGAGAAGTTGTCACCCCAATATTTGAAGAACACTTGCGCAAGTTTCAGGAAGCGTGTGAAGGCAGTTATTGAGAAAGAAGGAGGACACATAGAATAAAAACATTTTCTATTATGTACATTTTCTTGTGGCAAATAAATTCTCATGACTTTCAATAAACTAACTGGTGATACACTGTCTTTCAATCCTGCCTCAGAATATTGTAAATTTTGCTTCCCCACCCTGTATATTCATGGGTTTTGTTATTTTAGTTCCATATCAGCCAACACAGTGAACACTTACACACCATCCCATACACTGACATTCAGACCATTACTGTAACTTTGCTGTTCTAGATAAACCTGATCTGCACTAACATGTTTAAGTGCAAATCAATTGTTGTTTGTAAGATAAGAAGTTTTTTTTTTGCATATTATCTCCATGAAGTGAGTAATTACTAACATTAGAATATGTTAAAATGTGAGACGACATCAGATTAGCAGCATTAAAAATGTTTTTATTTTATTGTTTTCATATCACTTTCTGATATTGGGTTTTAAACATATGTTTCTTTACTTCAAAAATTAAATGCATGGATATTTTTGTAATTCTGTAGGAAAAAAAAAAACTTGATTGCATTGTTTATTTCATGCCTAAGGAGGAATAAAAACACTGAAGAAAAAAATCTTGACTAAGGTTCTCACAATTCATGCATGAAAGGGTTAATAAGTTGATTAAGAAAAATGTTTGACCTACATTTTGACAGTAGTTTTAGTTTCTCTACTCTTTCTCTGTGGAACAACTTCACTGTAGTTGAATGTCTCCTATGGCTGATATCCATCCTTTCAAAGTAATATTCATTCACGGTCTATATTAATGCTTGCCTTAACATGTAGGCCTACCTTTCCAACTGCATTCTTCTTCTTTTTTTTTGTACATATAAAGTAGCCTATTGTTCATTTAGCCAACCCAAACTATGGCTTGTAGCTGCTGAGTTTTGTTGTTTTGCTTTTTATTATTGTTGCAAAAAAAAAATTCCAGTAGAGACAACAGGAAATGACAAGGCCCTACATACATCAGCATTTACAAAAAACTCAAGGCATTAAAATAATAATACAAAATTAATGATGATGAAACGTGAAAAAACAGGCATTAAAATAATAAATACATTTCAGCAGCTTCACAAATTGTTTACACAGTCGGATGGAAGTTTCTTAACAGATTCATCGAGGAGAACAATACTTTTAGTTCGTCTTTAAGACAGTTTAAGTTTGGCAGTTTGTTTTTCCAATTGTTTTATCGTATGTGGTATTTACCCATAATAAGAATGATGTTAATCAAAAGTGATGTATCTCTGTTCAAATTATTTTTATATAACATGGTATCTTGAATTATAAATTGTTTAAGATTTCTAAGTTTATTTTGTAACCAGTTATCCACATATTTCCAGAATTTCTTAACCACTTGGCAAGAAAAAAACAAATGTTAAACTTTTTATACCCAACACTGCACATATGAGGCTAATACAGCACCTTTGTTTTCCTAAGTACGTTAGCTAATTAGTAGATGTGAATACTTTCAACTCACCTTCCCTGACACTGCAGGTAATCTACGGAAGAGGATTAGGGTCACTGGAAAAAAAAAAAAAAAAAAAAAAAATCAATGAATTAAGGTCCTATATATATATATTTTTTATTATTCTGAGAAAAAAGTCAGAATTCTGAGAAAAAAGTCAGAATTCAGACTTTTTTTTTTCCTCAGAATTCTGACTTTAATCTCAGAACAATAATTTTGAAAAAATATTTTAAACAATTACAATTCTGAGGAAAAAAAAAGGAAATTCCAAGATTAAAGTCAGAATTCTGAGAAAAAAGTCAAAATTCAGCCTTTTTTTCTCTCAGAGTTCTAACTTCAATCTCAGGACAATAATTTTAAAAATGATTTAAAACAGTTACAGTTCTGAGGAAAAAAAAAAAAAAAATCAGAATTCTGAGATTAAAGTCAGAATTCTGAGGAAAAAAGTCAGAATTCAGACTGTTTTTTTCCCCTCAGAATTCTGACTTTAATCTCAGAACAATAATTTTGAAAAAAATATTTAAAACAGTTACAATTCTGAGAGAAAAAAAAAGGAAATTCCGAGATTAAAGTCAGAACTCTGAGAAAAAAGTCAGAATTGAGCCTTTTTTTTCTCTCAGAATTTTGACTTTAATCTCAGGACAATAATTCCAAAAAAAAAAAAGATTTAAAACAGTTCCAATTCTGAGAGAAAAAAACAAAAAAACAAAAAAACTGAATTCTGAGATTAAAGTCAGAATTCAGACTTTATATTTTTCCTCAAAATTCTGACTTTAATCTCAGAACAATAATTTTGAAAAAAAATATTTAAAACAGTTACAATTCTGAGAACAAAAAAAAAAAGGAAATTCCGAGATTAAAGTCAAAATTCTGAGGAAAAAACTCAGAATTCAGCCTTTTTTTTCTCTCAGAATTCTGACTTCAATCTCAGGACAATAATTTAAAAAATGATTTAAAACAGTTACAATTCTGAGAGAAAAAAAAAAAATCAGAATTCTGAGATTAAAGTCAGAATTCTGAGGAAAAAAGTTAGAATTCAGACTGTTTTTTTCCCCTCAGAATTCTGACTTTAATCTCAGAACAATAATTTTGAAAAAAAAAAAAAAAATTAAAACAGTTACAATTCTGAGAAAAAAAAAAGGAAATTCCGAGATTAAAGTCAGAACTCTGAGAAAAAAGTCAGAATTCAGCCTTTTTTTTCTCTCAGAATTTTGCCTTTAATCTCTGGACAATAACAATAATTAAAAAAAAAAAAAAAAGATTTAAAACAGTTCCAATTCTGAGAGAAAAAAAAACAACTGAATTCTGAGATTAAAGTCAGAATTCAGACTTTATATTTTTCCTCAGAATTCTGACTTTAATCTGAGTACAATGATTTTGAAAAAAAAATATTTAAAACAGTCACAATTCTGAGAACAAAAAAAAAAAAACAAAGGAAATTCCGAGATTAAAGTAAAAAATTCTGAGAAAAAAGTCAGAATTCAGCCTTTTTTTTCTCTCAGAATTTTGACTTCAATCTCAGGACAATAATTAAAAAAAAAAAAAAAAAAAAAAAAAAGATTTAAAACCGTTACAATTCTGAGAAAAAAAAAAACAACTAAAAAAATCAGAATTCTGAGATTAAAGTCAGAACTCTGAGAAAAAAGTCAGAATTCAGCCTTTTTTCTCTCTCAGAATTTTGACTTTAATCTCAGGACAATAATTTAAAAAATTATTTAAAACAGTTCCAATTCTGAGAAGAAAAAAAAAAAAACAAAGGAAATTCCGAGATTAAAGTAAAAAATTCTGAGAAAAAAGTCAGAATTCAGCCTTTTTTTTCTCTCAGAATTTTGACTTCAATCTCAGGACAATAATTAAAAAAAAAAAAAAAAAAAAAAAAGATTTAAAACCGTTACAATTCTGAGAAAAAAAAAAACAACTAAAAAAATCAGAATTCTGAGATTAAAGTCAGAACTCTGAGAAAAAAGTCAGAATTCAGCCTTTTTTCTCTCTCAGAATTTTGACTTTAATCTCAGGACAATAATTTAAAAAATTATTTAAAACAGTTCCAATTCTGAGAAGAAAAAAAAAAAAGTCAGAATTCTGAGGAAAAACAGTCAGAATTCAGACTTTTTTTTTTCTCAGAATTTTGACTTTTTTCTCAGAACAATAATAAAAAAAAAAACATATTGGACCTTAACTTTTTTTTTTTTTTTTTTTTTTCAGTGGCCTTAATCCTCTCCGTAGATAATCTGATCTAATACAGATCCGTGTACCTCCGCTGCATCTGTCCGGTGCAGAGTTCCCTGCGGCCGCTCTTATTTTGATACTCTGAGCGGAAGTACCGTTCCACTGCTGCAGCTTTGACACTTGGTGCTGCTGCAGATCTGGAGTGCAGCACGCAGAGAGAGAGAGAGAGAGAGAGAGAGAGAGAGAGAGAGAGCGCTCCCCGTTCCGGTCCTGCAGCTCCTGCTTCTCTAAATGCCACCGGACGCCGACGGCTGCCTGGGTCCGGACGGACGGACAGCGGTACCAGTGCGCGGAGGGCTGATCGGGAACATGGCGGCGGAAACAACAGCCTGCCGGGCACCTTAGCGACCACAGAGCCTGGGACTGAAGGAGGGAGAGAGAGAGAGAGAGAGAGAGACGGAGGAGCATCACTTTACACAGGTCACAACACAACACCTTAGATAAACCTAGAGTGGAGCATCCATCCATCCATCCATCCATCCATCCATCCATCCATCTATCTATCTATCTATCTATCTATCTATCTATCTATCTATCTATCTATCTATCTATCTATCTATCTATCTATCTATCTATCTATCTATCTATCTAAATCCTCTGTGGTGGCTGGCATGACTTGCATGTGTGTGTGGTTTCTCTATATTTCAGTTGTTTTCCTGTTGGCCTGTCCACCTCTACAGGATGCTCTTCCACTGTTCTGATTATCACTGCATCACCACTATTTACATTAGAACATGAGGCCGCAGTAACACTCTGTACACTGTATGTGTTTATGAATGATAATAATATTCACTCCTTCCCTTGTGCCATCATCTCCTTTGTTTTTCTCCCTCCTCCTTCATCTTGTTTCCTTTACTTTCTTCCCTCTGATTTCCTCCCTGCTTTCTTCTTCCTCCTCTTCTCTCTCTCTCTTGTCTTTCACGCTCACCTTCCTCTCACCTCTCCTTGTTTCTGCGCTTCTTTCTGACTTTCATTCATTCTTTCATCCGTAGTCTTTCTTTTTACTGTTTCACATCCCAGCTGTCCCTCCCTCTTTTTTAATCCTTCCCCTCTTGTTCTTAGTCGCTTTTCATCTTCATCCTCGTTTTACTTCTTTATTGTCAGTTCTTTAAATCCTTTGTTTCACAAATCCAATGCAGGCCGAGGACGTGCTTATATCAAGGATCTCAAACTCCTTTTCTTTCAGGGGTCCGATTTGATCTCTGGTAAAATAATAGCATAATAACGGATAAATAATGACAACTCCAAATTTTTTGTCTTTGTTTTAGTGCAAAAAAAACCCCCATTAAATTATGAAAATGCTTACGTTTATAAACTTATCAAACAAAAAAGATGCGAATAACCTGAAAAAACTGAAATTTCTTAAGAAAAATACGTGCAATTTTAACAATATTATGCCTCAATTTATCATTTCTACATGTGCATTATGGATCGGATCTACAAAGACACTAAATACTTAGTAACAGGCAGAAAATAGTTAAAATTGTGCTTAATTTTCTTTAGACATTTCAGGTTGTTCATATTTGTTCAGGTTATTCACATTTTATTGTTACAGGGTAGTTTGTAAATGTAAGTATTTTCATAATTTAAAGCTATTTTTTGCACTAAAACAAAGACAAAAATTAGAAGTTGTCATTATTTATAGACATACAGGGTGGGGAAGCAAAATTTACAATGAACATTTAGTTGTTTTTTCTCAGCAGGCACTATGTCAATTGTTTTGAAACCAAACATATATTGATGTCATAATCATACCTAACACTATTATCCATACCTTTTCAGAAACTTTTGCCCATATGAGTAATCAGGAAAGCAAACGTCAAAGAGTGTGTGATTTGCTGAATGCACTCGTCACACCAAAGGAGATTTCAAAAATAGTTGGAGTGTCCATAAAGACTGTTTATAATGGAAAGAAGAGAATGACTATGAGCAAAACTATTACCAGAAAGTCTGGAAGATACTATTAAAGAAGAATGGGAGACGTTGTCACCCGAATATTTGAGGAACACTTGCGCAAGTTTCAGGAAGCGTGTGAAGGCAGTTATTGAGAAAGAAGGAGGACACATAGAATAAAAACATTTTCTATTATGGACATTTTCTCGTGGCAAATAAATTCTCATGACTTTCAATAAACTAATTGGTCATACACTGTCTTTCAATCCCTGCCTCAAAATATTGTAAATTTTGCTTCACCACCCTGTAGTGTTGGGGCGACTTTTCTAAAAAACAATGTCGCCAAGAAGCTAAGTGAGGGAAAAAATCTTTATCTGCCGGACGCGCTGCTAAACAATAAAAAAAGGAGAAGTGAGCTCCAGAGTAATGTCCATATGTTTATTAAAGGTAAAAAACAAACAGTGAAATAATCCAGTAATATTTAAAAAAACACAGAGGACAGTATACTTTGGTGGCGGTCAGCAGAAGTATGACCTTCCCCCCTCACCCCCTCAGTTCATTCATTCAAACAGGTGAAACAGCTGATTTTACTATGTCAGTGACATAAGCACCACCCTCACATAACTCCTCCCCGGATATGACAAAGAAAATATTATCTGGCACTTACACCTAGTATAATATTTTTTTCACATCAAAGCGAGAAGAAATTATGGAGTCATTCTTTTTTGTCGGTTCTTCTGCTGTTATTATTTGACTGTAGATCATATTGGTCTGTACGTGGAACCTGAACTAAAATGAGTTTGACAGCTTTGACTGTGGAATTTTTACACTTTGCAAATTCATGGAACCTTTGGTGGGCCACATTTGGCCCCCGGGCCGCATGTTTGAGACCCCTGGTTTATATTAATCTGTTGGTCATAATCATATTGTTAAAGTCACATATGATGAACTGGAAAACACAGTTGTTTGTTGATGGAACAAACATTGTTTACGCAGTGCTTGACCCTACATACAATGATTATAATAATGGATGGATTGTATTTATTGAATAATTAGGGATGTAACGATACGAACATTTCATATCACGGTTATTGTGACCAAAATTATCACGGTTATCATTATTATCGCGGTGTTGAAATTGTGCTCAAAATGTTCAAAAAGTAATTATACACACACTGAAATAATTTAACCAAGTTGTATTTTTAAAAAAAAAAAAAAGAATAAAATAAAATAAAATAAAATAATAGGCACGATTCACTTTCTGTTGCAGAAACATTCAAGTATTAACCCTTAGTGGTCTGAGCCTATTTTGGCCGTTTTTCAGTCCTTTTGATTTTGCCTTTATATACTATATAAACAAATGTTTGCTATACCTGTGTTTGGTATCTTTTTTTCAGCACAACTTCATCTATATCATCTGTATTATTTTTTTCACTTTAACCTACTATATCAACACAAAAGATCAAAAAACACAAAAAATATATAAAATCTGGTTTGAAAAATGTATATAATTTATTGCATAAATAACACAAAGATGCTTAACAAACTTTAAAAGTGAATATTAGTTCCAAATATTAGGTATATAAAATTAAAACTGTAATAAGTTAAAGCTATACTTAAATATTTGACATAAAAGCAGATCTTTACATAGGCGTTTTCTCCGGAAAAGTACGGTAATCAAACACGGTTATCATGATAATTAGAATTTAAACGGTAATGCTAACTGTCAGGAATTTTACCATGGATTATCGTTATACCGGTAATTGTTACATCCCTATTGATAATTAATTGGGAGGTTGGTATCTTCTTTTAATGATTTTTTTGTATCAAATGATTGTCCATAGAAATGAAACAGTAACAACAGCAGAATCCAAACAGTGAAGCTTCACACAGATGATCAGTTTCATGAAGCAGGTACTACTTGAGTGTTTCTTTGCAGTTGTGTAGATGTTGTCAGGATGAGCCTTTTTATGAAGTTCACAAAGGAGTTAAGTATGACTTCCCATGTTGATAGTACAACTGATGGAAAAGGCAGAAATAGCAGATTCAAAACCAAAATGACAGATTCTCTGTTAGGTTTAGGGCAGTGTTTTTTAACCTTGAGGTCGGGACCCCATGTGGGGTCACCTGAAACTTCTAGTAATTGATAAAAAAAACAAAACTTACTAATAAAAAATATATGGTGAGCTGACAGAGACAATCACAATCCATAAAAGACATGACAAACTGTGAGTCTGAAACTGAAGCACTGTGGTTCTGTTTATCTGTCAAATGTTCATTGTGGTCAGTTTCAGATGCTGCAGCTCTTTCATAATTCCCAGATACCCCAAAAAGGAAAAAAAAAACTTTTTTTTTTTAATATAATTTATTTAGTCCTCTTACTTGCTACATTTGTCATTCACAAATGTAAGTTCTGTAACACAAAACCAAATATTATTTATTTTTTGAAAGATGTCGAACTTCATTTAAAGCTGTTCGATAAATCTGGAACCAAAAAGGCTATAAAAACCATCAGTATTTGCTCTGATTTGGACAGTGTATTGTAGTGTATTCCCCCTGGCAAACTTGTTATGTTATTTTCTTGTTGTAGACATTGTTTGTATACTCTACTTCATTCAATAATGAAGAAAAAAAAACTTCTGTAGGTTCATCATGTGATACAGATACATGATACAGATTGGAGGTCGGAGCAGTGGCTTCCATTGTGGGCTGCTCACGAAAATGACATGCCGACTTCTGTTGTCTTTTGTAGTTTTACCCAAAAATTGAAATCGAAATCGAAAATCGAGTTTTTAGAGGAAAAAATTGTGATTTTATTTTTTGCCAAAATCATGCAGCCCTACAAACTATTACATGATCAAAAATAAATTAGTTTTAGCAACAAAAAAAAAAAGTCTCAGTTTTGAATGTCTGGGGTCGTCAGAAATTTGTGACGTTAAAATGGGGTCGTGAGACAAACAAGGTTGATAACACTGGTTTAGGGTGTCTCTAAGAGACTTTTTGCGTGCATAACATGGGTGGATAAAAAATGCAGGAGCTAAAATCAGAATTTCAAAATACTCACCTTCTTCTGCAGCTGTTTCCTCTCAGTCCAGGTGAACAGAATAAATAAAAGATAGATGACTGTTCCTGGTGTTATGGAGTACTGCAGTACCTGATACTGTTTATCCTGGTGCTCTGAGGTTTCTCACAGGTTCATCACAGGTTTATCACTGGTTTATCACACGCCTCAGAGCTTGAACTAATCATTGTCTTTTATCCGCTCCAGTTGGATGGACAGATCTTTTTACACGCAGATTGAAACACTGGTATTCTTTTACCTATAAATGTATCCTAGGTCTGCTTCCATCCTATTTGCTGGTCACCATCTGTTGGAATGACTTGAATAATTACAGTCTCCAGTCCCAGGACCTGTTATCTTTACGGGTTCCAAAAGTCAGAACAGAACTGGGAAAGAAAGCTTTTGAATATTCTGCTCCCACTGCCTGGAACAACCCACAGAAGGACATTAAACTGAAGGAACCTGTCTGTTTAAATACATTCAAAGTTATTTTTAATGAATGAAGATGTTTTTTCTAATTGACTGAATTGGGTTCGGCTTTGACATGCTTTTAAGGAACATTGTTGTTATATTTTTAGGACCTTTTAAAATAATGATGACGTTTTATAGGTGAATTCTTATCAGTTTTAAGTTTGTTTTAGTACTGATTACCTCTGCTAGGAGGTGTTGTGATCACTTTGCTTTGTGTGTTTGTTTGTTTGTGTGTTTGTTTGTTAGCAACTTTACGGGAAAACTATTACAGCCATCTTTACCAAATCTTCCCCATAGATAGGCCTAGGCCCTGGGACCAACCCATTCAATTTTGGGCCAAGTAGGCCAAAGTTCAAGGTCACAGCAAGGTCACAACATCTACAATTTTCCTATCTCTCATCATTGACCAATTTTCGAAAATTCATAAAAAACTCAAAATGACTCCGATTAGTCTCCAATTTGATCCACCTGTACCTTAGAACAATATCTTGTATCTGGCACAAAATTGTCCACATCCACTGTGGAATGTGGACTCTGTGGACATTTCAATTTAACACTGAAAATCCCATTTACAACACATTTTTCATTGTAACTCAACAAATATTGATTGGAATTGAATATAATTTGACATACACATGACTGGTACCAAGCTTCTACTTTTTCTGCTGTATGGAACAACCTGGAAACTGTTTAATTTAAAAAGAAATAGTCGATCCACACATGCACACCGCTCGGGGTGCTTGGCGGAGGTTTGCGTTCATTGAACACTTGTTTTCATTGTGTTCATTTATATTAGTGTGGATGTGTGGCTGTGATTTCCATTTTGTGTAACTTGAATGACCAGGACACTCTTGAAATTTTTTTTTTTAATCTCAATGATCTTTTTTTTCCCTGGTTGAATAAAGGTTATAATAATAATAATAATAATAATAATAATAATAATAATAATAATAATAATAATCACATTGGTTTTTTCTAATGGCATCTGATCAGTAGTTAGTAATTTCTACTGTAAATCTCATATTTATCCCACTCCCTATCTGAATATACCTGTGATTGGTTAAAATTTGAGGCGTGTAATTGCACAAGTTCTGACAAAACATTAAAGTTCACCTTGTTGTCAGATGACACAGATGAATTTTGATTCCAATTGGGTTTATGTTCTAAGAAGAGCAAAAACAGAACAAAAATTGCATTTTCAGATCAAAATACCCAACTTCCTGAGTATGGCTTCCAGAGGCTTTTTATAGCGTCTGGACTTGATACATGTGCCCTCTAAATGAATTTGGTACACCACTGAAACAGATATAGGGGTTTAATTTTTCTGTTTTCTAGGGGGCACCATTGAGCCATTTGCGACACCCATCACCAAGACCCATAAAATATAAACATCAGCCACTTTTGAGTGACGCAAAGAGGGTCTTTGTACTGATCAAATTTTCCCTTATTGTATCCTTGTAAAAGCAGTAATGTCTTACCTTATTGTTTGCTCACCTCGAGACAAACTTGACATTTTTACGAGTCAAAATGACTGCAAGCAAAGGTTTCTCTGAGCAACATTAGCAGTTAATTTTTCTAATAATTGGGACAGTTTCTGGATTTTGACTTATTAGTACTAAATTCAATTTCCAGAAAACATCTTCAAGGAATTGCAGATCGGTAAAAAAAATTTTTTTTTTTCTGCTTGTGTTTAAATGATTATTAAGGAGCGATCATAGAATATTCAGTGCAGGGTAAGTCAGCCAAGATGGATGAAAACTAAAGTAGTGTAATACGTATAAGTGGAGAAATCTGTTCGGAGATTAATTGTGTCAGTGGTTTTCTAAGCATAAATGCAATAAATATATGTTAATCCCAGCTTTTCGAATATGCGTAATAGATCCTGTTTTTCTTGTGTAAGATGTATCTTACATTAAATGGAAGTTGAATGTGTGACTTTGACTAGTTCTGAAATGTTGGATAGACATCATACATCACGAACCAAAATGGAGATGAAAAAATTTAATGTTACAAGTTGTTTTGCTTGAAGAATCTTTTATTTTTGCAGATGTATCCTTATTTGTACTGAACAGTCAGTGTCAGGTTTGGTTCGTGTGTGTGTGTGGTTTTGATGAACTCACACCTGTCTGTGCTGAACTTGGAGAAAAGGTTAGATTCTAAGAAAAAATCTTGCAGCTTTGTGGTAAAAGCAAGCTGAGTTAATCTTGATTATGAACTGAGGGACTCTCTGTGGTCAAGAATTGCGCAAGTGTTAGAACTAGACGTACTTACGGAAACTCTTAGTGCAGGGGTGTCAAACTCATTTTAGTTCAGGGGCCACATTTAGCCAAATTTGATCTGAAGTGAGCCAGACCAGTAAAATAATAACAGTGAAAAAAGTAAACTTATAGTATGATCAGGTTTACATCTACAAAGTTTCCTTACAAATCTGAATAACATGAACAACTTGAATTGTCCTAAGAAAAACAAGTGCAATTTTAACAATATTCTGCCTCGTTTGTTCATATTTGTTCAGGTTATTCACATTTTTTTGTAAAAGCACAGTTTTGTAATGTAAACATTTTCATGTAATTGTACGTTTTTTATACTAACAAAACGAGAAAATTTGGGGTTGTCATTATTTATAGTTATTATGATAATATTTTACTGGTCTCACCCACTTGAAATCTAATTGGTCTGTATGTGTCTGTATGTGGAAACTGAATTAAAATGATTTTGACATCATTGATTGTTAATATCTTCAGTGTAATTTTTGCATTTCATATTGCATCCCACGGGCCGGATTGGCCCCCAGGCCGTATGTTTGACACCTGTGTCTTAGTGGTTTAACTATGCAGTGTAAGCTAAATTGTTGGTGCAAATGTCAAATCAAGGTGTGATTAACTGAAGTGAACTTTCAAATGTGTTTTTTCTTAGAATTAGCTTAATTGGAGTTATTGACGTAAGCTGTGATATTGTGGCATGTTTGCCGCAGTGCATTATGGGTAATGGATACTATGTTGTAAATGTGTTATTTTTATGCTCAAAAATTCAGCGGGGTTATTGTGTTAGTACTAGTTTTGACTTAATATGTGTATGGCAATGCTTATTGGACTTTTTGTTTATTTTTTCTGTATTTTTGTAATTTGTAAAGTTGCACCCTGAGTGAGAGCCATTGGCAGAGCAATGGCTATCCTGCTGTGAGTATCCCACAATTGATCTTCCTGTCTGTCAAATTAAAAGCACATCTTGTGCTTTTACCTGACACTGAGCTAACTTCCCAACAAACTTCTGCCCATGCTACAATATGTTTTACCCAGCAACAACTGTCAAACCAATTCTATGTGAATGTTAGATTTATGTAACCACATATGGGAATAAGTAAACAGTGGGAAGTATTCAAATAAGTGACTGAAGACTATAAAATGTGATGAAGAAGATTTTCATGTAGATGAGACAAAGCCAGAGACGAGTAGTGTGTTTGATAACTGACTTCTTTTTTTTTTTTGTAACTTTTTTCTATTTTGCCTGAAACAATAAATCAAATTTTGTTTTAACTTTTTAAAATTTCAACCCTTCTTTTTTGGTGAATTCTTCATTTCTTCTAGGTTGGTCCTTCCACCTGAAACATAACTGGTGAGTTAATAATTTAAATAAAGTGACCCCCCTCTGGGGCAGCCTGGATTTAACCGGACAGCCGTTTTTATGGAAGTATTGGAGTAAGGTGGAGAAACACCGGCGGTCATGTGTTTCGCATGGGTCGCATGGGTTGAAGTCAGAGCAAAGCGAAAAGAGTTAACCGGTGTATAGAATATAAAGATATCTGACGTGGTAAATTCATTAACCTAAATTAATTGTGGTTTTTGAGATTTACTGTTACTGGCGTGTTCAATACTTGTCTTGTACATTCGCGGACATTAGACTTTTGAAACGTGAGTTTTGATATTGATTTTTGGAAACTTGTCATATTTTACAGACAGTTACACTAAGTGTTCTGCAGGTTAGAGGAAGTAATGTTTGTTGCAGCCTCATCTGGTTTAGTTTTCAGATGAAACCATTTTTTTCCCCTTCATTCTCATTTGGAGTCAGTGCTGATTTTACATCATCGCACTGGAAATGGCTGTTATATAAGACTGGTTTTGTTTCGTCCATTTAGTCCTAATAGAAGTTAATGGTGTGCAAGTAGAAAATATGGTAACTTATTTAAAGGCCCCTTCTGTGCAAAGCAAGTATTATAGAGGGTATGTATTATTGTCTCATTCCCACCAGAGCACAGCCCCTCTGTTGGACCTGAGTGGCAAAAACATGCAGTAACTCAACCTCATTTAATCAGAAAATTATGAAACAAATGATTAATATTTACATCTAGATACCCAACTTGTGACAGAATTGAAAAAACAAGGAAAACATGAAATCAAGCCTTGAAGCTTGGTTGTGTTTTCTTTTTCCATATAAACCATACTGTTTGAATAATACACAAAACACCTCACTTTCACTAATTATTATAAGTCTGAGCCGACGGTATAGGATAATCTGCAGTAGTGCTGTTTTCCAAGCTCTGGTAAAACTATATGTTGGTTCAAACTATATATCATTAGAAAGGTAACAACTTGTGCTCGCACCAGTAGTAAAGAACTGGAAATATTACACTATCATCTTTATCTAAAAATGATTCATAAATTTTAAAATTTAACAGAAGTTAAGCTAAAAGCTATGACTCAGAACATGAGCCACTGTATCTGCCTGTTATTATTATGATAGTAAATAAATAAATAAATAGTGGTTGTACAAAGTGTTGCAGTTGAAGATAATTTCAGGAAAATAACCTGTATGAAAGAAAAAGGAGACAACAAGGGTGTGTTATACACAGTTTACAGCTGAAATGAAGTGTTTATGAACTGTCCCAAAAGTAGTTGCTGCTAACTCTCCATGTATTTCACTGTTATTCATTAGCATAGCCTACTAGTATATACTGTAAAACAGTGTTGATATGAAATGTTCTATTAAAATGTCTATGTGAAGGTAATTCCAGCTATGTGGTGGACTAGGAGGGCATGTTGCCATATAATACACATTGGCTCTGGTATTTTTGATCTGTGACCCCCTTTACACTGAAATGGTTCCAGTGCTGGGCCAGGGTCAGTACTACTGATGGTGCCCAGGTGGGTCTTCTTATAGACATTCTTGTTTTGCTGGGGAGGCTCACTAACTACCAACTACTGTCCACTAACTACCAGCTAATATTAGCAGCTAACAGGATCCAGCATGGGTCAGGTATTGTCAGTTTAACCTGGTGGTCCAGGTTCAGACTATTACAGTACAAATGGTTATTACCTCCGCCAGGAGGTACTGTGATCGCTTTGCTTTGTGTGTTTGCGTGTGCGTGTGTGTTTGTTTGTTTTTTAGCAAGATAACTCAAAAAGTTATGGACGGATTTTTATGAAATCTTCAGGAAATGTTGATACTGGCACAAGGAAGAAATGATTAAATTTTGGTGGTGATGGGGGGTGGGGGTGGGGGGACAGATCTATCTTGGTGGGGGTCTGCGGTCTCCGAGTGCTTTTCTTGTTTAATGTATAGATTCACAGAATGTGTTATCCCTGTGGATCCAAAATGTTGTATTTTGCACATCTTCCCTGAGCAGTTTCAAGTAATTGGAAGAAAAAGGAAACTTGTAAATTTTTGTTTATTACAAGCCAAACGAGTTATTTCTTTGAGATGGAAAGATATTCAAGGACCCACAGTGAACCAGTGGATTAAAGAAATGTCTTCTAACCTGGCAATGGAAAAGCTGACGTACCTGGCTAAAGGAAAGATCAAAGACTGTTAAAAGATCTGGACACCTTTTTTACAATTTTTAAAGGACTTGTCTGTAGAGTCAGTTAAGTTGTGTATGTTAAGTATGTTTTGTCGCAGTGGGAGTGGGTGCTTGTGTGGGTGGGGGGTGGTAGGGATTGTTTTGATGTGTTGTGTTTTGTTTTTTTTTTGCTTGTTCTTATAAAACAATGAAAATGACAATAAATATATTTTTGAGAAAAAAAAAAAAGTTTAACCTGGTGGTCAGCACCATCAGTTCTCTGAGAACGGCTTTATCACGACAGGTCATTTTAAATGTATGTTGTTTTGCGACAGACCTTTTTGTATTTTACTGGTTCAGCTTCATATCATTAAAGCTTGTTTCTTTTTGTTTACCCAAATCAGACAGATAAGGCACTTGGTTAGGTTTTTTTATTAAATATGTCTGTTTAAAAGATATAATTGGTATGTTGGTCACAATAGTCCCGCCTCCAGCCCTTGATGTATCATTGCTTAGTTTTAGCGCTACAGGGTAATTCAATCTGTGAGTTTTACCATTCTAATACACACACTGTACCTCGCATTAGCATTAGCACTAGCACTTAGCACTTAGCACCCACATTAGGAGCAGTGAGCTGCCATTGAAGGCACTCTGGACAGTCACACCGTCTCCTTCTATGGGTGCTTGAAATCCTTTGAGAATGCTTGAATTCCAATGTTTTGTTTTCAAGGTCTGAAAAGGGCTTGAATTTTAGTTTAAGTGCTTGAAAGTACTTGCAATTATAACCCTGTGATATGATTAATTAATTTATTTTTAATATTTATTCAAGCCAAAGCTACTTATAGAGAGGTGATACATTTTGAAAAATAAAACTTTATATCAAAAAAGAAAATTAGTGGGTGTTCTCAGGTTTACTCCTGGTACATTTGGATAAAACTTTGTGTTCTTTAATTTCTAAACTTTTTGCTGGTATGAAACATAATTTTAGATGTTTATAGTATAATACCATGTACATCATTGTGATAAAAAGAGAAAAAAATAATCACGAGTATATGTATTCCTTTAAGTATGTGTTTGACCCCAGTGATAAGGAGCTGTGATGGAAAAATGTGAAAACGACCTTTAAAAGTGCTTGAATTGGACCTTGAAAAATGCATATGAACCCTGCTTCTTGCTGTTGAAGTCCAAAGTGCTAACCACTTCGCCATCACACCATCTGTGACACAGAAACTTGTTGCCACCCTGGAACCCTCCCACATAAAGCACCAGCCCTGATCGAGCTGAAACGACTTCAGTAGAAAACTGACTTGTTGGAGCCATAGTGGTGACAAACTCAAAAAACACAGTGTGTTTTCATCTGAATACTGAATGTCAGGAAGTTCTTTTTCAGTCACTTATGGAGTGACCATGGCTGAATGTACTGTCAGATGCACATGTTCAGTTTTATTATAGAGTTTAATCAATCATTTCCTTAATGACAAAGTTCCGCTGTACTGACCTGTACCTGAGATGTTTGTTTGGCGGCTGTGGCTCAGTTGGTTGAGCAGGTCGTCCAATGACCAAAGGGTCGGTGGTTTGAATTAGGGATGTAACGATTACCGGTATAATGATAACCTCTGGTAAAATTGCAGATGGTTAGTATTACTGTTTAAATTCTAATTATCATGATAACCATGTTTGATTACCGCACTTTTAGGGGAAAAAACCCTTTGTAAAGATATGCTTTTCTGTCCAATATTTGAGTATAGTTTTAATTTATTACAATTTTAATTGTATATACCTAATATTTAGAACCAATAGTAGTATATTAGTATATATTATTAATATAAAGTCTTTGAAAAGGTTCGTTAAACATCTTTGTGTTATTTATGCAATAAAGTATATACATTTTTCAAATCTGATTTTATATTTTTTTGTGTTTTATGTCCTTTTGTGTTGATATAGTAAGTTAACGTGAAAAAAATAATTGGCAGATGATATAGATGAAGTTGTGCTGAAAAAAAAGATCCTAAACATGGGTATAGTAAACATTTGTTTATATAATATATAAAGGCAAAATCAAAAGGACTGAAAAATGGCCAAAATAGGCTCAGATCACTAAGGGTTAATATTTGAATGTTTCTGCAACAGAAGGTACATTGTGCCAATTATTTTACTTATTTATTTATGTATTTATTTATTTATTTATTTATTTATTCATTCATTCATTTATTTATTTTAATACAACTTGGATAAATTATTTCAGCATGTGTATAAGTACTTTTTGAACGTTTTGAGCACAATTTCAACAATATCACGATAATAATGATAACTGATAATTTTGGTCACAATAACCGTGATATGAAATTTTCATATCATTACATCTCTAGTTTGAATCCTGCCTCTGACTGTCCACTGTCCTTGGGCAAGACACTGAACCCTAAACTACTCCCAGTAGGGTCTGTCAGTGCCTTGCATGGTGGCAGCTGCCTGCTGGTGTATGAGCGAAGGTGAGGCCTTGTAAAGCGCTTTGGGCACCATGAAGGTGTAGGACATGTGCTATATAAGTGCAGTCCATTTACCATTTGTTCATGAGCAAGGTTTGAGTTTTCTTTACAATCATATATGTTTGTATCTTATGACTGTAATACATAGGGTTAAAGATCAGGTTTAAAGGTAAAGAGAATGAATGATCCTACACAGAAAAGTGATTGTATGTAAATCTCTCTCTCTCTCTCTCTCTCTCTCTCTCTCTCTCTCTCTCTCTCTCTCTCTGCAGAGGTGATGAGGGAAAACCTGAAGGCAGGAGCCAGTTTCTAAGCAACAACAACAGAAACACAGCGTGCAGTACCACACACCATGGGCTACAAGGTACCATCAGCATCTTCACTGTTCACTGCACAGCAACGACACAGCTGAAAGTTCATTTGGAAATAGAAATCTGAAAATATGATGTGTAGAATAAGAGTAAATGAAACCATCTGTCACTATTATTTAAAATAAGACATAAGTGTTTGGTACGCAGAGACCCAGATGACTCATAGCTGTAACAGTTGGAACAGTTACTGCTGCTGTTGTGATTCATTTTTGCATCTACAGTTTTATTCAGATTTACCTTTCACTACAATGCTGTGTGAAAAGAAACACCTGCACTGACTCATCACTGCTGCCTTTATCACAGATGACACTGACTGATAAATAGTAAACACCTGAGTACAAACTGATTCTGCTTTTAGATACATTTCATCATGCTTCATGCTGCTTTGTATTCAGGTCTTTTGTAATTCTGATACAAAGGAAGTATCGCCCTAAACCAAAATTCTGTAAACCAAAAAGCCTTGTGCTCCTCCTCTGTATTTAGATGCAGATCACTGAACTTTGCACATAAGCTGGGTCAGGCACTGTAAATGATGCAGCATTCATTTCCTTTTCTTCTTGACTCATGTGCAATTGATTATACTCACTTCTGTGTTCAATTTTACAGAGAGCAGTAACTTTTATCAGTTTACACAATGACCCTTAAAAGTCTCTAAAAATATTTCCATTGATGTCTGATTTGTCATATCTGATGCTTTAAAGCACAGGTGTCAAACATGCGGCCTGGGGGCCAAAACCAACCCGCCAAAGGTTCCAATCCGGCCCATGGGATGAATTTGCAATGTGCAGAAGATATTAACAGTCAAGGGCATCAAACTTAAAAATAATAGCATAATAACCTCAAAATAATGACTCCAAATTTTCTTCTTGGTTTAATGTGAAAAAAATAATATGACATCGTGCCTATAAATAATGGCAACACCAGTTTTTTTCTCTTTGATTTATTGCAAAGAACAATAAATTCTGATATCCTTTAATAATAAAACGTTAATAACCTGAACAAATATGAACAACCTTAAATGTCTAAAGAAAAGTACTTGCAATTTTAACAATATTCTGCCTGTTTTGTGCCTTGGTAGATCTGATCTGTAATGCACATGTAGAAATCATAAGCTGAGAAATAATATTGATAAATTTTTCTAATTATTATTTCTTATTTTTCTTCAGAAATTTCAGTTTTTTCACGTTATTCACATCCTTTTTGTTTGGATAGTTTGTAAAATGTAAATGTTTTTCATAATTTAATGTTATTTTTTGCATTAAAAAAATTGGAGTTGTCATTATTTATAGGCTACTGTGCCATTATGTTACTGGTCCGGCCCAGTTGAGATCAAATTGGGCTGGATTTGGCCCCTGAAAGAACATGAGTTTGACACCCCTGCCTTAAAGCCTTAAAGCCTTAATGTTAAACTCAGCAACATCAGAGTAGAAAAGCAGCAGTTTTAGTGTGCACTTTGCTCGTTGGTTGGCCCATATGTCCAGGGTGCAATTTGTTAGGGGGATGGGGGAGATCAGCCCCCCCTCTGGTTTTTACATCCCTACTTCTGCTCAATGAATTTCATCCTCGGGGTTGCAACCAACCAGTTGAAATAACAGGCAGGTTGTGACAGTTTTAGTCCACCTATATCCTACATGACTGGAGCTAACGTTCACCTGAACCAAACTGTCGGCAGTCTCAGAATTCGTGAACATCCCCAAGCATAGCAGTCATCAGTGATACTCCATTTTACAATAATCCAGTTTCTAGTGGTAGTTGCTCTTTGTTTGTGCATAATACAAGCAGCCTGACTGTAGCATACACAAACTAATATAATTGTATAATCATCAGCTACATTAATTTATGTTGTGCTCATACCCTGTTGGCGCCATAGGACGAATGTGAAAACCTTTCCTCTGTTCTGGGAACATTAAACACCTCTAACAAAGAGGTTAAACCTTTTTCTCAATTTGCACTGTACATATATGCATCAGATAATGAAAATAAATCTAAAAAGTTGAAAGCAACAATAATACCCCTCCACCCCAGATACCAGGATAGGCCTTAATATAAACCTGTAGGTGTGAAAAAAAAAAAAAAAAAAGTGAAATTAAATTAAACATGAAAAATTTGGAGATAGAATAAAGTATGTCTGAGTTAGAAGAACTAAATGTCACATGTTAGGTCATTAAAATTCACACTGTTGCCATGGCAGCCGATTCACTACTGGCATAGATGTGTTCAGACCAAATCTGTAATTGAGGATGCAAAAGGATTCAAGGTTTGTAGAGCTTTTTAATAATTTAATAATTTTTGAACAACTACATCTTCATATCTGCAGATGATGCCAGCCAAATTACAAAAATTATCCACATTTAAATGTAAAATTCAAAATGGCAGATTTCCTGTTTGTTGAGGTCATGAGACCATTTTTTTTTCTTTTTTTTTTCATATTTCTTGGACTGATAAATATGTACCAAATTTAATGGAAAATGTGAGCCAGTTAGAAGGAAATATATCACATGGCCTAAATGGTTACATTTTTTATTTATTTTTTTATTTTTTTTTTACATCTAGCAGACTTAGAAGTAGACTGAATACTGTTGATTAGTTAGGTGGTGCATGTCTGGATATTTTATAGAAAATTTAACAACTGTGTGTGTGTGTGTGTGTGTGTGTGTGTGTGTGTGTGTGAGTGTGTGTGTGTGTGTGTGTGTGTGTGTGTGTGTGTGTGCGTGTGCGTGTGTGTGTGACACCGTGCACTGCCAGTTTGTTTCAGAGGTTTTGTACCCAGCTAGATTTGCACACACTCACCCAAGCAGTGTAGCATTACATACACATACAGGGGTTGGACAAAATAATGGAAACACCTTAAAAAATCAACAAAATATAATTTAATATGGTGTAGGTCCGCCTTTTGCGGCAATTACAGCCTCAATTCTCTGAGGTATTGATTCATACAACTTGTGAATTGTTTCCAAAGGAATTTTCAGCCATTCTTCAGTTAGAATACCCTCCAACTCTTTTAGAGACGATGGCGGTGGAAATCGACGTCTTACTTGAATCTCTAAAACTGACCATAAATGCTCAATAATGTTGAGGTCTGGGGACTGTGCCGGCCATACGAGATGCTCAACTTCATTAGAATGTTCCTCATGCCATTCTTTAACAATTCTAGCTGTATGGATTGAGGCATTATCATCTTGAGGTGAAGGTGTTTCCATTATTTTGTCCAACCCCTGTAGGTAGCACTTGAATCGTGAGTACTTTATGCATCCATTAGACCAAACATAATGCACAGCCACAGCTGTTTGTGTGTTCATTCATTCATTCACTCATTCATTCATTCATTCAGAGTTCCTTCTGGGGCTGCTTATGGCTATATCGGTGCTACTCAGACTAGGAAGCAGCAGCTGTGCGTCTGTAGTTTTCACCATTATGAAGGAGATACACACCTCAAATGTAATGCTAGCTGTTCAAAAAAAACAATGATAGTGTAGAGTTGCACTTAAGAAATATTAGAAATGAAAAACCCTACTTATGTTTCATCCAGTCTCCAGGGCTGAAAGACAGGGAGCCAACACAGAATACAGAAGTGACATAACTTGCAGTTTCTGGAATGTCACTTGAAGCTAGTTAGAAAATTTCCATAATTTCAGAATACGCACCTCCCTTTAGTCCACAGGTGTCAAACATGTGGCCCGGGGGCCAAATCCGGCCCGCCAAAGGAGCCAATCTGGCCCATAGGATGGATTTGTGTAATACAAAAATTACACTGAAGATATTAACAATCGAGGATGTCAAAATCATTTTAATTCAGATTCCATATGCAGACACATACAGTCCAATTAGATTTGAAGTGGGTCAGACCAGTAAAATACGATCATATTAAACCTATAAATAATGAAAACAGCAAATGTTATCTTTGTTTTAGTGTAAAAAAAGTAAAATTACATGAAAATGTTTATATTAAAAAACTGTTATTTTACAAAAAATGTGAAAAACCTGAAATGTCCTAAGGTAAGTAAATGCAATTTTACCAATATTCTGCCTGTTATTAAATATTTCGTGCATTTGTAATTGTAATGTAAGTTGAAATGCACATATGTAAATGATAAACTGATAATCTGAGGCATATTATTGTTAAAATTGCATTTGTTTTTTTCAAGATGTTTCCAGTTGTTCATGTTATTCGAATTTTTGTAGATGTTAACATTATCATAATTTAATTTTGTTTTTTTCACTGTTATTATTTTACTGGTCTGGCCCACTTGAGATCATATTGGGCTGAATGTGGCCCCTGAACTAAAATGAGTTTGACACCCCTGCTTTAGTCCAAATGTAGAGACTAAAATGATGGAGAATTAGCTTCTATGTCGAGTCCCAGAGCAGGGCAGTAGAGTCACATGTGAGGAAGTCTTCAGAAGCACTTGGTAATCTTTGTGTCCTTTTCAGGTTATCTTTGTATGTTTGTCCCTTTTCTCCTTTCATTTGTTTAGCCTTTTTTTCCCTTATAGTCACCATCCTTATTGTGTTAATCTGTGACCCTCCTGACCACCCAGAACGCAAAATATGTGATGATTCACATAACTGGCCGTCTTTAGGAAAATTAATCCACACATGACCAGACTGTGGATGTCACACTGTAGCGAAACACACACATTTAACTATTTGCTCAAATTAATTTTTTATTTATTTTTATTTATTTGTTTAGACAGGGACAATGCACAAACATACATTAAACCCTGACCATATTTTCAGGGGAAAAACGCCTAAAAAGACATACCCAAAGTAAATGAAGAATTACTTCACAATAATAAGGTTCATATGGATGTTCTTGGTGTCTATGGACATTTAGAGACCTCACAGAATCTATTCCTATTGTCTAAAATATTGTATCTATTACTATGCCTGAGCAAACTGTAACAAACTAAAAGAGAAATTGGAATTTTTTATCCTCGCCTGTTTTTTTTTTTCGGCTGGATTGACGTTGATATGCATAAATTAATTGTTCGTGTCGGAGATTTTTAATAGCGTATATTTCACCCCACAAAGATTAAAAATCATGTTTGAACATTAAAGTTTGCACTAAAATACACTTTTGATGTACTTTTATTAACATTAGGGTCTAAACTTTGAGCAAAAGTTGAAAAAAACATTCATTGTCCTGATTTATTATATTTTTATAGTAGATGAATATTAATATAATTTTTCGGCCCGCGGGCGGGCTGATAAGGCTAAAGGGCTTTTAACCTTAAAAAGGAGAGATGTAGTGTGCCAGGTTCTAGCACTAGTGCTGATTTCCACCTGTAGTCCCTACGCAGGCTGATGTTATCTTAAAAAAAAACAGACATTAATTAAAACTCAAACATTAAAAAACAGTTAAAAAAAAGCATATTTATAACTCCATCTGTGTATCATTAAAAAAAGACATTAATAAAAACTAAAACATTAAAGAACAGTAAAACATGCATATTTATAACTCCATCTATGTAAAAATATTCATTCATATCCAACCATTCACTCTTATGTCCCACTGCAGTCTGTCACAGACACTCTAAACATGTTTACATCACATTACATTATATCTACAGGTGTGGTTTGACAGTAGCTGTTTTTTCACCATGTGGGAGAAAGTGTGATAGTTTGTAATTGTTAGTAGTTCTGTTGGTTATGTGTTCCACTGTCACATGGCCACACATGAGAATGCTGAATTTGCAAATGCTGTTTTGTGTCTTGGAATCCTGCACTCGCCACGTGCTGCTGATCGAGTAATCCGAGATGTTTTTCCAGAAATTGGCGGCATTTAATACCTCAGTGTTAGTTAGCAGTGTGGTTATTGGTTTTTGCTAAGTTGGCAGTAGCTTTAGCTTGGTAAATTCCACCTCTCACGCTTTCACAGCTCTTCTTCCCAGTCCATAAACCACTGGGTGATGTCATGGCAGCTACATCCACTTCTTTTATACAGTCTATGGTTCTATCACATCCACAGAGCAGAGTTTAACCCTCCGGTATCCAGGTGCGCTTTTTACACACACTGCACTTCGTTTTAAAAAACTTCATATTATTTTTCACAATTTAAGTAAGGTTAGAATTCAAAAGTTGTTCATTTTTGTATGATCTTTAAAATTCTGGCCACCAACTAAAATTTGCACATTGTAAATGAAAGAAAATTACAAGACAAGCATCTGTCTGCCAAGTGTGCCTAAAACGCACTATTCCTTCCATCTGATATGTATGATTAGGGGTGACCTTGATTTACAAAAGTAAAATCAAATTAGAGCAGAAAAATAAATAAATATATAATATTTAATAGTTTGATTTATAGGTGTGCATTTTACGCACACTTGGTGACAAATGCTAGTATTTTTGAATAATGTTGGAATTAATCATTGACACATGCCAGGCTGCAAAAATGTAATAATATGTGATCCAATTTTTATGTAGTATATTGAAAAAAAATATATTTTTGTGTTTTTTGCATCCAAAAAAATGGTTTGTTTACATTACAAACATGGCATTTAAAGGGTTAAAAATGTGACAATTGTTGAGTATTTGGTATTCTTATTCATGGCTCAAGCTGATGAAATAGAAAAAAGTGTAAAAGAATTAAAAATAAACTGTATGAAATTTTTTTTGACATTATTCCACAAGTGTGCCAAAAAGGCACACTTGGTGCTTAGTAAGGGCCTTGCTGAACGGAATACCGGAGGGTTAAGTAGCAGAAAGTTAAATGACATCCAGATAGATGTCATCTAAGGTAGATATTTGAATTGAAATGATTAAGTCACCACCCGGACCCACATAAATGGAAGGAAAGCAACACTATAATGTCCAGCTCAGACAATCAAAAAGTCTGAAAAGACTCAGAGATTCTATACTGTTGTGTTGTCATATTTATCATTGAAAGAGAAGATGAAGACAGCTCCTTCTTTTAACTAAAATGAAATAGAAGCGGCTGTTTCCATTCTTTTCCCTTCCTGAGGGAAAGCTGTTTTCATCTTTTCAGTGACAGTTTTTCGTTTCAACTGGAAATGCAGATGGTCTTTTCAGGGACTGAAATGGACTCAGCCGTTTCATTCATTTCAATAGAGACTCAGTGAAATGGGTCCTGAATACATCAAACATTACTTTCAGAAATACACACAATTTTGGTCGACCTCCTAAACCATTCATGCACTGCCAAAGTTAAAGTGGATTGCAACCCTCAAATCATTTTACACGAACTGGAAGATTCAAATCTTATTTAAAAATGGAATTGTTGGCTAGAAAAGAGTATACCTTTATTTTTGTTCCCATATTTAATTTTTTTTAACAATTATTTGATGATAACAAAGTAGTAGTAGTGTTTGTTGCACGTATTGTTCATTACAAGTTAACTGATACCAAAACACTATTTAACACCCAGAAGAGTGCATTTCTATTTGATACAAAGGACATCACTGATGAATATATCAAATAAACAATAGTTCTGTAAGTACTTGTGTGTTTATCTTCATGTACCCACTTGTATCAGACAGAACAGAGGTGGGGGGGGGCACATTCTGCCTTTGACTTTTTACTCCATATACAGCACCAGCTTCTGCTCACTACCAATGGCACAACAAGAACATATTGATTCTCAAGTTCTTTGCAATGTTTGTATTGTGTATTCTATATGGTCTGACATAGCAACAGTTCAATCAATTGGTGCCCCTTAATGGACCATGTTAGTGCTGCCCTTTTTTTCCCTCTATGTTCTATAGCTGGAGGAAAAACTGATTAAACTCAGTGCTGCTGCCACAGCTGTGAAACAAGGCTTATTGTGTACAGTGTAGATTTAGTGTCAACTCAGTTTGCAGTGTACAGGAATAAATAATATTTAAAGTCCGTGTAAAGACGTAGCTAATACATGCAGTGTGTCATGAATTTGTCACATCATCACAGAAAAATATGTTTGAAAGTTGAATGGGTACAGTGTTACCCAGGGTGCAACATGAAGTTTGTGATCACTTTTCCTCACTCCCAAGCCATAGAGAAAAAAACCCTGGACACGGGTTTTGCAAGTTTAACAAAAAGGTGATTTATTTTACAAGGTGCAACATAAGGATATTGAAAAGTAGACAGAAAGGTAACTGAAACTTCAGGGTGGGCTCTGGCCAAAACAAACAAAACTGCACTAATGAGAAATTAGGCTGACCTGCAAAATAGAAAAAAACCAAAATACAAGGTCTAACCTTCCTACCAAAAACAGGAGAAAACGAGATAACACAACAGGGCAGCCCACCCCTACTTCTGAACAGGACTGCTGGCGGAATGGAGGCAGGGTTGGGAGTGGAGGAAGAGCGACACCGGTGACTGGCCCAGCTCCGCGGTCTTTAAAGGTCCGCCTTCCGTCGCTGCTCCAATCACAGGGGAGCATCCGGCTCAGCACCTGTAACATATCATCCACTCACATGCACAAAAAAGGACACACCCACGGAGTGACACTACAACCCACCTATGGGTCGTAACAACAGGAGTTGGCAATTGTATAGTATTGGATGGGACTAAATGCTGCAGATGTGCCTGTTGACAGAACTGAGGCTGTACTCTATTGTGAGAAAAGTGGTGACAAACAGCGTTACAATCTGAAAAATGTACGCTCCATTTAGTAAATTGGACTTGCACATTTCAGACACCAGTCAGAATTGTGGAATCTGATCTACCTGCTGTGGCTTGAAAGTGAACTCAAACTATCTTAAAAATCTATGATGGGTGACTAGATGCTGGTTTCAACAACACGTGGTGCCCATAGATCAACAATGAACTTATTTATTGGACTTTTATTTTTTTTCTGAGAAGTATTCTGGTTGTATTCATTTTATTTAGACCTTCTAACAAGTGTTGTGGTGGGCCATCTTTGAGTTATTGCTCTGTTAATAAGATTTCAGAGATAATGGAAGGCTTGTCTGTCATGACTTTCTGAGTATCTGTTCATTGAATAACACCTTTTTTCCCCGGCTGCTTGACTGTAGTTGTAAATAATAAGTTACACTAATAAGACCATCAATTATTGTGCTACACACATTTGATGAATTTCAAACACTTGATAGCATTTTTCATCTGCCCATCCATTATCCCGCATGCATCCCCAGCTCCGCCACTTTTCCAAATATGGTCATGCCTGGACCCCACCCCCACCCCCCTAAAAAATTAAAAGATATTGACAACCTGAATGCAATCATGGCTTTTTATGCAGTTATTGCAAAATAAAATTTGTTAGGGGCAACATCTTGTGTACAGTGAAATCTTAACACCATGTGACTCGGTGTGTCAAAATGCTTATCACTGCTACCACAGCGATGCTAAATTACATACACACTTCCTGGTCAAAAAAGGTCCCCTTCCTGGATTTAATTGTGTCAATAGTTCAGAACATTCCATTAGAAAATTATTGCAGTGCTTAAAATGTTTCGGGTGCAACAAGTCATTTACCTTGACGTGTCTTAAACAGCCATCAGTTTGTTAGGGAGCATAAAGACTGGACAGTTCATCAGGCTCAAACTGTGAAAGGGTGGTTCAGAGAAACATCGTTTTCACTCATGGATTGACCAGACCTGAACCTCACTGAGACTCTCTAGGACAGTGTTTTTCAACCTTGGGACATCATGTGGGGTCACCTGGAATTCAAATGGGGTCACCTGAAATTTCTAGGACTTGATAAAAAAAAAACAAAAAAAAACCTACTGATAAAATATGTATGGTGAGTTGAGAGAGACAATCCCAATCCATAAAAGACATGACAGACTTGTGAAGCTGAAACCGAAGCACTGTGGGTCTGTTTATCTGTCAAATGTTCATTGTGGTTGGTTTCAGATGCTGCAGCTCTTTCATAATTCATAGTTTGAGTTCTTGTTTGTTCAGTATTAATTGTCAGCCTTGTAAATCCAAGCTGGACTGACTGTACATAACCTGACCAAGGAAAATCAAATTCTCCCTTTGTGCAGTAATCTACACCTGGCTTTTCTGCCTCCGTCCATATTAATATACATTATATAGACTAAATGTTGTCTAAAATTAACATTTATTTGCAATATAGCATAGCAAACTATTACATGGTCAAAAACAAATTAATTTTAGCAAAAAAAAAAAATCTTGTTTTGAATGTCTGGGGTCGGCAGAAATTTGTGATGTTAAAATGAGGTCACGAAACAAAAAAGGTTGGAACCACTGCGGTAGGATGTGATGGAGAAGACTTTACACAGCAGTCTCTCTGCACTCTCCATCATCAGCCCACACAGTGTACATTCCTGTGCACTCAGGTGGCTCACTCTATTAGGATTTGTTCTGTGTTTTTATTGACGTATCGGCCATCTTGTGAACTGCACAAGAAGAACCTGGATGCATCATGCTATACCTCTTTTTTTAATCTCCGGCGTTTGCTGCTTTGTGTTGTCCACATACAGATGACTATGATTCTGTGCTGACTATGCATAGTGTCCTGGGGGAGTTAGAGTAAGCACATAATAATTATGCCTATGCACAAGGAGGTGGATGTAGAGCAAGTGTTAAACATCATTCAGTGCTTGAAGTTGTACTTGCTCATAATGATGTTCTTCATACAAACACTTAAGTTACTCATGCTGCATTTTATATGTGTGCAGCAGCAAGAAGCCAGGTAAAGTAGCAGGGACCTATGACTTCCTGACAGTGTGCAGTGTATTATGAGCTACAGGGTCTTCTCCCAGTCGGATGTACCTTGGCTACCTCCAAAAATTAGTAGCCTATGTGAACATTGTCAGGGGAAATGGCTGTTGACAGCCCCTCAAGGCCAACTGGCCCAAAATGTAAGGTCAGAATCTATATGGATTTACTTGTCCTAAGTTAGAGCATAATTTTAGAGCCAGGTCCAAACTATATGAACTACTACTATAAAATTCTGCTAAAAAAAAAAATTCTGCTAATCTATGAATAGTCTTGGATTCTCTTACATTCAGTCAGTTCTGATTTCCAAAATATTCCAGGGATGTTGGTATATGGATGAAAAATAATAAACTATATATAAATGGACTGCACAGATAGTGTAGTGGAACACACAACACACACACCACAACAATAGTGAAACTAGAAGCACTCGGAGAGCGCAGACCTCCGCCAAGGCTGATCAGTGCCCCCCCACCCCCCCACCCCCAATCACTACCAAAATTTAATCATTTCTTCCTTATCCCATTTCCAACAAACCCTGAAAATTTCATCCAAATCTGTCCATAACTTTTTGAGTTATGTTGCACACTAACGGACAGACAAACAAACAGACAAACAAACAAACAAACAAACCCTGGCAAAAACATAACCTCCTTGGCGGAGGTAATTATTTCTAAGGTAAGCCACAAATATTTGCTTGTAACATCGTAAAACAGACTGATGAAAGGACAAAAGCCTTGGTCTTATGAGATTTGAATTTTATTTATTTATGAGATAGTAACACTGCAGACTCTCAGGAAATGTGAGGACAGACACGTAGCAAACTGTCATTTGAACCATGCACTCATTGCTCAGACTACTTTTTAGACACCCTAACCACTCACTAAGTCTAATCCCTCAAATCACATTTTTATATTTGGCTTAAATACATCTAAGTAGCACATGATACAGTCATGAACAGATGAAAACCTTGTATGTTTATGTTGTTTGTTTATGCATTTGGCAGACGCTTTTTTCCAAAGCGACTTACAGGGGAAAACCAATCAGTACTTTAATTGGACAGTTTGGGTTGAACATTTTACTGGTTGTTGAATCACTTAATCCATCTGGAATACATTTTAAATGAAGTTAACCATCATTACATATCCTTAATTTGTATTTAAAAATGGTAGAACATGTATTTTCAACTTCTCAGTCATTAAACTGAATCACATCTAACTTTAAGTGTGATGGATGGTTCTGTTTCATTTCTGTTGTTTTACAGATATAGTCCAGGTTCAACTCTTTAAGTCAGACAGATTTACTCAAATGCCTGCATTTAACTCGACTGCATATTACTTATAAAAGTACTTACACTCATGTTTTGATGCCTTGTAAATGAACAGACAATATTAGGTTTGAATTTTTTTTTTATTAAAAATGGAAAGAAAACAAAAGGTGCAAAAAAACAAGGTGCCTTGAGATGAAAAGGGAAATAAACATGTGTGAAAGGTTCAGGCTTCTGGACCAGTGTGTGGACCAGCTGGTCCTGGACCAGGGTCTGGAACTCCATGGTCCTGCTCCCTTTTTCGCTTTCCTACAGGAAAAGTAATAAAAATGCATTAAATGAATAACAGAACACATGATGACAGGTTCCTACTACTATGATGTGACAATGTGACATGTCTGACCTGGGCTGTTGTAAACAGCAGTAGACGATAGATGAGGACACAAGCGAGCCACAGGTTCGGTGTAAAGAGGCGAGTCCGTCCGGTCCATTTCAGGTGGAAACATAAAGAATAAATCAGTGTTCAGCTCACAGCGACAACACGAATACATCCAGTTCTGATTTAGGTTTAGAGTCAGACTGTTGACCAGTTAGCATTAGCATTAGGTTAACCGGACTTTTGACTAAACAGCTGATGTGCAGTTGACTACTGTTACAGCATGGAACCAGTGGAACAGTGAATATTTCTGTCATATTCATACCATTGGTTTGTTCGGATCCACTGCGACGGTTGTGGTCCTTTAGCTTCTTTGAATCCTGCATACGTTTCTTCTTCTTTTCTCATATTTCTTCAGGCTTGTGTCTTACATTTGGCTCCGACAGATTTTACTCGAACCTCACTCATTTTGTGTCGGCGATTCAATCAATCAATCAATCAATCAGACAATCAATCAATCAATCAATCAAATTTTATTTATATAGCGCTAAATCATAACAAAAGTTATCTCATGACACTTCACATATTGAGCCAGTCGAAACTGGACTCTAAGCCATTTTGCAGAAACCCAACAGAATCCTCCAGGAGTAAACAGTTGTGAGTGGTGACAGTGGAAGGAAAACGTCCTTTTAACAGCAGAAACCTGGAGCAGACCCAGACTCCTGGAGGATGGACGTCCGCCTTGACCACTTGGGGTTAAAGATAGAGGGTAAAGGAGGAGAAAAAGAGAGAGCAATAGAGATAGAGAGAGACTGGGGGAGAGGGGGAGAAAGGGGGAAGTGGGGGAGACACATGGATGCAGTTGATGCACAGATAACTGAACTAGAACTGCTAAAAGTAGATCAGCTGGTGTTAGTATAATTACTAGAAACTAGATTCAAAGTCCATCTGAATTCCCTCCTCCGCAAAAACACTCAAAAGAGCCTGGACCTCATCGTCTGTCCACTTGTCATAGCTTCTCTTTTAGTCCATTTTCCGAATGATCAAAATACAAAGCTTGTGGAAATTAAATGAATGAATTAAATTGCATGGGTGAACAGAATGCGGAAACGCTGTCAGTGTAGTCCACCACTCAGTGTTCTGCAGCACACAGCCCCGCCCCTAAGAATTCCCGGTAATCTGAAAAGTACTACCTCCCTACCAGGAACTTCTTCGGGGGAAGCTTGGGGCCGGGGGTAAGTTATTTGCCCGGGTAATTTTCGGTGTCTTTAGTGTCAAAAAGACTGGACAATGCCAGGATTAGGGATGCACCGATGCCAATACCAGTATTGGGTATCGGTCCGATACTGAGAGTATGTATTTCTACTCATACTCCTAAAACCGCTCCGATACGAACATACCACTTTACAGCAGCGTGACGTTCACAGTTAAATGCAGTCGGTACGTGGCGGAGGAGTAATGTCAGCAATGTGGAGATTTTTCAAAAGAGACTGAAAGTTACGTTAAAGACACAGACGGATACTGATGGAGCCTTCTATCCATCCTCTGCCTACATTCTGTACAAAATTCTGTCCGTTTTCCGGGTGCTCTGCGTACCCAGATGGAGAATTCGGAGCAGTATCACCAGGAACCGTGGAGGTAGTGGATCTGTTCAAAGAGCGACTGTGTGAGTTAGAGGAAAACTACTGACATATTTATGACAAATACCCTCATCAATATCAACATTAGTATCCACATTAGTTTACCTCCTGAGTCGTCGCCATGTTTGTTTTTATTGACTTTCTTCTTCGTCTCAAAAAACATTACTCTTCTTCGTGATATTTGTCCAGTATGGTTAATTAAGAGTGGCGCCCTCTGGTGGATTGATTGAGAAACGCTCATCCCAAACACATTAAATGTCAGTAGCAGCACTTTGTTCCAGTCAGACTAATGACAACGACAATAAAGCACATTTACAAAAGGAACTAAGAACTGCAGTGGTATTATTAAGTACTCATATCGGTACTTGGGATCAGCAAGTAATCAGATGTAAGTACTCGTACTTGTAGTCGGTCTGGAAAAAAGTGGTATCGGTGCATCCCTAGCCAGGATTGATCAGGTTCATCAGGCTTGTGACAGGATAGTTCAGGGAGAATGAGACATCATGTCCACACATGGATTAGCCTCCATAAAGTCTAGACTCTAATTTGGGATGTGATGAAGACTTGATGCAACGGTCCGATTCTCCATCATCAATAATCAAAAATTAATGTAACTATGGATGGAAAACATATTATGAACCTTATTGCGACACTGCATCAGCATTATGTGGCTAAAAAGACGTCACTCCGAATGTCTCCTGTAATCAAAACCAAAGGTGGCGCAGTGAAATATTGCATGTGCGACTTTTCTTTGGCCAGGCAGATTATATTTATATTTCATTTAATTTATATCACTTTAGAATGTTTGTATTTGTGCAGTCATTGCTTTGCAGAGAGATGAAATGTCCTTCAAATACCGATTTCTTACTTAATGCGCCACTGTCATTCCCTGGGTATGGTGAAGTTGTTTCATGATGCATACCCTAAATTATACATAAATCCATAAAATAAATAACATAACATTGTAAAATGAAAACTCAGCCCTTTACACTGAGAAAGAGAACAAACAAATCATTTTTAATATCTCAAAATCAACAATATTATCATTTGTGTATGAGTCAGTTTATCGTTTAATATTCTCATGGATAAGCCTTGCTCTAAGTCTCCTCTTCGTCCTTCTTTGCATACTTGTTCTTGTTCTTTGTTCTCCAGTTCTTTTCCCTGTTTACCCGCTTCCCTCATTATTCACTTCCATTTACTGTGAGTGATGGTGTGGCTGAAAAGCATTGCAGGATACAGGGCAACCACTGCTGTCTTCTTGGTATCTGCTTCTGTAATGGGCCACACAAGAGTCTCTTTCAGTCCAACCCCCCCCCCCCCTCTCTCTCTCTCTTTCTCTCTCTCTCTCTTTCTCCCTCCCTCTCTTTTCTTCTTCTCTTCCTTTTTATCTGTGTTGTCCCGCCTTCTCTTCTTTTTTCTACTATAGCCCAATCTTTGTCAAATCCAGCCCTCAGCTGCCTCCCCCTCCTCCTTATGCTGGGTCTTTTGCCCTCATTTTATCCATCACCCAGGGCGGTCTTGGCTTTCTCTTGTGCCCTTTTCCTGTTTATTCTTTTATTCATTTACATAAAGGATTACAGAGAGCAAATCAGTGAGTTGGTATGCTTTCAGACTTACCTATAGTAAAATCCAACAGCGCAGATTATTTTTTTTTAATCAATGAATTCTGGAAAGTAACATTGTTTTTTTCTTCTGTAAATTTATGAATAATTCGGCTTAGCTAAGTAACAATACAATTCATAATATTTCATTTATAGTGGAAAAGGAATGGTAAAAAATATATATATATATGTACATATATTTGCATGCATTTACAGTAACGAAGTGTTTTGCGTTCTGATGCTGTAACTATCTGCTTCCACTGCTTGTTGAATGTTGGCAGCCAGAGGAGCTTCATTCATGAACGCATCATTAAAGCACTAAGACTACTCATGATTCGACAACACACACTTGTGAATGAGAAACCCCAGAACCCAGAGGAAACAGAGGCTCTTCACAGCTTTGAACAGGCTGTCACATACCAATATGGCTACTATATGAGGTTGAGTTACCATGGCGATCTGACAGACCAGATCTCCCAAATGATTTCAGAGCAACCAAGGCATGTCTTTAATGACTCAACAAGAGAAATTAACCAGATGCAGTCCGGAACACAAGATTCAGTGCCATTCAAAATTACCTGCAACATGGCATCTGTGATGAAGTAGTCTGTGAAATATTCAGCTAAAATTTACTTAGGGGGTCAAATGAGTGGCCATTTTTGTCAAAAAAAAAGTTGTAAGAAATGCATAGAACTGTGTTGAAATAATGCTAATACATTTGTGCACAGACTACTGATATTATTTGACAGTGGAAGCTCTATTTTCAGAAATATTGGATCTTGAATAGCTCATGTATGTGAAAACTTTTGCTGGTGGACGGACGTGACAGTGGACGGACGTGACATTACCCATGATGATCTGGTCAGTACCAGTACTTTGTTAGTAATAAACTTATATACTTACTATTGCTAATTCTCCTCTTACTCATAAATGTTAGTATTGTGGATCTAAAACAATAACAGTTGACACAAAAACACAAAATGTGTCAGTGGATGGATGTGACATGGTTGTTACGGATCCCATCATACTGATGCTCAACAGTAGGGATGTAACGATTACCGGTATAACGATAAACCATGGTAAAATTGCATATGATTAGTATTACTGTTTAAATTCTAATTATCAAGATAACAGCGTTTGAGTACCACACTTTTAGGGGAAAAAACCCTCTGTAAAGATCTGCTTTTATGTCAAATATTTGAGTATAGTTTTTATTTATTTCAATTTTGATTTTATATCCCTAATATTTGGAACCAATATTCACTTTTAAAGTCTTTGAAAAGGTTCGTTAAACATCTTTGTGTTATTTATGCAATAAATTATACAAATTTTTCAAATTGGATTTTATATATTTTTTGTGTTTTTTGTCCTTTTATGTTGATATAATAGGTTAAAGTGAAAAAAATAATAGACAGATGATATAAATGAAGTTGTGCTGAAAAAAAAAAACGATCCCAAACATGGGTATTGTAAACATTTGTTTATATAGTATATAAAGGCAAAATCAAAAGTACTGAAAAATGGACAAAATAGGCTCAGACCACTAAGGGTTAATATTTCAATGTTTCTGCAACAGAAGGTATATTGTGCCTTTTACTTTATTTTATTCATTTATTTATTAATTTTTTTCAAAATACAACTTGGTTAAATTATTTCAGTGTGTGTATTAGTACTTTTTGAACATTTTGAGCACAATTTCAACAATACCGCGATAATAATGATAACCGTGATAATTTTGGTCACAATAACCGTGATATGAAATTTTCGTATCGTTACATCCCTACTCGGCAGCCATGTCACCGTTTCCAGAAATGATCCCTGTGCAAAAACCAGGATCATAATTATTTATTGTGTAGTTTATCATCATACTAAAGAGTAAATAACAGTATAGAATTGTTATTTCTTTATAAAAATGTTTATTATTAGAAAAGTGTTGATTTCAAAAGTGACATGTGACATTCTTAATGTATGTATTGGTGTAACATAAGCAGGATGGATCAGCACCATACTCCATATTGCAACCTGTAAAAATAAAACGTGATATGTAGGATAGAATCTTGTAAGAAAAACTGGGGAATCTAAAAGAATAGAATATTTGTTTTTCAGGTAAATTCAGTTAAGATATAACTTGGCCATTTGTGACATGAAAATATAGCATTAATTGTGATGAAACTGGACATTTTTGACCTGAAAACATAGTTCATATGAGCATCAACATGTTGAACAGAACTGAAATCCTGTAAATTTGCATAACTTGCATTTACCAACACAGAGTTCCTTTGTGGATTCACTTCTATTGATTTCTTATGCACAGACAGAAATAAGACCTCTATGCAAATTTTAGCTGTATTCATTTTACATGCCACACCATATGAGAACACAAGGGTACAACCAAACTTAAATGAACTTAACCAAACCTGTTAGATATGCTAATTAAATTGACCACACCAGTTAGCTTACACTGGAGACATCACTAAGGCTTTCCTGCACATGCTTTAGCATAAAAACAGTTTCCCTCAGCCCATTCCTCCCTCCATCCATTAGAAAGAACATCAACCAATATGAAAGAAAGAGCTTGTTTACATGTAAATGGCTTGATGTTGAGGAACCCTTCACAATTATCACAAAAGGAACCGAGATTCTGTCCCATGCTACAATGAACCTGTGCAAACCAGATCTGAGAGCTAAGTGGTCAAAAAGTGTGGTTGAGCATACAAATGGAACCTACCCCTTGTGGAAATGTCCTAAATGTGATTGGTATGCAGCTCAGAGACAGATGATTATGTGGTTAACGTTAAGAGGCTGATGAACATTTTAAAGAACAAGGAACCATACCAACTTTATTTATGAAGCATTTTAAGAAATTTACAGCTGGCCAATACACGAAACATAAAACAAGGGATTAAATAAGTAAATAAGTAAAAACAGTGATAACACAGGGTGCAAAGAAGAACAACAAAATGCAACCATCATAAAAAAAGACAAAATTAAAATCTGATAAAAACAGCATAAGAAATATAAAAAAAGGAACATCTCACTCACTGACTAAAAACCAATGAGAAAAAGTGTGTTTTTAGATGTGATTTAAAGACAGGCAGAGACTGAGCCTGTCTAACATCTAAGGGCAACTGGTTCCACAGTTGCCTTTAGATCAGGGGTGTCAAACTCCTTTTCTTCTAGGGGCCACATTCAGCCCTATTTAATCTGAAGTGGGCCGGACCAGTCAAATAATAGCATGATAGCCAATAAATAATGACAACTCCAAATTGTTTTAGTGCAGAAAATGACATTCAATTATGCCAATATTTACATTTACAAACTATCCAGACAAAAAGGATGTGAATAACCTGAAAAAAATGAAATTTGTTAGGAAATATAAGTACAATTTTATCAATATTATGCCTCAACTTATCATTTCTACATGTGCACTACAGATCAGATCTACAAAGGCACAAAACTTTTAGCAACAGGCAGAATATTGTTAAAATTGCACTTAATTTTCTTTAGACATTTCAGGTTGCTCATATTTGTTCAGGATATTCACATTTTTGTTAAAGGATAGTTTGTTAATGTAAACACTTTCATAATGTAATGTTTTTTGCACTAAATCAAAGAGGAAAAAAAATGGTGTTATCATTATTTATTGGTTATTATGATATTATTTTTGAGTTTGATGCCCTAACTTGCACTTTGCAAATTCATTGGAACCTTTGGAGGGCCAGTTTTGGCCCCCGGGCCGCATGTTTGACACCTGTGCCTTAGATGAAAACACAAAGGGAAGTGTACCCCAGATATCCTATCTCTGACAAGATTATTTTCATCACTCCTGTCATAAAAGGACTGAAGTATATTTTTCATGAACTATGGGAAAGGGGAATCCTCTGGGAATTACATTTACCAGGCTAAGTGGAAAACTCTTCTTTGGTGAAATAAATCCAAATTTCAAAATCACTGTGGAAAACCATGGACGACGCAATCCTCTGGACTAACGTGGAAAGGAGTCATCTGTTGTTGTTGTTCTGTTTTTTATCAATGACCTGTTCAAAGCTTGCATCTGTGATGGTACTGAGGTGCATTAGTGCCCATTAGTACCACAGAGCTGTGGGCGGTTAAAAAGACAAAAGACTAGTACTGGTGAAGTCCTTACTTCAGATTTCCGCTAATGTTTTTAGTAAGTCAGTGCTAGCCAATGGTTCTTACTTCTCTCATCCCCAGCTTCAGCAGCTTATCTAATTTGGTCATCTCTGGCTTCCAAAAATCCTAGTTATATGTATTTTGAAGGAGATGAATATAACTCATGAATTTCTTTGCTCTTTCATTGAATGCATGTTCTCCTTTTAGTTTGGATGGATGGATGGATGGATGGATGGATGGATGGACATTTACTAAAACTGTAAAGTACTGAAGAATATAAATTTGCTAATGTCAAAGTTGACTGTATGTTTTGAGGGCTGAACCACTAAAGATTACAGCCTCTTCCATGAAAAGGGACAGATCTAAACAAAGACTATAAGCAAAGTCTATAACGGCTAAAATTTCCTTAGGGGGTCAAATGAGTGGCCATTTTTTGTCAAAAAAAAAAAAAGTTGTAAGAAATGCATAGAACTGTGTTGAAATAATGCTAATCCATTTGTGCACAGACTACTGATATTATTTGACAGTGGAAGCTCTATTTTCATAAATATTGGATTTTGAATAGCACGTGTATCTGAAAACTTTTACTGGTGGACGGACGTGACATTACCCATGATGCTCTGGTCAGTACCAGTACTTTATTAGTAATAAACTTATATACTTACTATTGCTAATTATCCTCTTATTCACAAATGTTAGTATTGTGGATCTAAAACAATAACAGCTGACACAAAAACACTAAATGTGTCAGTGGACGGATGTGACATGGTTGTTGTGGATCCCATCATACTGATGCTCTGCAGCCATGTCACCGTTTACACTAATGATCCCAGTGCAAAAACTAGGAGCACTATTATTTATTGTATAGTTTATCATCAGACTAAAGAGTAAATAACAATATAGAATTGTTATTTCTTTATAAAAATCCTTATTATTAGAAAAGTGTTGATTTCAAAAGTGACGTGTGACATTCTTCATGTATGTATTGGCGTAACATAAGCAGGATGGATCAGCACCATACTCCAGATTGAACCTGTAAAAATAAAACATGTGATATGTAGGATAGACTCTTGTAAGAAAAATTGGGGAATCGAAAAGAATAGAATATTTGTTTTTCAGGTAAATTCATTTGAAATATAACTTGGCCATTTGTGACATGAAAATATAGCATTAATTGTGAAGAAATTGGACATTTTTGACCTGAAAACATAGTTCATATGATCATCAACATGTTGCAACAGAACTGAAATTCTGTAAATTTGCATAACTTGCATTTACCAACACAAAGTTCCTTTGGGGGGTTCACTTCTATTGATTTCTTATGCACAAAGACATAAATAAGAACTCTAAGCAAATTTTAGCTGATTAACAAAGAGGTCTGGGAGCCTGAGGGTTCTGTGCAGGATCTATCTGCTGGAGCCACCTCATCAATCTCTGACTTTGACAGCAACTTCTTATTGCAGATATTTGAACACTGAGCTAATAGCTGTTTCTTAGTGAAAATGTGGGGTTTTGAAGTAACCGTTTCTCCCATATTCTCTGCATATATCCCCTTTCACTTGGGTTCCTACCATAGTCCTACTCCATCAGCACCATGTTCTCTGCCCTGCTCCGTCAATGTCTTGTTTCAGTAGCCAATTTTTTACACTGACACTGACCCTTACGAATTAATGAGTATGAGAAGGTATCTAACTGCTGGCCACAAAAGATCTGAATGCTTTAGTTGTTGAGTAAAGAGCTTCAGTGTTTCCCTCTTGGTCTCCTTTAGTCTCTTCAACACAGGACCATCTTCAATGAAAACAGATCCTACTGACCCACTTGCTGAAGCAAAAACAACAAATATGCAGATGAGATCTGCTAACATGTGATTTTAAGCCCCTCTGATGTCTGGTTTCATTTTGCACTTGCAGTAAATAAAAGTAAATATGTCATGTTAAAGATAAGTAAAAAAGTAAGAGTAGCAGGACTGCCATGGAATTACTTTGCTGTTCAGCGTGTAATGGGCTCTTTAATTAAAAATTCACAGCTATTCTGCTCTTTTGTTCCATTGCCCACAGCAAACTAGGGTGCTGTTGTTTTCTTTGTTAACAAGAGAATGTGATGATGAGTGGATGCATTTTGTCTTCCACACAATTACTGAATGATTATTAGGCAATGATGGCAAAAAAGTTAGGGAAGTATGCCAATCACACAGCATAATTTAAGAGTTAGGGTCCACTCACACTTGCACTGATAATGACAGAATTATGAACATGCAATTGAGTACTGTCGTAGTTTGTCTTATTTCTCCATCATATTATAGGTATTTTCAATGTTTCTGTGTGTATTTCTCTGTATGTTTATCTAATTCCTATACGGTACATCACCATTCCCTTTGAATCAAATCCCTAAACATGTCTTTATCCACAGATGACTCTTTGTATTTCAGCTCAGACAGTTCAAACTTTCATCTTATTTTTAAATCTGTTTCTTCCTTGCAGATCCCCGGGGCAGCGATGGACAGAGTCAGCCTGTTGTGGCGTCTGAGGCGTCGGGCTCGCCGTGGAGCACTCTGCATGGCGTTCTTCTGCGTCTCTATGGCTCTGCTCTATGCTCTGTGTGCTGAAAACAGCGTGCCTGTCACTGATGCCATCTTCGGTGTCCGGGCCCGGACCAGGGCTCAGCCCCGTGCACACTCTGCCATCAAGGTCTACCACCTTGTTAGAACTGCAGCAATAATGCTCTTTAGTGTTTAAGTTGACAGTTTATTACTGTATCCCCAATGAGAAAATGTTAGGATTTAATGGAAAATTCACATCCAAACCAAACCTTATGTCACCATTTTCTGTCAGGGGCCACATTCAGCCCGATTTGATCTCAGCTGGGCCGGACCAATAAAATAATAACCTAACCTAATAATAACCTATAAATAACCACAACTCCATATTTTTGTCTTTGTTTTAGTGCCATTAAACCCATTAAATCATGAAAATACTTACTTTTATAAAGTATCCAAACAAAAAACATGTGAATAATCTGAAAAAACTGAAATTTCTTAAGAAAAATATGTGCAATTTTAACAATATCATGCTTCAACTTATCATTTATACATGTGCATTATGGATCGAATTGTTAAAATTGTGCTTAATTTTTTTTAGACATTTCAGGTTGTCCGTATGTGTTCAGGTTGTTCACATTTTATTGTTACAGGATGGTTTGTAAATGTGAATATTTTCATAATTTAATGTTATTTTTTGCACTAAAACAAAGACAAAAATTTGAAGTTGTCATTATTTATAGGCATAATGTAATATAAATTTTTTCACATCAAACTGAAAAGAAAATATTGAGTCATTATTCTTTGTCGGTTATTCTGCTGTTATTATTTTACCATAGATCATATTGGTCTGTATGTGGAATCTGAACTAAAATGAGTTCCACAGCCTTGACTGTGGAATTTTTGCACTTTGCAACTTCATCCCATGGGCCAGATTGGAACCTATGGCAGACCGCATTTGGCTCCCGGGCCGCATGTTTGACACCCCTGCCTTATGTGTTTCCATAATGCAGTGAGCCATCACCCTGTGCAAGCATGTATTCTGTACTTTGGTCTTTATGGTAACTTCTTAATTTAGTCTGTCCCTGTGTTGACCCCATGGGTGACAATATCTGCAGTTTGTTCTCATATTTTGGAATCCAAATCTCTGACCAAAAGGAAAAGTTGGAACTCCACTGAGAATAGATGACATTTGACATCAAGGATAACTGTTGATGCACTACAGAGGGTGAAAAATCTAAAGCCCATATTCACTTTATTTCAAGAACATTATGTTTTAAACCCTTTAGTGTTTTTTTTCTGACATTAGAGAATAAATTGTCAATACTCAGTCCATCTTTAAAGCAGCGTATGATGTTCGTCACCGGTTTTTCATCAAATCTGTAAAACCTGAAGTATCATGAGTCTGTTTTTCTGTGATTATACACCTGAATCACTTCTGTCACGGTGAACAACTTTGAAGTGCACTCCATCACAAGCAGTCCGTTTGTTTACTTACCAAACTAAAACCGAAACCAAACCATTACTCAGACCTTTTCGGAAGCAAGAAGCAATGAAGCTGCGTGGAATTCCCATTCGCACAATGCACCTCGCAACAAAATTTCCAAAAAGGCCTGAGTGACATATCGGTTTGGTATGTAAACAAACAGACTGCTTGTGATGGAGTCAATTTTGAAGTTGTTCACTGTGAGGGAAGTGATTCAGGTGTGTAATCACATAAAGACTAAAAGATTTGTGATACTTTGACTGTCACTCAGGTTTTACAGATTTGATGAAAAATTGGTGACGAACATCATACGCTGCTTGAAGATAAGGACAAAGAAGATAAAATTCTCACTGGAAATGGTTCTTTGGAACAGTATATATCTCTATAGTGAGAGATACCATTTTGGGATAAAATACGCTGAACACTTTTTATTAAATTCCTTCATTTCCTTTGCTGAATTTATTATTTATGAATGTAAATGAATATAAACAGAGACTGGTTGGCTAAGACATAATGGTTTTTGATTTATCCCCAGGTCTGAATGTTAGGAATGGGCGTACATTTTCACTTAAAATTTAGTTGACCAGACAAAACATCAAATGTACACTTGTCATACTGTGCGCAATGGAACACAGGTCAAAGTACTTATTGCACAGATATTGCAAATTCAAATTTTTACTAATAAATTGTCCAAATCTGAAAGACAAAACTGAGAAAATTTTAAAATTTGGCAGCCTGGCAATAGCAGATATGTGTTTTGGTTTGCACTTAGGAGATGGAGGAGTTTTGGTTTCAGTCTCGTCTCTGCCAGCAGATATTATATGGATCCAAACCACCAAAACACTGAAGGCTCATATCTTCATTGCTCTGTCTCTCATGAAGGTGCTGCGAGGTGGAGCCAAACCCATGTATATCGACCCTCAAAAGCTCCCGGGTGTCATCCCAGGTGACCCTAATCGTCCAATCCCTGTCCTCTCCTCTCCAAACCACACCCACGAGGACTTGACATCAAAGTGGAGGTCGAGAGATCGTGATTCCACAGGGTTCTTCACTCGCCTGCTGCCTCGTCCCTTCACCCGTGCCCTGGAGACGCTGTTTGGAGGCCGGCGGAGGGGGGAGCTGAGTGGCAAAGGGGGGGATGCAGAGTTTTTTGGACCTCATGGGATTCTGGGAGAGGTGTGGGATGATGAGATGTCCAGCAGCATGCTGGGAAATAGACTGAAGAAAGTGGTACAGAATTATCAGGTATGGGTTACATTACATTTTAATATGAACAACAAATATAAACAAACACAAATAAAAGTCATTTCTGGATCTTTTTAGTTGTGGTGCACCAACAATTACAGGTCCATCTACTTGTTTTTCCAGGAGAAAAGTGTCAATAAAAACTCAGGACACTATCTGTTTTTGATGTTAATCGACTTCTCTATCTGTTTTTCTTTTGTTTTGTTTCCATCAGGCGACAAATAAGTACGGAGTGAAGATCTCAGGCCCTGGTGGTGTTCCCAGCAGACCAAAGCTCAGTGCTCAAGCGCTTCTCTGTCAATTTAAAGACAAGGTAGAGCTCATGACTTTGACTCCTGACCTACAGCCCTTTGCATCTCTGCCTTGGGCCTCCCAGCTGCCGCCGAAGCCCTTGACCTCTGACCTCGGACCATACAAGACGTGTGCCGTGGTGTCATCAGCAGGGTCTCTCCGCAACTCTGGACTTGGCAAAGAGATCGGTGAGACAGTGACTGCAGCACAGGGCTCATGAGTCAGACTGTATTTCTGCTGGTGGTGCATTGCCTTTTGTGTGCCCTTGTCTTTCTTGATTTTTTAGTGTTTAGAGATATTTTTATTAAATTTGCAGAGCTGTCTAATTTCTAGATTTATCCAGGATCTCTGAAATCAAAGAGACAAAAGGCAGTATGTCAAAACTTACTTGCTCTTGCTGTAAAAACGTTCACATTTTATCATAACTCCGCCCACCCATAGGGCAGGTTTATATAGTAATACCACAAATTCTGTTCATTTGAGATTTTTGTCCAAACTATTTCTTGATTTTTCACCTAATTCTTCTCAAATTTCACACAAAATTCTTTTCAGATCTTACACACATTTTCTTTACTACCAGGAGAGGTGCAGTGCCACGTTTAATGGCTAAACTTAAATGTTTGAATTTTTTTCCCAATTTTTAAAAAAATTTGTCCAATCTCAAAGACTGTTCACCCAACCTGGCAGACAAAGTGTGATCAGATTGAAAGTTAAGACTAGGGGCCTGATTTACTAAGATCGCAAATAACAGGCGCAAATTTGCTTTCTCACGCTAAAAAATGCACGCGCTATTGATTTGCATGTCACACGTGATCAACTCAGATTGCCTGCATAAATGACAACAGGTGCAATGTCTTGGAGACTGCCCTATTTAAAGGAGGATTTTGCGTGCGCTACTGGTTGTCGTCATGGAGACAGTACACTGGAAAAACTGCTCTGGGTTACAGCAGCACTAATGACAACAGTGACTGGAATGATCAAGACACAGAAATGTAATAATAATAATAATAATAATAATAATGGATTGGATTTATATAGCGCCTTTCTAGACACCCAAAGCGCTTTACATTATTGACCCATTATTCATTCGCTCTCACATTCTCCCTCTGGTGGTGGTAAACTACATCTGTAGCCACAGCTGCCCTGGGGCAGACTGACAGAAGCGTGGCTGCCATTTTGCGCCTACGGCCCCTCCGACCACCACCAAACACCAGTGTGGGTGGCACTGGAGGCAAGGAGAATGAAGTGTCCGTCACACAACGGACTGACTAGGACAGAGCGGGATTCGAACCACCAACCCTTCGGTTATTGGACGACCCGCTCTACCAACTGAGCCATGGCCGCCCCCAATGTTGGAGGAGTTTAGTCATAGAAGCTACTGATGACTCCTCCTGTGACTGGACCCAAATCATCCCCTAGTTTATCTAGAAGTACTAAAATGGTATTGTGGGTAGGACATACAGCTATATTATTTTTTCTTCCATCATTCTATAAATGTTGACATGATCAGAACAGATTGGTTCTGTGCGTTGCCTTTGGTTGGGCCTATGCCCCGCCTCCTCGCCACAACAACTGCAACCAGTTTTGGCTGAAGCTGTGTCAGTTAAAACCTGCCTACATATAGACTCAGAATCAATCACTGCAATCAGTTTCAGGTTTGGTCAATTACATTCTGCAAACTAAATAAATATTTGCATCTACTCCTAATAATTTTGCGTGTTCTGGCAGAAACACCCATATTGCATATTCATCAAGACAAACACGTTAAATGGGTTGTGCGAGCTGTTTTGTCCATTTGAGACACAACCCTCGGTGTGTCCTGTTAGTAGAAAGACTTCAACGTGTTTTTGCGTGTGTAGTCAAGTTGTGCACATTTTTACACATGCAGACCTTTAGTAAATCAGGCCCTTGGTCAGAATAATGTTTGTCTTGGTTTGACTGAACTACCCAAAAGGACAGTAACTTAGTTAAATCTAGTTTACAATGATCTTTAATTTAAAATTCAACATGAATCCCTGACAAGTCAGGGTATCAGTGAGCAGAAGGGGTAAAGTGTTGTGCAGTGTTGTGCGGGTATTATTAAGCTCCACTTACTTTTCACTTAAATCATAGATTCACATGATGCTGTGATGCGGTTTAACGCTGCACCAACAGGCAGCTATGAGAAAGATGTCGGCAGTAAAACGACCATCCGTCTCATCAACTCACAGGTCAGTACATATATTTATGCATTTTATGTTGGGGCAAATCCATGTGTTCATAACCCCCATATGCCCCTACAGGCTTGCACTGTAGGCACTAGGCATTTTGGGTAAACACTTAATCCTGCTCTTACTTCCATTATTTAACACAGCTGTGAATTGTGAAACATTTAAATGGTCTTCGATTGCAGTCACTTAAGATTTTTTGTCTAACCAGATTTGCTCCTCACAGATGATGGCTCACCACTATCCGTCCAGTTTTTGATGGTGCACTGGACGTTTTAACCCAATTTTAGCAGTTTCAGAAATCTCATCAGTGGCTTTCTTTGCTTTTCATGCAGCCCAACAAAGAAACAAGAAGCTACTCATTGCATTAGTTGGGGTTAATGAACTTGTTGCAGTGGAAAAATATTAATTGCTGCAGTAATTATACAATGGAAGGATCTGAAATATTGGCTTATATAAATCCATAAGGGGACTTACATTTGGCCAGGCTCTATATATCCTAAGTAAATAATGATGAATGTTTTTACACATTTCAGAATTTTAAAAAAAGTATTTTATGTTACTACATTAAAACATGAAGATTCACTCACTGCAAAGATGAAAATGAAATCATAGATTTGTTTTGTGAAAGGTGCTTTATTGTGCTGGTAGCTATAGAAATGTAATATAAATCAAGGAATATAAAATGTTTATAGTCTATATTTTTGGAATTGTGTTTTGGTTACAGTCTTATGTTGTTTTGGTCCCTTTTTTTCAACTCTTTAACAGTGCCAATAACAGTAGAGCTCCCTGGTTTCTATGGTAACTATTTGATAGTCACATTTCTATTCTCATCCTCATGTGTGCACACTTTTCAAGAATGACAAAAAGTGTGTAATTGTTACTGATTTATACAACTTTACACAGTCTTTAGATTTTTCCACATAATCTTTCAGTCAGATTCAGACTGAGTCCAGTAGCTCGAGATAACCACCTAAATATTGTGTAGGCGGTACAATGAGTACAATGAAAAAAATACAGTCACGCAACAGCAGTGAATTGCAAAAATAAACTATTTTAATGATTTCACTGTTATTTAAATTAAAATTATATAATATGCAGCTTTACATGATTTTATAAAGATTCAACAGGGCTGAATTTGAGTAGAGATGAAGATGTTTTCTCAGTTTTCAGGCTGGACTGTAGTCTTCATACTCCTCTAGAGCTGTGTTTTGTTTTGGTTTTTTTTACTGCTGGTGGGTGTTTTCAGATGCAGAACTTTACTGTGAGAACAATGCAGCCAAATGTAACAAGAGGACAAAAATTACCAGCATTTATTTATAATGGAAACCGAATATTCAAGCAGTGAGGCAGCTTTTTCACTAACTGTACTACTTGCATAGTACATTTAGGAAGACAGGAAGTTAGAAATCAGTCTGTATGTTTAGAATAACGTCTTTTAATATTAGATCAGTGACTTTTTTATCCTTAAAATAAGAAGTTTCTCTGTAGAGTGTTAAAGCAGTGTATGACGTTGGTCACCATGTCATAGCCTAAGTATCATGAATCCGTTAGTCTTTCCGTGATTACACACCTGAATCACTTCCCTCATGGTAAACAGCTTTGAAGTTGACTCCATCACAAGTAGTCCGTTTGTTTACATACCAAACCGATAGGTCACTCGGGCCTTTTCAGAAATGTTATTGCGAAGTGCATTGTGGGAATGGGAATACCATGCAGCCACAGTATGGCCGCAGCAGCAACAAACACGGAAATGGCTTCATTGCTTCTTGCTGCTGCGGCTGCGTGGAATTCCAAAAAGGCCTGAGTGAAGGTTTGGTTTCAGTTTCGGTTTGGTATGTAAACAAACAGACTGCTTGTGATGGAGTCAACTTCAAAGTTGTTCAGAGGGAGGGAAGTGATTCAGGTGCATAATCATGGAATGACTAACACATTCATGATACTTAGGCTGTGACATGGTTATGAACATCATATGCTACTTTAACACAAATGAGAAACTTTATTTTAAGGATAAAAAAGTCATGATCTAAAGTTAAAAGATGTGATTCTAAACATATATAGCTGATTTATAACTTCCTGTCTTCCTAAATGTACTATTCAAGTAGCACTTGGGTTTTACAGATTTGATGAAATATTGGTGACAAACGTCATACACAGCTTTAAAGATGTTAAAGTTAAAAGAGAAATGGGACTATTTCAAGTCTGTTTGTGATTTTAAGATTTCAATTATGATTTGAGAACAATATTTAATCTCCACACACTCTAATGTTGTCCTTAAAAGCACTTTAATGGAACACAGATAATGACATGGGTATCTGCATTTAGATGTGATGCCTTTAAGCCTTTATTTAATTACCACTAGCTGCATGTCTAGCTTTAAAACACTTCTCAGTAAAGTTTATTTTCCTGCAGGGTTGTCTGGCTGCTCCAGACACTTTTTAAGATGAAAACTTTTATTGTTTTAAGGCAGAAATGCCATGAATTAAAAAAAAAACCCACACACCTCCCTTTCACAGTTTCCTCCTCAGTCTGTGACTTTCTTGACAAAAAGTTAGGGATGCACTTCCCACACCTGCAAACAGTTATGTGAAAAATAGTTGGAGAGAATAAATCAGTTCCTTGAAGCTGCTCATAATTCTTTGTCCCAGTGGTGCAGGTTATCAGGTAGCCACCATATGACCTGATGACTGCTTGTTCTCTTATAATCTACCATTGTGTTATTGCACCGTAAGAGAGGCATTTGAGGTGAGACAGACAGAAAAACAACAGCTTTTGTGGACACTGGATGAAAAAGTGGAAACATCATGTCAACTGTGGAGAGTAAATGGTTTGTCTTATGTCTTACCTGGGTCAAGCACAGGATGTCGTTATCCGATTACCAACCACATTCTGCTTTTAAACTCAGACAAAAGTCAGGTCATTGTGTTTGGCCCAAAGAAGGCTAGGGATGCAGTGTCCAGTGAAGTAGTCACCGTGGATGGTGTTACCTTGGAACTCAAAACCACAATGAGCAATCCAGGTGTAAATTTTCAATCAGGAATTATCATTTAACTCACACATTTAACAAATTGCTAGAACTGCCTTTTTTCATCCGCGTAATGTTGCTAAAATCAGGCATATTTTAACACAGAATGATGCAGAAAAATTAATCTATGCATTTATTACATCCAGATGAGATTAGTGTAATTCACTTTTCTCAGGCTGTCGTAAAAAGTCTTTAAAGACCCTTCAGCTAATCCAGAATGCTGCTGCCCGTGTACTCACTAGAACCGGTATCAGAGACCATATTTGTCCTGTGTTGGCTTCTCTGCCCTGGCTTCCTGTAAAAGCTAAAATAGACTTTAACCCTTTCATGCATGAATTATGAGAACCTTAGTTGAGTTTTTTTCCTGAGTGTTTTTATTCCTCTTTAGGCATGAAAAAAACAATGCAATGAAAAATTGTTTATGAACCTATTTGTCATGGAGTTACAAAAATGTCCACTCAGCTGAACACCAATTTTTGAACCAAAAAATATGTATTTAAAACCCATCATCAGAAAGTGATAAACTGTGTGAAAACTATGAAATAAAAACATTTTTCATGCAGCTAATCTGATGTTTTTTCACATTTTAACATACTCTAATGCTGGTTATTACTAACTTCATGCAGACAATATGCAAAAAAAACATTTTTGATTAAGAAAACTGTAGATTACAGTCTAATAACAATTAGCAATTGATTTAACACGTTACAGTAATGGTATAAATTACAATGTATTATGGGAAGATGCATAAGTGTCCACTGTGTTGGCTGATATGGAAGTAAAAACAACAAAACCCATGAATATATAAGAGAAGAGGTGGAGAATAACTGTCCACTGTAGTGACCAGTATGTATGAAAGGGTTAAAATACTCCTCCTCACTTCCAAAGCCCTTCATGTCCAGGCGCCTACTTATCTGATAGAGCTTTTAGTTCCTTACAGCCATCTAGAGCACTATGCTGTCAACATGCAGGTGCACTGGTGGTCCCGAGAATCTCCAAAAGTAGAACAGGAGCTACAGCCTTCAGCTATCAAACTCCTCAATTGTGGAGCCACCTCCCTGCCTCGGTCTGGGAGGAAACACCATCTCTGTGTTTAAGAGTAGACTTAAAACCTTCCTTTTGATGAAGCTTATAGTTAGGGCGGCTCAGGCTGCTCTTAGTTCTGCTGCTATAGGCTTAGACAGCTGGGAGACTCATCTGGATACACTGAGCTCTTCTCTGGTCCTCCTCCTGTCTGACCCCCCCCCCCCTTCTCCTCTGTTCATGCCCCAGCAAATACATGTTACTGACTAGACTTTTTCCCTGGAGTCTCTGTGATTTATCGCCTCACAGGTTTTCCCTGGATCATCTCTGGACCTCCTCTCTCCTCCTCTTCTTTTCTCCTCCTCTGTCATCATTGTTCATTTATCCAAATAGTTGTCATAATGTTTGATTTGATTTGATTTCACTTATTTATTCATTTTGAACATGCAAAGAAACAAAATAAAACAAAACAAAGCAAATTAAGACAAAAACAAAATAACATTTAAATGGACAGAATCTATCTTCAGCACATACAAGTTTGAATATTGCATGGTCAAAAAGGAGTTGGAAGAAGTATGAACTTGTTTAATTCAACCCCTCAAGTGCTTTTACACATTTATCACTAACTTAATACAAGAATCGAACAATACTATTTTCCTAATTTTAGCATCAAACCACAACAAATACATAATGCAGTAACTGAATTATACACAACAAAATGTTCATGGCAGTACAGTCATACAAATGTTTATTATAAAGTTACTGTACATCGATGGTAGAGGTTTCTATTATTGGTACTAACCGCTGCAGTCGTAGTATATCCACTGTTAATACTTGTATGTAGTAGTTGTAGTAGTATCAACAGTTATGGGTATTTGTACTAGTTGTTGGTAGTAATACTACCAACAGCGGTTGTAGTTTATGACAGTTATAGTTCAGTTTGCTGTGCCAACATGTGTCTCCCCCTGTCTCCCCCCTCTCTCAGTCTCTCTCTGTCTCTGTTTCTCTCTGTCTCTTTCTCTTCCTCTAACCCTTTCTCCTTATCCCCAACTGGTCAAGGCAGATGACCATCCTCTAAGAGCTCCCCCCTTCTCTGCTCGAGATTTTTGCCGTTAAAAGGAAGTTTTTGGATGGATTGTCGGAGGATTCTGTTGGTGTCTGTGAATTGGCTTAAGAGTCTGGTCCGACCGTGTCATGAGATAAATTTTGTTATGTTGTGGCGCTATGTCAGTCAAATGTGAGTGACTGATTGATCATAACAAGATGGTGGTGTGCAGTAGTGCAACGCCTTCTCAGCTCCCGGTAACAAGTTTGTGTTTTAATAATAATGGATTGGATTTATGTAGCGCCTTTCTAGACACCCAAAGCGCTTTACATTATTGACCCATTATTCATTCGCTCTCACATTCTCCCTCTGGTGGTGGTAAACTACATCTGTAGCCACAGCTGCCCTGGGGTAGACTGACAGAAGCGTGGCTGCCATTTTGCGCCTACGGCCCCTCTGACCACCACCAAACATTCATACACCAGTGTGGGTGGCACTGGAGGCAAGGAGGGTGAAGTGTCTTGCCCAAGGACACAACGGACTGACTAGGACAGAGCGGGATTCGAACCGCCAACCCTTCGGTTATTGGACGACCCGCTCTACCAACTGAGCCATGGCCACCCCGTTTTATGATCAAATACAGTGCAGAGGAACTTTTAACCCTGGTTAACCCTACTACTGAAATCCACCAAGATCTGAAAGCTGCACTGGGCAGACTGGGGCTCCTGAGGATAACTCACTGCATGTAAAATCAAACCAACAGAGGAGAATCAGGAAGCGGTGCGCATGGAGGGAGATGTGAGCTGGCCTCCTAGCTAGGCTAAAGGCTAACAACAGATCCATTTTCCCCCGTCACTTCTTGGCCAATGTGCACACGAAGGACAATAAGATGGACTTGTTGCAACGCCGGATTAACACCTACACAGACACTGGGGTGCTGATAATGGGGGTGAACATGACAAATTCATGGGGCCCAGTATTTGTGGGGGGCCCATAGAGCAGTGGCGGGAGCCCAGTGGATATAGAAGCTGTGAAAATGTCATGTAAGACCCGCTGCATAAAATAGGTGTAGAAGTTGGGAGGCAAATGTTTAAGGCATGTTAGGTGTTGTTTTCGTTTTCACGGATTCATAAGTGATGTTGTTTATGGCTCGCACCCCCACATTCACCCCCCGCAATCTGACTAATTGAGAAGATAGTCAATTTCTGTAGGCTCCAACTGCGATTATGCTTTCATGGGGCCCATAATTAGTAGCAGCGCCCCTGCACAGACATGAGGAACTGCTGTGCGTTTATGTTTGAGACAACATGCTGGACTCTGCATACCAGCTTGATGGGCTGCTTTTTTTTTACAGATCCGCCCGCAACCACCTGTTGGGAAAAACGTGGTAGGCTGGGAGGTGGCGTCTGCTACATCAACAGTAGCTGGAGCACAAACTGCTCCAAAGAACAGAGCCACTGTTCTGAGGTAGCGGAGTATCTGACACGGAAATGCCAGCCACATTATTTGCTGTGAGAGTATACAGTACTGTTCGTAGTAGCTGTTTACATCCCCCCGGGTGCTAATGCTAGTGAAGTACTAGCACATCATGATGCGTCAGAACAAGCACCTGGAGATTTTTCTTGTGGTTGCGTGAGATTTTAATTATGTAGTCCTCATGGATACCTTGCAGACATTCTATAAGCATGTCACCATAGCAACCAGGAGGAACAGCACTCTTGACCAGGTGTACACTAAAAGACGGGACTCGTACAGAACGGTGTTCCACCCACATCTTGGCTTTTCTGATCATGACTTCATCGTGCTGGTTCCTTCTCATCTTCCGGTGCTCAAAGCTTATAAGCCCACACAGAAAACCATCACTGTGTGGTAGGGCATTATCTGAAAAGTCGGTTTGTCAATGCATCGACGTCTGTGGCACAAGTCGACGTTACTGTGGAGGAGTCGACTACTAGTGTGTTATTCTCTCTCTCTCCCTTCCATCACCCGACAGTGTGTGAGCCTTCATTCAGCCCATGTTGATACTCTCATCTTTATACATGAAAACATGAAGCACAGTGAGCGGTAGTGATGTGCAGACCTGGGTCGGGTTGGTGCGGGTCCAAAAAATGTCACTTTATGTGCGGGGTGGGTCAAAAAATTCCACAAAGCAGGTTAAAAAAAAAAACACCCGCGCATCACTAGTGCGAGGCCAAGACTGACAGAAGAAGACGGCTCAGAGTAGGAACTAAAGTGACTGTGATCTAGAAAAACTCTGGTCTCAGTAATGTTCAGTGAACCATGGAAGCACCACCAATACTGAATAATCATTTGGACCGCCAGTGTGTTTGGATTATTCTGTTCATTTATTTTATGAAGACAATGCGCTCTTTTCTCTAACATTCTGTGTGTCTTCTCTGCCGCTGTCTGAACCTTTTCCCACTTTATGTTGTCCACTTAAATTTAAAAGAAAATTCCAGGTGTTAACCTATGTTTAGTTTTGGTTAAATGTCTGAGAAGGACTGTTGATGCTTGTGTCTTAGTTTTTTATTCTGCTCTTTACTGTACAGGGTGTCCCATAAGTCTCCATACATAGGAGACATAATACATACCATACATATATGGTTCTAACATGTATTTCTTTCTATTTCTTCTTTATAGTTCTTCAGCAGTGGAGGACATGCAATGAAATGTGTTCCCGACAAAAGGGCAGTCCTATAGAGCATATTATATAAATAAAAATGGTTTATGTCAAGAAACGTTTATTTTTCCTATGTATGGAGACTTATGGGACACCCTGTAGATTGTTAATGTTTCAGTGAACGTTAGCACAAGTTGCTCATTGTTGAACTTTCGTGTGTCCGTGTTGTTCTTCCACTGTCAACATGATGACGTCATCACATGACAAGTTGACTCAACTTTGACTTTATTGACAACTAAGTCAACCTGAAAAAATCTGAAGTCACTAATGCCCCACTGCACAGGTGTCAAACTCCGGTCCTCGAGGGCCGGTATCCTGCTTGTTTTAGATATTTCCCTCTTCTGGCACACCTGGTTCAATTAATGATCAGGTCATCAACATGCTCTGCAGAAGCCTGATAACGATGGAATGGCTTCCAGGTGTGATTGAAGAGGGAAATATCTAAAACATGCAGGATACCAGCCCTCGAGGACCGGACTTTGACACCCCTGCCCTACTGTGTGGCCCACTGATGCTGTCCTCATCCTCCAAGACTGTTTTAAATGCATGAACTGGCAGGTCTTTAGAGAAACAGCAGCAGTTGGTTGTATGGTGGACTCGGAGGAAAATGTATCATCTGTCACCACCTTCATCAGTACGTGTACCAATGATGTTACCACCACCAGGACCATCACTATCCATCCCAATCAGAAGCCCCGGCTAAACAGCGAGGTTCGTTCCCTTCTGAAGGCGGGGGATTCTGCGTATAGGCTGGGAGACGTACTGTACCTGCGCTGAGGGCAGCAAGGAAGGAGCTGGAGGCTGGAATCAAAAGAGATAAAAATACAAGAACACTGACCCCCGTAGCATGTGGAAGGGCATCAAGACTGTTACAGGTTACAACAGGACAGGTGCGACATGCCCCCAGGACCACCTTTTACGAGCGGTTTGAGGCCTCCAACACCACCCCCAGTACCAGGCTCACTCTTCCACCTGATGAGTTGCCACTTAAGGTGGCTGTTGACGATGTGAGGAAGTCCTTGCTGAGAATAAACCCATATAAGGCAGTTAGTCAGGATAACATCTGAGGTCGGGTCCTGAAAGGCTGTGCACATGTGCTCACTGATGCCCTGTTCCTAAAAAACCCACATTGACAGGCATGAAGGGTTATTGTCCTGTAGCTCTTACTCCAATAATCATGAACTGTTTTGAGCTTCTGGTCATGGCCCACATAAAGAACAGTGTGAACATCTACACAGACCACCACCAGTATGCCTACAGACAGAACTGGTCGACATCTGATGCCATCTCTTTTGTCCTTCATACAGCTCTTTCCCATCTGGAGTCCAGAGGTTCCTATATCAGACTGCTTTTTTTGGATTTTTGTGCTGCCTTTACCACTATCATCCCACAGACTTTGATCAACAAACTTCAGCTGCTTGGAAGAAAACCTTCCCTCTGTAACTGTATACTGGATTTTCTGTCTAACAAACCACAGACTGTTAAGATCCATGATGTCACATCTACCTCTGTCATGCTCAACTTTGGCTCCCCTCAGGGCTGTGTTTTGAGCCCCCTGTTGTACACCCTCCTCACTTATGACTGCTCTGTCATTCATCCTAGCAGCCATATTATGGAGTTTGCCCGAGACACGATCGTTTTTGGACTAATTTCTTGAGTACAGACAGGAGGTGGTAATACTGGAAGAATGGTGCAGGGGAAACAGCCTGCATGTCGATGTAGCGAAGACTATGGAGGTAATTATGGATTTTGGGAAAGGTGATCACACAGACACCCTGTTCTTTACATTGGAGGAGCAGCAGTGGAAGTGGTCTCCTGCTTCAAATACTTGAAGTTGCACATCTTGTATGATCTCACCTGGACATACCACACCGCCTGCATCAAGAAGAAGACCCACCAATGCCTCTACTTTTTGAGGAAGCTGAAACATGCTGGCCTCACACACCCATCCTGACTGTTTTCTACAGATGTGTGGAGGAGAGCGTCCTAACATCCTGTATCACAGTCTGGTATGAGAACTGCTCTGCTGCGGACAGGAGGACTTTGCAGAGGGTGGTTAAGGCAGCGCAGACAATCACCAACTGTTGCCTCCCTTCCATCGAGGACATTTCCATCAGCAGGTGCAGGAACGGTGCTCCCTGCATTATGAGAGACCCCACCCACTGTGCAAATGGACTGTTTGCCCTCCTCCCCTCTGGCGGGAGGCTGAGGAGCCTTAAATCCAGGACTACAAGGTTGAAATGCATCTTCTATCCAGACGCTGTGGGACCGCTGAACTCCCTACCCTCCCTACCTCAAATAAATCACTGAACTGCGCTTCATGTCACACATGCATTGCACTTTATTTTGCTTGGCTTCTTTGTCTTCTGAACGGTGAATATGTTTTATGTGTGTTTTACTTATGTATGTGTTTTTATTTGTATGTTTTAGATATTTTACTATTTTTATCCTATTTCTTATCGTACTGCTGGGACCTGAGTACACATTTCGTTCTTTCATGTGCTACATTCAATGAATGACTATAAATGAACCTTGAATCTTGAAATTACTTAGAATAATAGATGATAATGTCAAGTCAAAAGACCAAACATAAAGACAGATGATGTGATGCTGTGTTATGCTGCTATGGAAAATTAGCTCGTCTCTACTAAGAGAAGAAAAAAAAGCAAACAAACAGAAGCTTTAGTTCAAGGTACTTGTGTAGTGTGGCTCAGCTGGTAGAATGCATTGTCCAGTAACCACAGGGTTGATGGTTTGAATCCCGCTCTGTCCTGGTCATGTGATTGGCAGCCACGCTTCCGTCAGCCTGCCCAGGGCATCTGTGGCTACAGGTGTAACTTACCACCACCTGTGTATGAGTGCTTTGAAAAGCACTATAGAAATCCAATCCATTATCATTAGTACAGTTTGGAAGACAGGAAGTTATAAATCAGCTTTACGTTTCATGTAACATTGATGTGTCTTGATAACTATGGTATGAAATTCTAGAACTATACATGTTATCAATACGGTGCCACCTATGATATTTACTTTGGTGATTCTATGTCTCTGTATTAAATGTGATCATCAGGTCAGGTCTTCATTTAATCTCTTAGGTCAGGGGTATTCAAATCCAAATCCAGTTCTAAAGGGCCGATATCCTACATGTTTTAGATATTTCCCTCTTCCATCACACCTGGAAACTGTTACATCATTTTCAGGCTTCTGCAGAGCATGATGATGAGCTGATCATTAATTGAATCAGGTGTGCTGGAAGAGGGAAATAACTAAAACATGCAGGATAGCGGCCCCCGAGGACTGGATATGAATACCTCTGCCTTAGACTGCTGCTTATCTGAGAATGGAATTCAATCATCCAGTCTAGTCTGCCTATCACTGATGGATTTAATTGTATATTTCTGTTCGTTTTAAGTCTTTTTTACTTGATAAACAAAAGCTTGGCTGAACAGATGTAACATAAATGAACAAAGTGGAAATAGTCCATCAGGTTTTAGACATGGCACAGGAGACGATTGTTGTGATTGTACAAAGTAAATGCAAAGAATTGTGACAAGGCAATTGTATTGTATAATAAATAATAATTGGCACAGTCCCAAATGTAATGTAATGTTTCATTGGAGTTCTTTGGTATTTCAAATAATTTGTTCTGTCTCATTTTTACCTTTACCACATGCCTCTGCAGCAGTCTAAACATGTCAAAGCAGGATCAATGATTATAACAAATAATAAGCACAGAGTCTTTGCTATACATTATTTAGCAACAGTATATTGCATATGAATAAAACAGCTGCAAAAAATCACAAATCCCAACTTCAGCCCAAATTGTATGCGCATCTTTAGCAGGGCCATTATCACCTTAAGTCTTCCTGCACAGATGTGACTATCCTCCCTTCTTCAACTCTTGCATGTTTTGTGTCTGTCTTTTAGGTGATGGCGTCTGATGACCATCGTTTTCTGTCCAGTTCTCTGTACAGCTCAGGCATCCTGGTGGCCTGGGACCCTGCCCCCTTCTCTGCTGACCTGTCACAGGTGACCACCTTAACAAATTCTACTTGGAAATTTGTAGATGACAAACTCCAGCTGAAATGACTGTGTCTTTTTTAAAGCCTCTTTTTTCACTTTTTCACTGATACTAATGGATATGTAGGTATAACATCAGTGGACTGGCCCTTTAATAAAAGCTTTCACTATCACTATAGATCTGATGTCTCAGCAGGACCTGGAAAAACTAGTCCATGCATTCATCTTTTTTTTGTTGATTTATTTCGAATATGGAAATGATCCAAGCTTCCTGATTGCTACTAATTGACTTCTTTGCACAACATAATATAGAAATTAAAATTCAAGGAACCATAAAATATTAATACACACAAAAAGAAAAAAAGTCATATTCGAAAAGGAGAGAGAAGAAGCATAGCTTATTAGCTTAGATCTTCAGTCGGCTTGATTATTACCTCCACCAGGAGGTATTGTGATCATTTTGCTTTGTGTGTTTGTGTGTGTGTTTGTTTGTTTGTTTGTTTGTTTGTTAGCAACTTTACGGGAAAACTATACAAACTATCTTTACCAAATCTTCCCCACAGATAGGCCTAGGCCCTGGGACCAACCCATTAAATTTTGGGCCAAGTAGGCCAAAGTTCAAGGTCACAGCAAGGTCACAACATCTACAATTTTCCTCTCTGTCATCATTGAGCAATTTTTGAAAATTCATAAAACATTCAAAATGACTCCGATTAGCCTCCAATTTGATTCACCCGTAGCTTAGAACAATATCTTGTATCTGCCACAAAATTGTCCACATCCACTGTGGAATGTGGACTCTGTGGGCATTTACATTTAACATTGAAAATCCCATTTATGACACATTTTTCATTATAACTCAACAAATATTGATTGGAATTTAATATAATTGGACATACACATGACTGGTACCAAGCTTCAACTTTTTCTGCTTGTATGGAACAACCTGGAAACTGTTTAATTTAAAAAGAAATAGTCAATCCACACATGCACACCATTTGGGGTGCTTGGTGGAGGTTTGCGTTCACTGAACACTTGTTTTAACAGTGTCTTTACAGGTCGACCTAAAAAATCCATTAGACAACTGCAGCTCATCCAGAACTCTGCTGCTAGAGTCCTCACTAAGACCAGAAAAGTGGACCACATTAGTCCAACTCTGAGGTCCTTCCACTGGCTGCCTGTCTGTCAGAGGACAGACTTTAAAGTTCTGTTGCTGGTCTATAAAGCTCTGAATGGTTTAGGACCAAAATACATCAGTGACCTCCTGACCCAGTATGAACCCCCCAGACCCCTCAGGCCATCTGGATCCGGTCTGTTGTCAGTTCCCAGAGTCAGAACCAGACGTCTGGAACAAACTCCCAGAAAACCTCAGATCAGCTGAAACACTCAGTTTATTTAAATCCAGGTTAAAGACCCACCTGTTCTCAGCTGCATTTGAATAGAGTTTTTATTCATCAGTTCAGATCTGCACTGTTTCTTTTAAGCTAAAAGTTTTTATCTGTTTTATCTGTTTGTTTTTTTCTCATGCCTTTACTTTTTATTGCTTCCCTGCTGTAATGCTTTTAATGTTTTATGTAAAGCACTTTGAATTGTCCTGTACATGAAATGTGCTATATAAATAAACCTGCCTCGCCTATAATGTGTAACCCCTTGTGCAGTGGTACAACAGGACAGATTACCCCATCTTCACCCAGTACCAGAGGTACAGAAGGCTTCATCCCCTGCAGCCTTTCTACATCCTGCACCCACGCTTTCTGTGGCAAGTGTGGCAACGAATTCAGGACAACATGGCTGAACCCATCCAGAAGAACCCACCCTCCTCTGGACTGCTCGGTATGTCCAACACTGGTCATTTGTCTGTTTAAACTAGAAATCGAAATCTAAAAATCTACATGAAGTCTGGCAGAAACGCCTGTCTCGCATATTCAAGGCAAACACGCTAAATGGGTTGCGTGAGCTGTTTTGCCCATTTGAAAGATGCAACCCTTGGTGCGTTCTGTTAGTAAATAAGCTTCAACGGGTTTTTGCGCACGTAGTCAAGTTTGCACATGTTTTTACACGTGCAGACCTTCAGTAACTCAGGCCCATAGAGTAGCACATTTTGTATCCTTCGTACTTTAGTCAAGAGCAGAAAATCTGGGTAGGGAACACTAGCTCAACGTGTCGTTCATGCCACAACCAACCAAACCTTTCATGCTTCAGACTCAACAATAGTGACACTGTTGTAATGACCTCAAAGATTTGTGTAGGCCTATGTTTTCATCACAGAAAATTGATCAGGAATCATTAAGTAATTAACAAAGAATCAGAACAACAAGCAAAAATAATGACAGTGGCCAATCTTTTCCTAGAACCAGCATGTACTCCAGTGTGCACAGCTGTAAATGTGGGACTCCACAGTCAGTGAATGTGATGACGGGATCTTCGTGGTCCTCTTAGCACACAGGTGTCAGACATGCAGCCCATGGGCCAAATCCGGCCAGCCAAAGGGTCCAATCCGGCCCTTGGGATGAATTTGTGAAATGCAAAAATTACGCTAAGATATTAACAATCCTTTTAGTTCAGGTTCCACATTCAGACTAATTCAATCTATAGTGGGTCAGAACCAGTAAAATACTGTCATAATAACATAGAAATAATTACAACTCCAAATTTTTTCCCTTTATAAATGTCAATATTTTCATGTATTTACACTAAAACAAAGTATAATTTTGCAAAAAATGTGAATAACCTGAACAAATATGAACAACCTGAAATGTCTTAAGAGAAGTAAGTACAATTTTAACAAGATTCTGCTGTTACTAAATGTTTTGTGTGTTTGTAGATCCACTGTGATCTGTAAGTTCTAATGTACATGTGGAAATGATAAACTGAGGCAGAATATTGTTAAAAATACACTTATTTTTTTCAGTTTGTTTGTGTCATTCACATTGTTTGAAAGGATAGTTTGTCGATGTAAACGTTTTCATAATGTAAATGTACTTTTTTCACTCTAAAACATAGAGAAAAGTTTGGAGTTGACATTATTTATATATTATTATGTTATTATTTTAGTGGTTCGGCCCACTGCAGATCAAATTTAGCTGAATGTGGAACTGAACTACAATGAGTTTGACAGCCCTGTCTTAGCAGAAGAAGAACACAAATACTCCATAGTCTAACCATGTGTTTGTCCTTTGTTTAAGGCACGGTCCTTATGATGTCACTTTGCGAGGTGGTTCACATTTACGAGTTCCTGCCGTCCCGTAGGAAGACGGAGCTTTGCCATTACTACCAGCGTTTCTATGACGCCGCCTGCACGCTCGGGGCCTACCACCCCCTGCTCTACGAGAAGAACCTGGTCAAACGCATGAACCAGGGGCCTGACCGCGACATCTACGTCCATGGACGCGTCAAGCTGCCTGGGCTCAGCATGATAAACTGTACCCAGGCCTCTGGAGGTGGCCCTGAGCACTGACTGCAGGGACCACAAAGGCCGGCAGTGAAGCAAAGCACACAAACACATACAAAGACACACACAGTATAAAGCAGAATGTGAACCCTGCATGAAGAACACACAACAAAAACTAAATGAGGACACACACATGAAAAGTTCATACTCACTGCCATACAAAAGCATAGCTGTGCCACTCACTATAAATATTACATGTTGTTACCACAGGCTATGGTAAATGTACCACACAAACACACACACACTGGATCCAATCAGCTGATAGACATGCCTGCTGTACACACATACATACATACATACATATCCTTAAAAGGACATTCCATGATATTAATTTCTTTACTAAATGAACCCAAATCATTACCGTTAAAGGACCATACTGTTGCTTTTTGAAGTAATAATTGGTGCCAAGCATTTTCTACAGAGCATACTGTGAAAAAATAGGATCTGCAGAAAAATTAGCATTCAAAGAAAACCCTGCGTAATATTTGGTTTAAATGTCCAGATGTTTTAAGACTGATAGTATGAGTTCTGTTTGGAATAACACTACAGAGAAGGAAAATTAACTTCTATGAAAGAAGAGTAAAAATCACACACACACACTATATATATATATATATATATATGCAGAAGAAAAAAATATGCAGAAGAAAAAAAAACATCCCTTCAAGCTGAAGAACGGCAACAGAATGCTCCACTTCTTCTGCTCTGTTTGTTACAGTTAGGTGTTAATGTGACCTGTAGCAAAACCCTCTGACAGCACTGTGCAGCCTCGAAAACCATTTAATTCACATTTTTTATTGGAAACACATCTATTGTTGACAAATCTCTGTGCTTCTTATTGTTAATAAGTCACTTTAAAATCTATTTTGGTTTTTAATTGAAATTTTCTGAATTATCACCAGCTTTATCTTTTAAGCCAATGTTTTTTATGTCAACTTGAGAGACTGTTTCCTTGAAACTATGGCAAAAAATGTTTGAAAAAATTATAAATTTAGATGTTGTATGTCCCGAACATTAAATAATAAAAAAAAAACAACAGTATGGTCATTCAGATGGTTCTACATGCACGCTAACAAAAGCCATCACAGGAGAATGAACTAGTGTGTTCCCTTACTTTACAGACCATGGAAAAACAAGGCCTGTAACCTTTCAAATCTGTGTTTATACTGTAATGTATTAGCTGTTCCATTTACATTTTTAGCATACTTTCTGTTTTGGCATGCTAAATCCCTGTTTGACTGCCAATACCATGATACTATTATTAGAGCGAGGACCAATCTGATTCAGTGCTTTTCATCAACATTGGTTGAAATTGGACTCTAGGTCACAGGTGTCAAACATGCGGCCCGTGGGCCAAATCCGGCCCACGAAAGGGTCCAGTCTGGCCCACGGGATGAATTTGTGAAATGCAAAAATTAACAATTAACAATCAATGGTGTCAAAATCCTTTTATTTCAGGTTTCACAAACAGACACATACAGTCCAATTAGATTTTAAGTGAGTCAGACCAGGAAAATATTATCACCTTATTACCTAGAAATAATGACAACCCCAAATTTTCTCTTTCAAATGTTTACATTACCAAACTATACGTTTACAAAAAATGTGAATAACCTGAACAAATATGAACAAACAGAAATGTCCTAAGAAAAGTAAATGCAATTTTACCAATATTCTGCCTGTTACTCAATGTTTTGTGCAATTGTAATGCACATGTGTAAATGATAAACTGATAAACCGAGGCATAATATTCTTAAAATTGCACTTGTTTTTCTTAATACAATTCAAGTTGTTCATGTTACTCAGGTTTTTAAGGAAACTTTGTAGATGTAAACCTGATCATAATGTAATTTTACTTTTTTCACTGTTATTATTTTACTGGTCTGGCCCACTTGAGATCAAATTGGGCTGAATGTGGAACTGAACTAACATGACTTTGACAGCCCTGCTCTAGGTCTTTTATAACTGAATTCAGTGGAAGTCAATGTTCAATGTTCAGTGCAAGAAATGTTTCGTCAATGTAGCACAATGTGCAACAACACTAATGCAGTTCTCAATTTTCTAAGCTCCAATCCATTTTTTTAGAAAGTCAAAATGCTGTTCAAGTTTTAAAATTATTTTGCTGAAAGTAATGGCTCCTATTCCACATGGGGAAAGGGATAAAGATGTCAGAAAAGCCCATCATTTATATACATATATGTACTGTAAAATGACAATACAGCTGCTTTGCTTTGGTTTTCACATCAGGTTAAGTGGCTTAAGTTTGGATTTTGTCTAGTTTTTAGGGTTTGGAAAAGACTTCTCCAGGCAGCTGGCAGTGTAGACTGGCACTCTTAAAACTAGCAGTGTGTTCTGCTCCAAACTGCATTTGGTGTGATTTCAATCCTCACTTTATTAAGAGTGAGAGCACAGTGACTTCATCAGTAGCATTGCACTTAGTTGCATGACAGAGTGACAGAAATAGCCGCATACAGAATGAAAATGGAGAAGCAAGTGTCAAGTGTCACATTCTTCGTTCTCATGTCCACAGAGGAACACTGAATGAACACTGTCCACCTTTTGTCACTTTGGAAAAAGTTGGAGAAATGGTTTGGTGGTGTTAAATAGTGTCCACATGATCTGAAAAAGCCGGCGAGTCACAGTAGAGACAGATGTGATTCACCATTTGGACAAAACAAGAGGTAAAGCTCTTCGTATTGAGGAAACTGTACAACAGCTGTGTGGTTTTTAAAGGTTTCCTGGACAGAGGGCGGGGCTTTCTTTGTGTTGGGCTGCGCTATGCATGACTCAGTACATCTAATGCACAGACACATGAAACTGAGGTCTGTCCCCTCCTCTTTTCTTGACTCTTGAGATTTCCCAAAATGCAGGTGTGTTTCTTTCTGAAACCCTTGAGTGTTATACAGAGACGCAGCTGCCCTCGTCATGATCACTGACCCTGCATGACTGCCCGTCCACTGCCTCCACAGAACTGTACCATGGCCTCCTCACACATGCATCTGCACACGTCTTCAAACATAGAAGAAAATACTGCCCGTGGGTGAGTCCTAACCTCGTATCTATCTTACCAGTGATCCAACAAAGTGTCAGTCCAGTAAAATACCTAAAGTAAACCAACAGCCAGCAGGTTATTTTGTATCCACATTATCCAACCTGTAGCAACCTATTCCTAATAATCTTTTTATAATTCTTATATCTTGTATATATTACAGCAGTAATGCCCAGGAAGGCTGCCTTTAGTGAGATTGTGAGACTCAGCAATGCAAAGCACGACTAACTAAACTGTTTTCTGGATTTGCTGCTACAAAATTAACCAAGATTTGAAGTAGTTTCATGTTAAGGTATGTGCCGGATACTTCCTACCGTGACCTGGCTGATTCCAAATGCCCACCCTCCACACTTACGAACTAAGCCCTCAGGGATTTCAGTCTTATGTCATTAAGTGTGTGAGGGTAATGACCTGCTGGGATTGTGTGCGTTCTATGAGTTATTACACGAACCCTCACCTGTTTTTATAGGATTCTATAAGTCTAAGGGCTTCAGTGCAGCAGCTGGATTTGTTTGTGAACATTTCGTGTCTCATATAAGACTTCCTCACATCGTATTGACTGGAGAGGAGTTTGCCCCGAGTAGAAAATTAAAAATGTCAAATGTTTGAAGGTTGTCATATTACAGTGTCAGTAAGCAGGATTTGAGCGTCAGCACACCTGTCACCATTTTGGTGTCTACACTATCTTGAAGAGAATATATAAACTATAATAGGCCATAAAAGACACAGAATGACAACCATCGATTAAAGGTCTGAGCTTTTGGATTCAGCCATGGAACACATGACATTTTATAGCTTTGACAAATATAATCCAATGGTGTGTTTCACTTATTTATTCTTTAGAGTGGCTTGTGTTTGCTTTAAGCTCTCTCTTTCCCTAATTAGGATGCACCGATACCACTTTTTTCCAGACCGAGTACGATTACTTACATTTGAGTACTTGCCGATACCGAGTACCGATACAAGTACTTAATAATCCCATTCCAGTTCTTAGTTCCTTTTGTAAATGTGCTTTATTGTCGTTGTCATTAGTCTGACTGGAACAAAGTGCTGCTACTGACATTTAATGTGTCGGAATGAGCATTTCTCAATTAATCCACCAGGGGGTGCCGCCCTGAATTAACCATACTGGACAAATACCACGAAGAACAGTTTTTTTGAGAAGAAGAAAAAGAAAGTCAGTAATAACAAACATGGAGACGACAGAGGGAACACTAATGTGATACTCATATTGCAGTGTTTTCACTGGTAAGGTTTAAAAGCGAAGCTTCAGCAGGAAGAGAAAAGAGAAATGAGTGATAAGTTTCATTTTCACTTCCACTGGCGGCAATCCGCACCACTCCGTACTCCCGCTGGTATTCTCCATCTGGGTACGCATCCACCAGCACCTGGAAAACAGATGGAATGTACGCAGAGGACGGACAGAATGCTGCGTCCGTATCTGTCTGTGTCTGTAACGTTACTGTCAGTCAGCGTTACTTTTATCACCGTCATTTATTTGGTTAAATCTCCACACTCTTCACACTCACACACATTATTCCTCCTCCTCGTACCTGCTGCACTGAACTGGGAATGTCACACAGCCGTAAGTGGTATCGGTGCATTTGTATCGGATATCTTTTACGAGTACGAGTACACACACTGAGTATCGGAGCTGATGCCGATACTCGTATCGGTATCGGAGCATCCCTAGTTGTAATAGTAATGTAGCATCAATAAACTCAACAAAGTTTTTTCCAGAAGAAAAACAAGCCGTTTATTAGTACAACCCCCCACTTCACTCAAGAAGTTTCTTTTTCATGTAGTTTTTGTAGAATGAATGAGATAAATGAGAAAAGTAAATGAGATGTAGGATGTTGAATATGAGAAGCAGGGAATTGAATCTGTAATTACAACCTTTAAATTGTGTTTATCATTATTTTTCAGGAATATTAAGTTTCCAATTACAACCTCAACAAACCAGTATCACTGTATTTTTTAGTTTCACTACTTTTACATTTTAAAACTCAGATTGAACTAAACCTGATCCATTTCACCAGAGGGAAATGGGAAAAGTCACACCTTGTGCAGCTGTTGTTCATCATCTCATTAAGAGCAGCCTGGAGGGCATGACTGCTTTTATTCTAGTAATGCATGTGTAACATATGGAATGTTTTCTCCAAAGTAGTGTAGCAGCAAGGAGGAACCAGATTAAACAGCATACCAGATGGTAGGAACACAGATGCATCTTTTGTACCATCAGATTATTTCACTCTATATTTTTATTTTTTTTCTGTATCACCACATGTGAGCATTTGCATGCAAACACAGACAGTTCAGACATCGTGATTCACATTGGATGGATGAAGACCATTCATTTAAGAGTAATTTTCATCAAACAGAAGAGGTAGTCTCATTTCATGGAAGGAGGGAGGAGTAAAAACCTACTCTGGGCATGTTTCTCATCTCACCCTGAGCTGAATGAATCCATGGATTGTTTATAACAACATCATTCATGTTGTTCTTTTGCAAACGCCTGGAGGCAAACACTTTAAATAATTGATGTCAATGCATTTTAGAAGTAAACAAGGAGAACTATTTCTCCCTATGCAGTTGCACTCCCGTCCCAACTCCTGCTCATTTAATTTTCAGTTGTGTGAAACATTTTTTTTGCTCGTTAGCCTACCGATGCACTTTTCCCTCTGCTTTGCCTTCAGACTCTTGGGTTTCCAAGGGGAATGATTGTTAAGCTGTAAACTATGGTTTGATGAGATTAATTGTATTTTTCTTTAGTGGTGTGTATTGGTACAAACAGCCTTTAATGAGAATTTTATATTGAAAATGAGTGTTGTTGTTGTTGGGTTTTTTTTTTGGTCTTTTTATTGTTTTGAAGAAGACACTGAATTTCTTCAAACATCACAAGTGATCATTCCTTGAATAAGTCTGCCTGTGCATTGTTTTTAAGAAGGTTAATCATTTATTAATGTTATTGAGTAGTTTTATTTACTGCCTGGTAATAATTTATCACATCTTAATTGGTTCTGGATTCTTAATGCAGACAAATCTGAACAATCAGAAGATAATCAAATGGACTCTAAAGGCACAAAAATGTATATTTTTTTTTCCCCTTGTGCCAATGAAAATACTTGAGAATCTAATGTAACCTGAAATTCTGACCTTTAAGTCAGAGGTAATTATTGCATAACTTTAAGAAAACACGTGTAAAATAGGCTCCATTTATAACATCACTGCCTGCGTAATACACATTCCATCCGCATGGAGCATAACAGACACTCTAAGCGCTTCTGTGGTTTACTTTTGGACATAAATTGCGTAAATGCGGAACTCAATCATCTGCTTCTTTTATTCATTCTGATATCCAGAATGTTTTATGAGCAAGTTTTTGTAGGAGTTTCAGCGTCTATTAGCTGTCAGTGATCTGTTTCCATGATGTTTTGCTTATTTTTCAGGTTGTTGTTTATGTATGTGTGTGAGTGAGTGAGAGAGCAGGAAGTTGTGACAATAATGTGGAGTAAAACACCTCTGGATGCTGGAATTACCAAGAAAATACTGTACATGTATTTAAAACTGAGGTCAATAAAGACATTACTGACAACAACAGGCTCTGGAAATCATTCTTTAAGGAATGCTTCACCATTTCTGAAGTCCATTATGACTGCTACTACTTGTGAGTTTTTTTTAGATTATTGACAATGGAAGTACAGCCTCTTTTTCACCAACATTTTCAGGAACGTCTACTTCCTGGAATGTATCTACCAGGGTAAAAGAATTTCTGGTAATCTGTGTGATTTGTATTTCTGCCGCACCTCAGAGTTCAAGAAAATGTCGTCAACTCAGGCTGATGATGTACTGAGTGGTAAAAGAAACTGCACTACACCTCCAGTCCAGTAGGTGGCAGTAAGAAGGATAGATAGATAGATAGATAGATAGATAGATAGATAGATAGATAGATAGATAGATAGATAGATAGATAGATAGATAGATAGATAGATAGATAGATAGATAGATAGATAGATAGATAGATAGATAGATAGATAGATAGATAGATAGATAGATAGATAGATAGATAGATAGATAGATAGGGGCTCATGACCCCATTTTAATGTAACAAATTTCTGGTGACCCCAGACATTCAAAACCGACACTTTTTTTTTTTTTGCTAATTTTTTTTTTTTTTTTTTTGATCATGTCATAGTTTGGTATACTATGTTGCAAATAAACATTAATTTTAGAGGATAGGTACTGTATATAATGTATATTATTATGGCCGGAGGCAGTAAATCCAGGTGTAGATTACTGCATAAAGGGAGGATTTTATTTTCCTTGGTCAGGATATGTACAGTCAGTCCAGCTGTGATTTACAAGGCTGACAATTAATACTGAACAAACAAGAACTCAAACTATGAATTATGAAAGAGCTGCAGCATCTGAAACTGACCACAATGAACATTTGACAGATAAACAGAACCACAGTGCTTCAGTTTCAGACTCAGTTTGTCATGTCTTTTATGTATTGGGATTGTCTCAACTGTATCAACTCACCATATTTTTTTATTAGAGAGTTGTTGTTGTTGTTTTTTTAATAATTACTAGAAATTTCAGGTGACCCCATTTGAATTCCAGGCAACCCCATGTGGGGTCCCGACCCCAAGGTTGAAAAACACTGATCTAATGTAACAAAAAAAAAAAAAATCTGTACATTCAGATGTCCACAGGTGCCTACGTGTTTTTAAGACACTGGTGCAACATCAACAATATGAGACACATAAGAATTACAGTTTGTTTTATCTTTCAGCAAACACACATAAAGCATATAATAAATATTTTAAAAAGCGCCCACTATAAAAACAATTGTAGAAAACTTAGAATATAATGGTAAATGGACTGTACCTGTTTTCATGGTGTCCAAAGCGCTTTACAAAGCCTCACATTCACTCATACACCAGTGGGCAGCTGCCGACGTGCAGGGCACTGCCAGGCCCTACTGCAGTGGTTTTCAACCTTGGGGTCGGGATGGGGTCGCCTGAAATTTCTAGTAATTGATAAAAATAAAAACTTACTTATGAAAAATATATGGTGAGTTGAGAGAGACGATCACCATCCATAATCCATAACTGTGTTCAAACCAGCCCCTAGTGTTTTTCATGTGCACGATTTATCTGGTAATTACAGTGAAGTAAGTTGGCTAAAATGATTTTAAGGCTATTTTTAACATGAAATAAAATCGTTTTCCTCCATAAGTATTTCAGGAATCAAGTATATTTGGTATTAGTACTTTATATACTATTAGCACAAACACTATGAACTACGTTTACTGTGTACTTTTGGAGTAATCATACTTCAAAATCCCTTCCATGCTGCAAAAGTGTTTTCATCTGAAATAATGTTAAAGACTAAATTCAATAATGAATAAAATTAATTTTTCCAATACGTACCTTATGAATTTGGTATTTTTGGTATTAGTACTTCATATAATATTAGCACAAACACTATAAACTACTTTTACTGTGTACTTTTGGAGTAATCATACTTCAAAATTCCTTCCGGGCTACTTTTGGAGTAAATGAATTTTATTTTAATAATTTTATTCAATTTTATTCTACATGATCAGTCAATTAAACATAGGAAAATACATGATTTACACTGAAAAAACACAAAATACAGAGGATAATATGAGAATAAATGGTGATAAATCACTTGAGAAAAGTTAAATATGGAGAAAAAAATATTTTGGAACTGCCACAATGGTAGCCCTGGGTCTTTATGGGTTAACAACATTGTGCAAATACATATTTGTATTTACTTTGTTTTATTTGCTTTCTTTCTGGTCTAAATTTGTTAACAAGGCAATAACAAGGGAAACTGAGGAAATGACCAGTGGTGGCTGGTGACATTATTTTTAGGCGGTGCACAGTACCGAAGACAGTTTTCAGCTGCACCATAACCACATATCACCACTAGGGTACGCCAAAGTACATGCACCACCATTTAAAATAACACTGGGTTACAAAAAAATGTTTTTTGCAAGTTGTCTAGGTTTTTTCAACTGAATTAGGACCATTTTGCACCTCTAAATCCAAAAATGACATCTGTTTTTCTCAATCAGGTCAGGGTTTTTTTTGCTAATTTGATTTTGAAAAATTTGATCTTCTCACAAAAAATAATAATTAATACCAAAATAAGATTGGTAAGCACACTTTATGAAACTTGTGACTTGATTCCTGTTAGGTACAATGGTGTATTCACCGCAGATGTAGCAGAATACGTCAGGCTTATTTTTGCAAGATCTTCTAGTCGAAGCCATTTCATTCACCTGTAATATTAAAAAAACCATTCATCATAAATTGGCAAAAGTAAAATCTTCAGAACTCGTTTATTGCAAGAAATATGAAAGAATTTTGTATCATATGATGTGAAAATGCCCATAAATGTAAGCAAAAATGTTAAAAAGCCAATATGTAGCATAGTTCAGAAAGTTGACCTGATTGAGCAAAATTAACGTGATTTTTGGATTCAGCACCAAAATTATCCTAAATCAGCTCAAAAACTTAAACAATAAATTTGTTGTTGACCAGTGTAATCATTTAAATTAAAATACAAGTACACAGTATGTGTTTTCAGTCAAATACTTTTTATATATAAGTTTCTCCATCTATCCTTCAAACATGTATGTTTCATATGACTCTACTCTTTACATACAGAGCAGGTCTAAACCAGACTCTGAGGCCAGCTGACACAAACCCAACAGAATCCTCCAGGGACAAACACTTGGAGACAGCGGAAAGAAAAACTTCAGTCCAAGAGTGTATGATGGTGAACAGAGAGCCTTGGGTGTAGATTTATGCCCCAAACAGGAAACACGTCACTTGACTGTTCACTGAACGACCAAAAACCCTTTTAAACTCCACTTGAATGCAGATTAAACCCACAGGCTGTATCATGTGGAGCTCGCTTACTTAAATATTAATGTTTTAGTCTAATTATTTTGGGTGATTCCTATCATCTTCTTCTTCATGTGAGACAGGTGGGCACCCTTACTAACCCACTACTGCAGTGGTTCCAACCTTTTTTGTCTCCTGACCCCATTTTAACATCACAAATTTCTGGCGACCCCAGACATTCAAAATGGAGACTTTTTTTTTTTTTTTTTTTTTTGCTAAAATTAATTTGATTTTGATCATGTAATACTTTGCTATGCTATGTTATGGTATGTTATATATGTACAGTCAGTCCAGCTGTGATTTACAAGGCTGACAATTAATACTGAACAAACAAGAACTCCAACTATGAATTATGAAAGAGCTGCAGCATCTGAAACTGACCACAATGAACATTTGACAGATAAACAGAACCACAGTGCTGCAGTTTCAGACTCACAGTTTGTCATGTCTTTTATGCATTGGGATTGTCTCTCCATTTTAACATCACAAATTTCTAGCGATCCCAGACATTCAAAATGGAGACATTTTTCTTGCTAAAATTAATTTTTTTTTAATCATGTCATAGTTTGCTATACTATGTTGCAAATAAATGTTAATTTTAGATGACATTTAGTCTATATAATGTATATTATTCTGGATGGAGGCAGTAAATCCAGGTGTAGATTACTGCACAAAGGGAGAATTGGATTTTCCTTGGTCAGGATATGTACAGTCAGTCCAGCTGTGATTTACAAGGCTGACAATTAATACTGAACAAACAAGAACTCAAAGTATGAATTATGAAAGAGCTGCAGCATCTGAGACTGACCACAGTGAACATTTGACAGATAAACAGAACCACAGTGCTTCAGTTTCACACTCACAGTTTGTCATGTCTTATATGTGTTTTGATTGTCTCTCTCAACTCACCATAGATTTTTTATTAGTATTTTTATTTTTATCAATTACTAGAAATTTCAGGTGACCCCATTTGAATTCCAGGTGACCCCATGAGGGTCCCGACCCCAAGGTTGAGAAACACTGCACTACTGGAAATGACATAAATATAAGCCAATGAACGTTTATTAAGAATAATATGTAGATTTAGCTGAACCCATGTTTGGAAAAATTGTTACTAAATAAAGAGCAGATTCGTACATACAGTAGATGCCTTATATCTTCGATATGGCACCGTTCCAAATTCAAACTACACATGCATGTGTTTGGCAAGAAAGAAATCTCATACCTTTAGTTTGGGCCCCAAACAGTGTCACCACGTCCCATCTGTGAATCGACCAAGGTCTCTTCCGAGCCCCACGCTGGGCGCCAGTTGTTGTGGCTAAAATAACGAAGAAACCACGACTTCAGGATGGTCTCAGGGAATCTCCCCATTCTTTACTGGACAGGGGTTTTACACAGGGATGATCTGACAGCATTGTTACCATAAAAGGAACTAACCATCTGATGATAGACTCTTGCCAAATATGATGTTATGTTATTAACCCTATCAAGCATAGTGGTCACTCCAGTGGTCACTACAGTTATTGTCCAGCTGTTCTCTTGTATATTCATGGGTTTGGTTGTTTTAGTTCCATATCCGCAAACACAGTGGACGCTTGTGCATCATCCCATACACTGCCATTCAGACCATTACTGTAACTTTGCTGTTCTTGATAAACCTGATCTGCACTGACATGTTTGAGTGTAAATCAATTGCTAGTTGTTATTAGACTGTAATTAACAGTTTTCTTAACCAAAAAGTTTTTTTTTTTGTTTTTTTTTAAATATTATCTCCATGAAGTGAGTGATAACTAGCATCAAAGTATGATATAATGTATGAAAACTATGAAATAAAAACTTGTGTTTTTTTTTTGACATTTCACAATGAACTTTTTTTTAGTGTTCAACAAAATATTGTGACAGGGTAACAAAGACAAAATAAACAAAAGAGAATTCATAAGATATAGACATTATGCAAAACAAAGACGGGTGCAAACAAAGGGCTATTTACTGTGTGTGTGTGTGTGTGTGTGTGTGTGTGGTTATTTATGATTTTTTTTTTTTCTTTTGTGCTCGTTTTGCATATCCAGGTGGAAGCAAAAGAGAGAATGAGAACAAAAGTGCAAAAAGTAAAAGGGTTAACGGATATGGGTATACAGAAGCGGGAAATCAGAAAAAGGGTTTTAGATAATAGTATAGAAAGAAGCTTAGGGGAAAAAGAAAATAAATAAGTAAAAGTAAATTAATCAAACAAACAAACAAATTAATTAAATAAATAAATAAAAACATTTTTAATGCAGCTAATCTGAAGTTTTCTCACATTTTATCACTTTCTGATATTATGTTTTAAATACGTTTCTTTGCTTCACAAAAAAAAATAAAATAATAATAATCACATTGTTTTTTTAATGCCTAAAGAGGAATAAAAACACTCAGGAAAAAAATCTTCTCGAAGGTTCTCATAATTCATGCATCAGAGGGTTAATGACTCTGTGAGACCTGTGAGAACTTCCGGTCTTCTCGACTCTCATCACTAAGCTTTCCAAAGTTCTGTCAATTTGCCAGGTCGCTGTGACCTATTGGTAACCCTTCAAGGAAACAGGACACACACACACACACACACACACACACACACACACACACACACACATACACAATTTACTAGAAGTTACTCAACTTCATGAAATAAGATCCCCATACTAAATATTTTAACCAATAGTAGCTCATTGTAGTCAACACCTGAGCTGTTGTCATGTGACGTCGGCTAAAGCCTCGTCACTGACCCTAATTGTATCCATCTGTAATATAATCCTGTCTGTTCTGTATGACTTGTAATTAAATTTAAGACCTATTTCACTGTATTCAATTCAACACTCTCAGTACTTCTGTACTACAGACTGGTTCAGTGGTTTCACTTACTGTTGTTGTTACTATTTTTGTTGTCACTGATGGAATGTTTCTGATCCAAAGTTTCCTCCGTAAGTTGTAAGATGTTAGATAGTCGAACATCCTGGAAGGACATTATATTGCTAATGCTTATCTTAATTTGTATATTATAGGCATACACAGCTGGAAGCCTTTTCTGAAATGATCAAGATAAAATTATGAGTACCAGATTTGACTTGGGTTATATAAATGGAATGGAAAAAGTCCATGTAGAACTGGATGAGTCTGGAACTGACCGGTCCTTCATTTGTGGATGTCATTAAGGCAGTGTTTTTCAACCTTAGGGTCAGGACCCCAAGTGGTGTCGCCTGAAATTTCTAGTAATTGATAAAAATAAAATTACTAATAAAAAATCTATGGTGAGTTGAGAGAGACAATCAAAACACATAAAAGACATGACAAACTGTGAGTCTGAAACTGCTGCACTGTGGTTCTGTTTATCTGTCAAATGTTCATTGTGGTCGGCTTCAGATGCTGCAGCTCTTTCACAATTCATAGTTTGAGTTCTTGTTTGTTCAGTATTAATTGTCAGCCTTGTAAATCCAAGCTGGACTGACTGTACATATCCTGACCAAGGAAAATCCAATTCTCCCTTTGTGCAGTAATCTACACCTGGATTTACTGCCTCTGTCCATAATAATATACATTATATAGACTAAATGTCATCTAAAATTAACGTGTATTTGCAACATAGTATAGCAAACTATGACATGATCAAAAACAAATTAATTTTAGCCAGAAAAATGTCTCCATTTTGAATGTCTGGGATTGCTAGAAATTTGTGATGTTAAAATGGGGTCACGAGCCAAAAAAGGTTGGGAACCACTGCATTAAGGATATTTTGTCCTTCAGATGTCACTGCGTGTTTATCGGATGTAAATGTGATGGAGTTACACATTTTTAAGGTGGGCCTTAAATAATGACTTCTGAACCAATTCCATGACTGTGTCCTGTGTCATTTATTCAGTTTATTTGACCATAGGTGGTCAGACACAGAAGTCAATGGGACAAAGAAGAAGAGCAGGAACTAAACTTTTGTATACTGTCTAATATGCAAATGCAGTCTCAGGCCATCTTTAACTTTGTTATTTTTGCTGGGTTGAAGTGAGCAGACACATTATTTTTCCATCTCTTGATTCAGATACAATGGGAAACCACAGAAAATATGTACAGAGTGATGAAAAAACACACAAAAGGAGTTGAAATAACAAAAAGGATCTGACATGTTGTGAATTAAACTTGGTGTAAATGACCAGAAGATTAGAAAAATGAACAAAAGAGTTCAAGACACATGAAATCAAGGGAAGATCCCAGTAAATGCTGGACACTTTGACCTGTGGAAACTGGAAATATATTTACATGTGTTCTTTATATTCCAGTAGCAGGTGGCCATGTACATTTGGACAATACTGCACAAAGAAAAGAAAAAAAAAAACAGACATAATCAGATAATACATAAATACATGAATGAATAAATAGAATTATGCCATACAGCTACATGGGGTTTCAGATGGAATTGCACTTAAAGGACACAGATTAAACTAGATAATACACAGACAACATATAAATAATATCTGTTTGATTGAATTAAAACATGAATCCTCATGCTTACAGAATATAGAGTCTGTGTAAATCTTCCCTCCCATAAACTCCTCAGTTATGTAACTTTATTCCACTTGAACACAGACTGTTCCTCCTGTATGTGCTGGGCTTCACTGCTCTTCATTAATGCTGCCACCTTGTGTTGAAACGGTAGATGTGCAGCCAATAGGATCCTGGAGATCACAGGGTTCAGATTTTTCTCCCCCAAGGTGTTTCACAATCTGCCTTGAATTTAGGTTAGTATGTATATGGTCACAGAGTGTATGTTTAGTTTATACTAAAAACAGATATACATATCACATACATTTGAACTCCACAAAGCTCAAAGGTTTATGGTCAATCCACAACTATTTAGGATCATAAACACAATTTTCCTGTTGAGTGACAGAACCCAAATGCATAAAAATAAATAAATAAATAAATAAATAAATAAATAAATAAATAAATAAATATAAATAAATAAATAAATAAATAAATAAATAAATAAATAAATATATATATATATATATATATATATATATATATATATATATATATATATATATATATATATGTTTGTTTGTTTTTTTCTTTTTTTTTTCTTTTTTTCTTTTTTATTATTTTTTATATATATGTATGTATATAAGGCCTGTAACGCTACATGTACTGAACCAAACCATTAGGTACATGACGTTGGTCAATGCGGAACTTTAAATCCGCACAAGTTCCACACGGACATATTGAAGGAGCGCACATTGACCCAAAATAAGAAATAGCAGCTGATATAATAATAATAATAATAATAATAATAATAATAATAATAATAATAATAATAATAATTTATTTGTAAAGCGCTTTCAGTCAAAGTGCTGTACAGATATAAAATCAATCACAATAAAACAATAAAACATAAAAGCTAAAAACATTAACAGTAAAAACACATCATGACTTATAACACAAAGTGAACAAGTGGGTCTTGAGCTTTGCTTTAAAAGGTTAAAAAAGGTTAAAAGGTTTGCTTTTATAAGGTTAAAAAACAACAACAAATATGATGTGAACCTGGAAGGAGGAGATTGAAGACCCTCCACCATCAGTCCAGTCCAGTTTGGGATCAGTTCAGGTTCTGGTGAAAGACAACAACGAGGAAAGAGACATTAGTAAGACGAACAGTGTTTGCCGCCTGTGAACTACAGTAGTTCTACAACACTTACACTAACTCTGTCTGTTTCTCTCTCTCTTGTGCACGCTGTATAACAGAGGAATAGAACCTGGAGCTGGATGTTGAAAGTATCTACAGTTTCACTTTCATTTCACACCAGTGTTAGTAATGTTAGTTATGTTTCTGAGCCCCCTGCCCCCCAGCTCCAACAAAAACAAACCACATCTCCCACTCTGTCTGCCCCCCCACACACACACACACACACACACACACACACACAGTGGCCTAAACAGTTTATTAGCTGTCCTAAAATAAATAATTTGGTTAATTTTGTTGTTAATGTTTCTCTTCAGTTTGTTTAAACAGAATACCAGTTTACCTTCATGTTAATCTTGCATTTCATATGGAATTTTTTTGTTATTATTTATATGCAGAATGTGAACTGACAGAACTGTGAATAGATTTTTGTTGTTTGTTCAAAACTACCTTTCAAGGAAAAGTGCAATACTAATGTTTAAAATACATTTAGTAATATTAATAATTTATTTTATTTTCTATTTGATTTATAGCAGCAGAATTATATTGTTCCTGTTTTTCCATATTCTATTGTCTCCAAAAATTGGGGGGAAAATGTTCAAAAATTCATAAATGTATTAAAGACACTTTGAGGAGTTTTCTGTCTTCCGAACCGAGAAAAAAAAAAAAAAAAACGAACCGTGGCTTTGAAAACCGAAAATGTACTGAACCGAAAATTTTGTGTACCGTCACAGGCCTACCAAATATGAATGCATAAAGATCAGAGTTAAAAACTGACTCAGACTATCCTGATGTGAAGGCTAATACAACACCACACAGACACACTGTGTTACTGACCTGGGTTAGGGCTAGTGCTGGGTACAGACGTGTCCCTGTATTCACCTACCACCATATCAGACAGTGATGTCACATGGTCATAGCCTGAGCATCACTGCAGGAAGGGGAACGGTTTAACCGGCACTGTTTAACCGGCACTGTTTAACCGGCACTGTTTAGCCAGTGTTTCACCGTGTTTGATTCTGTTTTCTGTTTTGTTGTTTGTTGAGGTTCATAGTAGTGTGTTGCTTACAGTGAGTGCTAGAACTTCCCAGCTGATATAGCTTCTGTAGTTTTAGTCCATATGTCTGTGTAGCTGACGGTGGGAATTAAATATTCTGATGAAACATCTCCATCGCTCCCACTTAATGACACAACAGACTATATTAGTAGGAGAAGATGCAATGCCTCTGTGAGTGGCACAAATGCTGCAAGGAGGTGGACCATGACCCCAAGTCAGGACGGCCTTCCACGACGGAGACGGATGAGAACACTGAAAGAGTGAAGCAGCTGGTGTGAAGTGATGGCAGATTGACAGTGAGGATGATGGTGGAACTGCTCAGCCTGAACCAGTGTGGACCATGCTGGTGGAGGAGCTGTGGATGCGAAAGGTGAGTGGGTCTTCAGTGTCTACCTTCCAGGTTCACATCATATTTGTTGTTTTTTTTAACCTTATATCAGCTGCTATTTCTTATTTAGGGTCAATGTGCGCTCCTTCAATATGTCCGTGTGGAACTTGTGCGGATTTAAAGTTCCACATCGACTGATGTCTTTCATTCCTTTTTCTTTTTCTCATCATACTGTGCCGTTTGGGTACAGCTGTGGACCAAACCGAACAGGTGCGTACCGAAACAGTTCGGTATGTGTACCGTTACAGGCCTAATATTTGGCACACTTATGTTCCTGATGAAGTGTGTCTGTACAGTGGGGGTGTTTATACCTCATATGAGACTGCTTACAATAAAAATGTCTTTATGCACTTGTCACATGGATATAGTATCGCCTGGGCAGTGCTGCCAGATGGGAAATGACAAATCATCGTACCAGAAACTTAAAATTATCGAATTTGGAGGAAAATTATCGTACATGCTCGGGACGTCTGCTTCAGTAAAACACTACCACAGATGGTGTATAGTATGTCTTACAATACAGTTTGACCTTTAAATAAACTAACAGCACTGTTGGAAAACAGCTGCCAGTGGCAGAACAGCGCCCCCACCTGTGTGGAGGAGGATGAGCTACTGCACTGAACAGCCCAGAATATCAGTCATATTAACCATCTTCTTAATCATCATGTATCAAGGTCCTGTATCATAAATATTTTGAGACTTAATCTGTTTATACATTAGGAATAAACATCAATCAATCCACTTAAATGACTAAAATGCTTGATAATTGAAGAACTTGCTGATGAAAGTTGTTTTACAGTTTTATTGGGTTCAAAACACACTTTCTAAATCAAAAAGGAAAATCAGGTGTCTTTTCAAACAACACTTCACTTAAACTTCAGAAACCTTAAACTTTTAAAATCAAAAAATAAAATTACAATCATGTGTCCCTTCAAATAACTTCTCAGCTGCTGCTTAAACCTTCATGAACTTTTCGGATCCAAAATTACAGCGTAATTACAAGTAGTTGCTGCTTGTTTTTCTCTGTCGTGCCATCCTCCTCGTCTTCCCCCTCCTTCTTTTTGAACCCTGACCCACTCATTGTCCATTGTTGTTTTACGTTTCGTGTTGCCGTGCTATGTCATGCGTCACTCGTGCTGCGTCGTGGGTTGATCAGCTGTAAACAGACTCGTGCAGTGCAGAATGTATCCTGGTTGTGTTTGCTAATAGCCATGTATTGAAGGGGTCAAATTATTGTACATTAGATTCACTGGACCTTTCTTCGGAGTTGGAGGACTGATATGTGTACTTATTTATTAATTTTTTGCTATTTATTTAATATTATTTATTCATTTTTAATTTATGTATATTTATGTGTATATGTGTGTATATATGTATGTGTGTGTATATATATTGTTATGTATATACACTTTTTTCCCCTTATTTATTTTTTTCTCATTTACCCCTTTTTTTTTAACTTTTGGTTGAATTGTTTTCCTTAACTATTTCTGTCTTTTGTTTGGGTTTAGAGCAGCTGGCCTTGGGTGGTGGGTGATGGGTGGGGGGGGGGGTGCCATTCAGGTGTGGCAGTTGATGTCTGTTCAATATTTTTGTACAAAAAAAAAAAAAAAGAATTATCGTACATTATGGGATTTTTGAAATCATTGATCATACATTGTACAGAGGGTGAATTTATGGTACAAATGTGATAAGTATTGTACATTTGGCAACGCTGCTCCTGGGTGTGTTTACAGCAGTGGACAATGTAATTAAATAAAGGTCTGAATGCTTTCCCACACTGGTCATGGGTGAGTTCTTTGTCTCCATACTGGATGTGCTGGTCAAGGTTCTAATAGTTTTGGATTTTTCATTATAGTTTAGTTTTTTTATTTAGTTTTGACTTTTTTTCTCTATTTCAGTTAGGTTTAATTATTTTTAGAGCAGGTTTGCTAGTTTTTATTAATTTTCATTTTTTTTCTAAAGGCTTAGTTTTAGTTTAGTTTTAGTATTAATTTTAGTTTTGTTGTATCTTTTCTCTTCTTCTCTGTCATATTCAGATAAATCCCAGACAGGACTCTGCTGCTTTCTCCTAACTTTAGTCTCCATGTTTCCAGGTAGAGTGGGGACCAGAGGACGACCCTAAACGACATTCGTCATTTTGTTAGTTTTCGTTAACGATAACCTTGGTGCTGGTGTGTTCTAAGCTGGTCAAACTTCATGACCAAGTTTACCTTTGTATATTCTGAGGTAATGCTGACTGGTGAAAGCCCTCCCACATTCATCACAACAATAGGGTTTCTCTCCAATGTGGATCTAATGGTGTCTGTAAATTTCTACTAGAGCTAAAGTCTTCCCACACTGGTCAGAAGTCTACAGTTTCTCTCCAGTGTGAATGTATGGGTGTTGTCTTTGATTCCATTGCCTCAATGAAAGTCTTCTTACACTGATCAGAGACAAATATGGGTGCATTGGTGGGATCTGAGTAAATCCTTTCTAATTTTCCACACTGGTCAGATATGAGGTTTCTCTCGACTATAGGTGCACAGGTGTATTATGAGGAATCAGTGATAGTTTTCCCACAGTTGCCCCACTTGTACACTTTCTCTCCAGTATGAATGCACTGGATTCACTGAAGTTCTGAGGGAATCCTTTGTGGTAGAGAAAACCATCACCCATAGAAATGGTTTTCCCACACCAGCAGGCACAAATGCAGGTTTTCTCTCCAGTATGAGTGGATTCTTCCGACAACCTTCCACACTGATCACAGGCATGTGGCTTATCTGTTTCTGCTGAGGTCAGAACCAAGGTTATTATCGTTAACGAAAACGAACGAAATGACGAAAATTAGAATCGTAAAAACATTTTCGTTAACTGAAATAAATAAAAACTATAATTAAAACAAAAAAATGATAACCAGCTGAAATTGTATTGTGTGTTTACAAAACTAACTAAAACGTATAAAAATTATGGATAAAATTCCCTTCATTTTCGTCAATGTTGGATTGATACAAAAGCGATTTATTTCCCTCAAGCAATTTTAGCTGCTGGCACCATGTGATATTTAACGGTCCGTCACATCTTGTCACTTGTCTTTTAGTCGTCCTCTGGTCCCCACTCTACCTGGAAACATGGAGACTAAAGTTGGGAGAAAGCAGCAGAGTCCTGTCTGGGATTTATTTGAATACGACGGAGAAGAAGAGAAAAGATATAAAGAAACTAAAACTAAACTAAACTAAGCATTTAGAAAAAAACAATAACTAATAAAAACTAGCAAACCTGCACTAAAGACTAATTCAAACTAACCAAATTAGAGAAAAAAAAAGTCAAAACTAGATAAAACTAAGCTATAATGAAAAATCCAAAACTATTATAACCTTGGTCAGAACTTTGTCATGTTCTGGTCAATTTTTGCTCCTTGTTAAACCTGCTACAGATTCTGTGAGAACAGAGAATGTTCTTCTCACTCCAGAGGCACATTAATGTGACTTGAAGAACAGACTGTAATGGAATTTAGGTGCAACATAGTTTATTCAAAGGGTTCACAGCACACTGTGGACAACTACAGCAAAAGGGAAAAGGAGAATGTTTCCTTTGAGATACACTCTGATACAGAGTCATTCAAACTGCTTCAGGTGGTTGTAGAGAGACTGAACATATGTAAATACACACATGGGGTCTGGCTTGTCCCCCATGTCCAGCATGTCCTCCACTTCAATTAGACGGAGACAATCTGCCTGCTTCCTGTGGGGAAATAAGTACGTAAGTAAGTAAATTGTATTCATAGAGCACTTTTTACAGACAGAGTCACAAAGTGCTTTACAGTGCAAAGTAATAATAATAACAATTATGGATTAGATTTATATAGCGCTTTTCTATGAATGCATACTCAAAGCGCGTACAGTGGATCCATTATTCATTCGCTCTCACATTCTCCCTCTGGTGGTGGTAAACTACATTTGTAGCCACAGCTGCCCTGGGGCAGACTGACGGAAGCGTGGCTGCCAATTTGTGCCTACAGCCCCTCCAACCACCACCCAACATTCATACACCAGTATGAGTGGCACTGGAGGCGAGGAGGGTGAAGTGTCTTGCCCAAGAACACAACAGCACATGGACAGAGTGGGATTCGAACTGCCAACCCTTTGGTTATTGGACAACCTGCTCTACCATCTGAGCCATGGCTGCCCTCAAAGCGCCCCAAAGTACAAATAAACAGTACAAATAAAATACAATTAAAATACCATTAAAACCCAACATACAGTTGTATTCAACATACAGTTGAATACAGTTAAAATATGATAAATACATAAAGTGCAATCAGTTTGTAGCAGCCCTGCGTCATTTGGGAAATTAAAAAGCCTACTTGAGCATGAGTGTTTGGAGGTTTTTTAAAATTCTCTACAGCACAGGTGTCAAACATGCATCCCAGAGGCCAAATCCGGCCCACCAAAGGGTCCAGTCTGGCCCTTGGGATAAATTTGTGAAATGCAAAAATGACACTAAGATGTTAACAATCCTTTTAGTTCAGGTTCCACATTCAGACCAATTCAATCTCAAGTGGGCAGGACCACTAAAATACTATCATAAAAACATATAAATAATGACAACTCCAAATTTTTCTCTTTGTAAATGTAAATATTTTCATGTATTTACACTAAAACAGTATAATTTTACAAAAAATGTGAACAACCTGAACAAGTATGAACAACCTGAAATATCTTAAGAGAAGTAAGCACAATTTTAACAATATTCTGCCTGTTACTAAATGTTTTGTGTATTTGTAGATCCACTGTGATCTGTAAGTTATAATGTACATGTGTAAATGATAAACTGAGGCAGAATATTGTTAAAATTACACTTAGGTTTTCAGTTTGTTCATGTTACTCACATCTTTTGAAAGGATAGTTTGCAGACGTAAAACTTTTCATAATGTAAATTTACTTTTTTCGCTCTAAAACATATAGAAAAGTTTGGAGTTGACATTATTTATATATTGTTATGTTATTATTTTACTGGTTCGGCCCATTTCTGATCAAATCTAGTTGAATATGGTCCCTGAACTAAAATGAGTTTGACACCCCTGCTCTCCAGAGTCCATGGACTGTAAGTGTAGAGACAGGTCATTCCAAAGATGTGGTGCTACAGCTTTAAAAGACCTATCACCCCGTGTGCTGAAACAGGTGCGAGGAACCATCAGCAGGGGCTGCCCTGAAGACCTCAGGCTATGAGCTGAGCTGTAGGGCTGAATCAGAGCAGTAATGTATGCAGGGGCCTGGCCATGTAAAGCCCGGAGAGTTAGCACCAGAATTTTAAAATGAAAACGATATAAAACAGGGAGCCAAAGGAGTGATTTAAGAATGGGAGTGTTGTGGGCTCTCCTGTGGAAGTAAATCAATAAATATTCACACATATACACACAAAAAGTAAATGAAAGGGATTTTTCCGGCAAAAACAGCATTCATTTTCATAAAGATTCTAGACAGCCTGTCATATCGTACTTTCTACCACAACTATCAGACACTGAAAATGACTCTTATTTTATCATTTTGTGATCAACTTACTCTGCCATCGTGAAGGCCATCTGTAGATTTTCTCTGCGGTTTGCAGGATTAAGCGCATTGTAGTCAAACTCCAGAGGGAAGAAAGAGTGGACCAGAGCGCAGAAAGCCATCCCGTCACTCCAACTGGACGAGAAGTTTTGGATATCTATGTTCTGGGAAGTACAAGACAGTGGAAAATATTAACTGTGTTTATCAAAGAAACAACTTTTATGATACACATTTAAGATGTAACTTTGGGTTGATGATGACACAGCTCCTCCAAAGCCAAGTTGTTTAAGTTTGATGGGACTGTAGGACAGCCTACTCCCAGATCTACTGGTGTTTCATTAGTCTGTTTTCCCTTGATTCTAGACATACGAAGCTACGAGGGCAGTCCGAGTGTTAGAGCAGAAGTAATTGATTGATTGAAGTGAAACAATTATCTAAAGTGTTGCATTGATATAAAGTGAAACAGTGATTTAAGTGATCCACGGTGGTTTGAAAAGTAGGTATAGTCCAACTACATAAGGTGCTTGGATATTATAAAGTCTCATTGGATCAGTCTATAGCTGAGTAAGTAACACTACGGGTTATTTCTATGCAAGAAATATATTGTGTTCTTAGCATTTCTAAGAAAATTTTGAACATGGATTCTCTTTTTGTTAATTTCCATTTTCCATATTTTCCCATCTGTGTCTTATTTTGAGCACCGTGGCACAAAGTTCTCAGTTTTTACATGCATTTTTACATATATTCATGGACCTCTTTCCCACCTGATAACCAATGGTTTTGGAGCGGCACCACTCTAGTAGAATCTGTTTTATGCCGCTGGCACTGGACACTCCAAAGCTCTGAGAGCGCTTCAGTTTGGGCTTGGAGTCTTTTGGTCTGTTGAAAGACAGATACATGTCACTGTTTTCATCCATAGTTAAGAATGGAGCCTGTAGATCAGGGGTGTCAAACTCATTTTAGTTCAGGGGCCAAATTTAGCCCAATAAGATCTCAAGTGGGCCGGACCAGTAAAATAATAACAGTAAAAAAAGTTTACATCTACAAAGTTTCCTTAAAAATCTGAATAACATGAACAACTTGAATTGTCTTAAGAAAAACAATTGCAATTTTAACCATATTCTACCTCAGTTCATCAGTTTATCATTTACACATGTGCATTACAATCGTACAAAACATTTAGTAACAGGCAGAATATTGGTAAAATTGCATTTACTTTCCTTAAGACATTTCTATTTGTTCATATTTATTCAGGTTATTCAAGTTTTTTGTAAAAGTATAGTTTGGTAATGTAAACATTTTCAAGTAATTTTACTTTTTTACAGCAAAAAACAAAGAGAGAATTCAGGGTTGTCATTATTTATAGGTTATTATGATAATATTTTACTGGTCTGACCCACTTGAAATCTAATTGGACTGTATGTGTCTGTATGTGGAACCTGAATTAAAATGATTTTGACACCATTGATTGTTAATATCTTCAGTGTCATTTTTGCATTTCATAAATTCATCCCACAGGCTGGACTGGACTCTTTAGCGGGCTGGATTTGGCCCCCGGGCCGCATGTTTGACACCTGTACTGTAGATCATGGGTTTGAGATACACTTACTTGGTGGGCTCTGAGTTCATCCTCTCAAACATAGCCCTTTTGGCCTGAGCTCCGTTGGAACGTGGAAGAGTTTGTGATTTCATCACATTCTGCTTCAGCTCAAACCCACCGCCTAGGGCCATCCCCCCTGACTTGTTAGTTTTCCTGTAGAGACAAAAAGGACATCGCACTAAAAAATAACATCAACTGAATAACACATTTGTCAAACATGTTTGGATTGAAGCTAAAAGCTTACTTGTCCAAGTTCGGTGAGAAACCAGATTTTATGATTGATTTGGAAGGAAGTAATTTTTCTGGTGGGAGACACAGAATTAAACACGACAGATTCTATGGTTTAATGTCTGTTGAAATAAGTGGCAAAAACAGAGCAGTCATTTTCAAGGGAAGTGTCTGTATTTTACCGGCAGACTGAGGAAAGCTCACACTTCTCTTCAGACTCGGGCTAGGTGTCTTCAGAACTGGAACTGAAGTAATGAAAAAGGTCAAACTGCAGAACATGTGTTTGTAAGTGTTTTGGCTAAAATTTACTTAGGGGGTCAAGTGAGTGGCCATTTTTGTCAAAAAAAGAAAGTTGTAAGAAATGCATAGAACTGTGTTGAAATAACGCTAATCCATTTGTGCACAGACTACTGATATTATTTGACAGTGGAAGCTCTATTTTCAGAATTATTGGATTTGGAATAAAACGTCTATGTGAAAACTTTTGCTGGTGGACGGACGTGACATTAGCCATGATGATCTGGTCAGTACCAGTACTTTATTAGGAATAAACTTATATACTTACTATTGCTAATTCTCCTCTTATTCACAAATGTTAGTATTGTGGATCTAAAACAATAACAGCTGACACAAAAACACTAAATGTGTCAGTGGACGGACGTGACATGGTTGTTGTGGATCCCATCATACTGATGCTCGGCAGCCATGTCACCGTTTCCACTAATGATCCCTGTGCAAAAACTAGGAGCACTATTATTTATTGTATAGTTTATCATCAGACTAACAGTAAATAACAATATAGAATCGTTATTTCTTAAAAAAAAACTCTTATTATTAGAAAAGTGTTGATTTAAAAAGTGACGTGTGACATTCTTAATGTATGTATTGGCGTAACATAAGCAGGATGGATCAGCACCATATTCCATATTGCACCTGTAAAAATAAAACATGTGATATGTAGGAGAGAATCTTGTAAGAAAAATTGGGGAATCTAAAAGAATAGAATATTTGTTTTTCAGGTAAATTCAGTTAAAATATAACTTGGCCATTTGTGACATGAAAATATAGCATTAATTGTGATTAAATTGGACATTTTTGAGCTGAAAACATAGTTCATATGAGCATCAACATGTTGAACGGAACTGAAATCCTGTACATTTGCAGAACTTGCATTTACCAACACAAAGTTCCTTTGGGGATTCACTTCTATTGATTTCTTATTAACAAAGACATAAATAAGACCTCTAAGCAAATTTTAGCCAGTTTAGAAACTCTTGATCCCCTGGCTGGACTCACCTCGCTTGAATGGATATTCCCCTGGTTTTACTGCAGAGTCCTGTAATGACGACAAACAGGATGACCTGGGTGTTGAGGAAGGAGACTGTGCTGCTGCATCAGGAGAGGAGGAGTCTGTGTTGGGTTTGGTTATGGCAGAGAGAGCCTGGTGTGGCTTTGGTTCATCTGATAAAAACAAATAAAAGACATGTCCAACGTGCATTCAGCAGACAGTGCACATCCATAAATCAAAGATCTGCTGACTTGCTCACCACGTCTGAATAGATATTCGCCTCTCTTTATTGTTGGAGAGTCTGCTATTGAGGGATTGGGGGCTGCAGTGGAGGTCTGCTCAGATCTGGACACTGCAGATATCTCAGTGCTGTTCTTGGTCACAGCTGTGATGGGGAGATGGGCCAAAGCTTGAGGACCAGAGCCCGAGTCCTCCTGGGATACCTGGGACATTCGTTCCTTTGTTCCAGACATTCCTACTCAAGTGGAGTGTGACAGTCAGAGTGAGTGAAGCCATGGAGAAACAAGTGATTTATAGATTGGTAATAGTGAATGTCATTTATTATGACATGTTTCTGCAATCAGATCCTTCTAAATCTTACAAACTGGGCATTATAGACTCACACACAAAATCATCCTTAAACCCCAGGTGATGTAAGATTACATATTTTGACCAAAAAATAATTTTAAATGTTACAAATTCCTCAAAAAAAACCAAAAAACAAAACAATCTTGTGACAAGCTAGCCCTGGCACACTTTTGGTATTATCATACCATATCATCAATCTGATTTAGAGTTGGGTCAGTTTTCATATCTGGTCCAGTGCAGACGCTTGAACCAGTTTCATTCTTTCAATCCAAATTAATTGATAATTATAATTCTGACAGTTTGTGACAAATTAAAAGCCCTTGGAGTATAACATCTCACTCACATTACTGGGTTGTATACACTACCGGTCAAAAGTTTTAGAACACCCCGATTTTCCCCTTTATAAGTAAATGGGGGAAAAATTTTTGAAAAAATTCATAAAAAGTTGAAACTTTGACCTACTTTTCCCCAAAATGTAATGACATCTATTCTGGGTCACTGGTAATCTTTAAACCCAAATTGGTATGAATTTAACCTACAGTTTTGATGTTACAGACTTGTGAAATTTTGCCCATTATGAGTAAATACAAAAAAAAGATTGAAAACATTTATTAAAAAAACTGAAACTTTGACCTACTTTCCCCAAAATGTAATGACATCTATTCTGGGTCACTGGTAATCTTTAAACCTAGTTTGGTATGAATTCAACCAATAGTTTTGCTGCTACGGACGTGTGAAATTTTGCCCATTATAAGTAAATACGAAAAAAAAGAGTGAAACAATGTATAAAAAACTGAAACTTTGACCTACTTTCCCCAAAATGTAATGACATCTATTCTGGGGCACTGGTCATCTTTAAACCCAATTTGGTATGAATTCAACCAATAGTTTTGCTGTTACAGACTCGTGAAATTTTGCCCATTATGAGTTAATGGGGAAAAATTTTTTGAAAAAATTCATTTAAAAAATTTAAACTTTGACCTACTTTTCCCAAAATGCAATCACATCTATTCTGGGTCACTGGCAATCTATAAACCCAATTTGGTATGAATTCAACCAATAGTTTAGCTACTAGGGTGTTAACAACAAAAAAACAAAACAAAAAACAAACCAAACCAAAAACAACACCCCTTGCCTCCTGTTCGGAGGGTGGGGAATTAAAAGTACACAAAAAGACTGACCTCTCTTAAAGGGATATTCCCCTGCCTCCCCCACTGCCTCAGCTACTTTAGATACTGATGCTGTAGACTGTGCAGTTTTGGCTTCGAAAACACCCTCTGAACTGGGTTTGCTGGTCATGGCTGTTACAGGAAGATGGGGCTGTGGTTCAGCGGCATCTGAAAAAGGAACAATCGACTTAAAAGGATTCAGTCAAAATGCAATGGATGTCAACATCAAGACAACGTTTCCTAGCAGAAGAGACAGGCATGTGACAGAGGAAGCTGCCTTAGCTACGTCTGGGTGTCATGATAAATTAGCTCTTTTGTGACACAACAGGAAAAAACAATAATGCATCTTTCCACGTACCAGACTCAACAGGAGGCTCTGTAGACTTTCCACAGGTATCTGCTGCTGATGGGGTGACTGTGGCAGGAGGCTGAGCAACAGCTGGAGCTTCACAACTGGCGTTTGGCAGCGAAGTGAGGGAAACATGGGGTTTGGTCAGCAAAACTGGTTCTTCCTGGTCTGAAAGAAAAATATTGATTGAAATCCAAGAGAGATCATTTCATTTACCTTATTATCTTTTCTCACTTTGCTGTATAACTCGTAAATTGCACCAAAAATAAGTATCCCTCTGCCAGTGAAGCTGTTTTTTTTATCCATGTGCATCATATATACAGTGAAGACTATGAAGGAATGTCATGTTCTGTGCGTCCTTTGCATATTAGTCACATAATTCTGTCCATTTTCCAGGAGCTTTCGGAAGTGAACCCAGACAGAGAATATGGAGTAGTACAACTGGGAACTGCGGAGGCAGTGTTGAATTTTGAAGGAAATCATTTTCATAAGTAGCAATACTTTTCATAGAGCGACTGTATGAGTATGAGTACTGTGTACTTTTGGAGTAATCATACTCAAAAATCCCTTCCAAGCTCCAAAAGTGTTTGTTTTTTCATCTGAAATAGGCTTTAAGACTAAATTCAATAATGAATAAAATTATTTTTTCCAATAAGTACTTCATGAATTTGGTATATTTGGTATTAGTCAATCATTTAATATTAGCACAAATACTACGAGCAACTTTTACTGTGTACTTTTAGAGTAATCATACTCCAGAATCCATTCCACACTGCACTTGTGTTGGTTGTATTCAGTGGTTGTAACAGATAAAATGTAAAAAAAAAAGATTAACATTTTTTAAAAGTTTGTAAGCTCTGTTCCTCTTTGCGGCTCCAGACTATTTTTTTTGGCAGACGAGAGGGCAAAATGGCTCTTTTGACAATAAAGGTTGCAGACCCCTGATCTAGACTTTGTGCCAATCTACACCTGCAAAGATATGAGACTTCTATCAACTCCGCTCAGGCTGAAAACCCTGGGAACAGAGGTGAACTGACCGTGCCTTGTTGGAGTTTCCACAGCAGACTGCAGAGAGTTTGTCATGGTTACAGCCTCTGAGCTCATATTGGTGATGGATGTGACAGACTGGGGATCAGCTCCAGCTGTTTGGGTTGAGCCGACTGACAGGGTTTCTGAGGAAACAAACACAAACATGAGCCATGGTGAGAAGGCCAAATTAACAAGCAATTTGTTAATGAACTTTGCCCTACCTTGCTGTTTGACATTCCCATTCTGCTGTGCAGTTGTTGTGGCTACAGGGGGAATAGTTTTGTCTCCTTTTGCGTCAGTAACCTGAACAGACAGACATGAAGGACAAAAAGTGAAGATTATTTGTTCTGGTAGACTTAAGTCATGCAGTTTCAAAATAAAATGTTTGTTGCAAGGAAATAAGGTAAGTGTTAACGCACACCACAAGAACTTCATTATGTAGCTTTCATAGAAGCACCCATGTAGACATGGGTGCTTCTATGAAACTGGGTACATTTTGGTATCTGGCTTTTTCCCAGATTTTTAGACCCAATAATAAAAGAGAAATGTAGACCTATTTTCCCCCCAGGATGGACCTAATGATGACCTCCGATAAATGCAAAAAAATTATACTCTTGCTCTGAGCCATCCCCAAATTAATTATTTTTTTAAATAAAATACTGGGTCCAAAAAGTAGGACCGAATTTGGACAGGAAAAGCTATCGAGGTGTATTCCATCTGAAAACATGTCTGTAAACGGTCTTATATAGACTATAAATAAAGACACTGTGTTAAATGTGTCGATCCTAGTGGTTTTTCTAATCCAGACACGTGGGTTCTTCATGAATCTCAGTCTCATTCATGGTTTGGTACGTAACCCATCGTGTCCACCTGTGTTACATGCAGAACCTGAGCATTTAAACACATATAAATTGAGAATGATTTTGCAACAGCGGTCATTTTTGTCAAACACTCTACCTTGAATAATTAGTTCAAATCCCAAAATGCACCTGTGAAAAAATAGAGATATTAAAAAATTGTAGTGTGTAATTTTTGTGTCCTTTAGACCATGTTACATGTGGATTTTTGTATTAAATATCATGTAAAATAATATAAAAATGTGTTTTATCTGAAAAATAGATCTCTTTTATCTCTTTAAGTATTTATTTTTAAAATAGACCCAAAGTGTTTCCAAACTTGCTTCATAACATTAGTCTACATCTGGTTTGAATTTTTAGCCCCCATGTCCTGTTTTTAGGACCAATTTCATATGTTCGTATGTACATATCCTTACATCTTTTATACTGTGTGTATGATATAAGGATAGTCTAAATGTAAAATCTAAACGTGATGTAAACTCCTCAGGACAGTTTGACTTGAGTTATGTCTTACTCCAATGATAACTGATTTTGTTGGTCTAAATTTGTAACTGTCAATCTTACTAAAATTGTTCTTTTGAAGTGAAACATAAATTTACACCTATTACGACACAGCATTTGTTAACAACAGTTTAAAACCACTTTAGAGTCAGAGAAGACTAAGAGTAAGAGTCAGTCAAGGGTCCGGTTAAGTGGTAACACATGGACACATTTGGTGTTCGACAGTCTCTGCCATGTAATCAGAGCAACTTATATGCATGTATTACACATATTTGAGTAGGTATTTATAAGCACTTTAACATTATGTAGAACTAAATTTGAGGAGATAAAACTTTTAGGTGAAAAATGTCAAATGTTGACTTGACTTGAAATGGACAATTTTTTTAAGCTTTACACAAACATTCAAAACATGTGGTTCTCGACAGAAATTGATATGAAGTCGGACAAAACCTTTTAGATATTATGTTCAACTATGCTGAAAAGAAATTTTTGAGTAAAATATTGAAAGGTCTCTGTTTCATTGACATGAGAATGTGGCACCACGTGGACAGGTTGCCATAGTAACCCTTGGATGACTCTTTACCATCGTATGCATCACCATAAATGTTGACTTATTTATTTAAAACAAGCCAGATATAATCACAATGATTAATTTAATATATTTAATACTAACACAGTGTTATTTACAACTTGTGGTGGTTCATACTGATATAAGTAAATTACAAATAAAGTCATTTCTCGGTAACAGTTCACAGATACTCTGTTTAAATGTGACCAGTGTATGAATTCACAAACTTCATCATTCAGAATTTGAATTTCTCAAAGTAATAGACAGTCTTTTTGTTAATTTAGATTCAGTGGGTTCAGAACTTCTCCTGTACTGTGTAAGTGGTATTTCAAAGAGGATGAGTTCAATTAAATACAGAGCTTTAGCTAAAAAATGAGCCCACTTGATAAATGATGTATGCAAATGTACTTTTTCATGTTGATGTTCACTTTCGCTTGATCGGACCCTCAGGTGTTTTAGAATGAAAACTAAAATGATGTTCGTCACTGTTGCTTCCAAAACTGTTACTGAAATTATCACATTTTAGATTAACCTATAATGAATGAACCAATTCAGGCCAAGTGGCCTCTATGTTTCATTTAGTCTGAAGTCCAACTTTACCATTCAGGATTTGTTTATTTTCAAGGACATGCACTGTTGAAAACTTTAATAATGACATATAGTACACTTATAACATTTATGTTAGCCTTCTTCAGCATTTTATTTGCACAAAAAAAATCTGTTGGTCTGGAATTCATTTTAGGCCTACATCATTCATGGCAAATCAGTTTATGATTTCTCCTGACTTGTGATCTTCAGCTGTTACCAGCGGAAAGCTTCTTCTCTGATGACAGCTGTGGCTAACAAACCTATGTTCCAGAGCTATTTTAGATTTTGTAGTCATCCCTTTTGGAAGTTTCCGATGCACTCTTCTTACATCCCAATATAGCCCCAAAAGGATACTTTGGAAATCAGGGAGTCAGGGTCCAAACAGTGCCTAAGTATATCACCCTGATGCTTAGCCTGCATTTAGCCCCTCCCTCTTACTTCCTCCATCCCTCTGGCCTTTTACTTTCTACAGACATAAACTGGCCTGGCAGCCATGCAATAGAGCCGTTACAGTCGACCTGTCAACTGGTCGTCAGGAGCAGGATTAGCGCTGTAGTGATATGTGGGCTCCACAGTAGCTGCTGTTGAAATCCCAGTCAGACTGTCTGACCCTGTTAATGCCTGCAACCTCTGGCTGGGGTTACCCTCATATTATATCATTGTGTTCTTTCTCAGAAACATCCATACATACTTTGGTTGAATACGGACAAATGGGCGGATCTAAATCTATAACCCAAACAACAGTTTAAAAATAGAGTGGAATGACAACCCAAAGACAAATAACGGACCATGTGTTACATGAAAACTAGTGTTCCTAAAAACAAACCAACAGTCTGGAGTTACCCTCAGCTTTAAAGTATAAAGCCTCTCTGTACCGTTCAACTTCTTTGTTTTAATTTATGGATCACAAATGTACTATGAGTACTAGGGATGGGAATCAAGAACCGGTTCTTTTTGAGAACTGGTTCCCAGTAGCTCGATTCCTTGGAATCGTTTGCCAGCTTAATGATTCTGCTTATCGATTCCGCCTTCGTTGCGCATGCGCAATGACGTCACGCATACGCTGCATTGTTTTGGTCAGAACATAACCAACATGGTGTTGAGGCAGAAACGGTCTAAAAAGATGACACCAGGTCCAAACAGACGAAACCAGGTCCACTGGAACACTGTCAAAGCTTCCATTTCTTCAAAAGGGTGGAATCCCTCTAATCTGCCCAAACATTTGTCCACAACATGTGATTCACTACTTAGCTACTTAGCGACACTTGTGAATCTAGCGGTAGAGTGAACACCAGGCCGTCATCCGGGCCCAGTTCTGGTTCCAGTGTGGGCAACAAACGTCATACCCCCTCAAATACAAGTTTCCAAAGGTAGGGGAAAGGAAATGAGGAGCACAACAACGGGAGATGGGCCACGTAGTGGAAATGCAGCAACAGAGGAATTAGTAAAGCACCTTTACTCTCACTTTCACTGTATGCCCTAGGCCTGTAACGGTACACATACCGAACCGAACTGTTTCAGTACGCACGGTTCAGTACACAGCTGTACCGAAACGGCACAGTATGTTGAGAAAAAGAGAAAGTAACTCAAGATGTCGTTTGATGCGGAACTTTAAATTCGCACAAGTTCCACACGGACATATGGAACTAGCGCACATTGACCCAAAATATGAAATAGCTGCTGCCATAAGGTTAAAAAAACAACAAATATGATGTCAGCCTAAAGGGAAGAGACTGAAGACCCTCCGCCATCATTAGAGTCCTGTTTGGGATCCCTCCCCCCTTCGTGTTTTTGACAAATCGCACCCTACACACACACACACACACACACACACACACACAAACAGCTTGTTAGTTGTCCTAAAATAAATAATTAGGTTAATTTATTTGTCAGTGTTTCTCTTCAGTTTGTTTAAACAGAATACCAGTTTCCCCTCTTGTTAATGATGCACTTTATGTGGAATTTTTTTGTTGTTATTTTTATGCAGAATGTGAACTGACAGAACTGTGATTACATTTTTGTTGTTTGTTTAAAACTCCCTTTCAGGGAAAAGTGTAATACCAATGTTTAAAATACATTTAGTAATATTTTATTTTCTATTTGATTTGTAGCAGCAGAATTATATTATTTCTGTTTTTCTACATTCTATTGTCTCCAAAAGATTGGTGGAAAAATGTTCAAAAATTCATAAATACATTAAAGACATTTTGAGGGGTTTTCTTTCTTCCCATACCGAACCGAACTGAAAAAAAAAAAAAAAAGGAAACTGAACAGTGGCTTTCAAAACTGAAAACGTACCCAACCAAAAATTTTGTATACCGTTACAGGCCTTGTATGCCCCCCCACCCCACCAAACCGGGCCCGGCATCATCTGTTATTATTTGTACATACTGTATATGTTCTATTTTCTGTGCAGAGATGGAAATATGAAAGACAGTTAATGCAAACACACCCATTTGTACTCTTTTATTCCCTCATCCAATGAGAATCGATAAGAGAATCGATAAGGAATCACATCGACAAGCAAAATCGATAATGGAATTGGAATCGTTACATTCTTATCGATTCCCATCCCTAATGAGTATCTGCCTGCTTAGCAGAGCCAACACAGGGCCAGAAACATGTATTTAGTAGGGCTGTCAAAATTAATACATCAGCACAGATGAATCCATCATCATGATTAACCTGATTACAAATTTTACACAATTAACCCATCTGCAGCGCAAAATGACTCTAAACGTCTCTGCCAACGTATTTCGGTCAGTTTGTCCAAGTAAAGTTACAGTGGTGCATGAACAGGTCAGTTGATCCAGTAATGACAGGCAGCAGAACCAACCCAGAAAGATGGAAGACCATAAACAGCACACTGGTCCTCTGGATGGAAATATGAGGACAAACAAAACCAAAAAGGAACAGTCGACCGACATAAAGTATTAGACACACTCTGCAGGGAGGAGTTTTCCAGTCACCAGAGCAGTTCCAGCTTAAAATACCACATTAACACAAAGCATACGTTAGTTGGGGGTTCTGCTAGCACTTCAGCTAACGTGTCGCCCAGCTTGGACAAACACATCAAGAGCATATATATTCCCTTCTTCTGGAGGAGTCTGGGCGTCCCTGCTTAGACTGTTACCCCTGCGACCTGGCCCCGGAAGAAGCGGAAGATAATGGATGGATGGATAGTCCCTTCTTTCTTGAGCCTGTTTGTGCATGAAAAATGAAAAATTCAAGAATTTTAAAACTCCTCTTATTCTCTACACTCTGCCTCAATGTTTTACAGAAAAATGTCAAATACTCAAACTAGACTGTGTGAAAGCTTGAGACTATTACAGCAAAATGATCTTGGAAGTGAGATTACAGCAGAGTTATGGCAGGAAATGATTTCAAATGTAGGCTGGGCCACGAGAGATGCAAGAAGCAAGTTTAGACATTATAAAATCATATATAGATAGTAGGCCTGTAAAGGTACACATACCAAACCGAACTGTTTCGGTAGGCACCTGTACACACAGCTGTACTGAAACGGCACAGTATGCTGGGAAAAAGAAAAATAGGACCAAAGGCCCTGTAGCTTACTGGCCAAATTAAAAGCTTTGGGAAATGTATCCAGATGCCATTTATTAGCCCCCAGCTATGTGTATTTATTATATTACAGAAATAGCCCATGTTTTGGTCATATTCTAATCAGATCTGTAAAAAATTCAAATTCCAACTTGATATCATTGATACTTAGTGATTTATTGGATCAATCCACTTCCTATCTATTATAATGGGAACATTTTTCAAAGTAGAGCCAAATCCAGAATCAGATCAGGATCGAAATAATTTCAATACCTTGTGTTGACATCATCATAAAGAAGTTGTATACCAAGTTTGAAGTCAATCAGAACTGGAGTTTGGGAGAAAAAGACAATTGAATTTTTTTCCGTAAGTTCCCGGATCCAGAAGAAGATCCTGATCAGCATGTGGCCATTATGTTTTGGTCATCTCCCCATCAGGGCTGGACTGTAGAAATTTACACTGGATATCATTTATGTTTACTGAGTTATTGCATCAATCCACTTCCTATCTCTTATAATGGGGAAATTTTTTCAAAGTCGCACCAAATCCAGAATTAGATCCGGATCCAAATAATTTCACTAACTTTTGTTGACATGATCATAAAGATGCTGTATACCAAGTTTGAAGTCAATTGGAATTGTAGTTTTGGAGAAGAAGACGATTGAAATTTTTGTAATGGATGACAGACGCCGCTGATGGACGCCGCATGACAACAATAGCTTATGGCCTGTTGGCCGGTAAGCTAAAAACTTACACTAGCTCTGTCTGTCTGTTTCTCTCTCTCCCTCATGCACGCTGTATAATAGAGGAATAGAACCCAGGAGTTGGACGTTGAAGTACACACAGTGGCCTAAACAGTTTAACTGTCCTAAAATAAATAATTTGTTTAATTTTGTAGTCAATGTTGCTCTTCAGTTTGTTAAAAGAGAATATGAGTTTGCCCTCATGCTAATGTTGCACTTCATGTGGAATTTATTTATTTTTATGCAGAATGTGAACTGACAGAACTGTGATATGATTTTTGTTGTTTGTTCAAAACTACGTTTCTGGGAAGAGTGCAAAACTAATGTTTAAAATACATTTAGCAATATTTTATTTATTTTATTTTATTTCCTATTTGATTTATAGCAGCAGAATTATATTATATTATATTATATTCCTGGTTTTCTATATTCTGTTGTCTCCAAAAAGTGGGGGAAAAGTGTTCAAAAATTCATACATGCATTAACAACATTTTGAGGGGTTTTATTTCTTCCTGTACCGAACCAAAAAAAAGCAAACTATGGCTTTCAAACCCGAAAATATACTGAGCCGAAAATTTTGTGTACCATTACAGGCCTAATAAATAGAATTTCACACCTCTGAAACTATATAAAATGGGCTTAACCCAGGACAACAGATGTTGGAAACACAAACAAGAAGTGGGTCCATTTGTCCATGCTCTCTGGGACTGTCCCATGGTACTACCTTTTTGGACGGGGGTGCTGAAAGGCCTTGAAGGGTGGCTCAGGCCACCTCTGCTGGAATCCCCACAATTGTGTTTGTTGGGGGATAGATCTCTCATGCCATCAGATGTGACTAAAGCAGAGTCAGGATTAATAGTAGGTTTTATGGAAGCTGCCAGGCTTATTCTGTGTAACTGGAAGAGCCCACAGAGGCCAGAGTTTACAGAGTGGCTTAAACTCATGACAGAGACTACTGCCTTTGAAAATATGATGACCAGGATGAATAAGGTTTCAAAGAAAAATAGCCAAATATGGCAAATGTTTATGGCTCACATTACGAGGGCAACATCTCAGAGAAAGTGTGGAAGGGGGGCTGGTGGACAGTATGTGTGTATCTTTGTGTTTGTGTCGATATCTCTCTTTGTTTTTTTTCTTTTTGTAAGTGTCTGAAAATATGATAAAATCAATAAAAACTTAAATTACAAAAAAAAAAGAAAAATAAAACATGATTACTATAGATTAAAAATTAATGATATTTAATCATGATTAATCAAAATTAATCCACAGCAACCCTGTGATTAATCTGATTAAAAATTCTAATCATTTGACAGCACTAGTATTTACATAAACTGCTATTTTACAATTTCTTTGCAAAAACACATTCAACACACTGTGTTCAGAGATTATTCACATTTGTATGTGATTTGACCAGGAAAACAATGGCTCCCACTCAGTGTAATGCAGTGGTTCCCAACCTTTATTGGCTCATGACCCCATTTTAATATCACAAATTTCTGGCAAACCCAGACATTCAAAATGGAAACATCTTTTGCTAAAATTAATTTGTTTTTGATCATGTAATAGTTTGCTATACTATGTTGCATATAAACGTTAATTTTAGACAACATTTAGGCTATATAATGTATATTATTGTGGATGGAGGCAGTAAAGCCAGGTGTAGATTACTGCACAAAGGGAGAATTTTATTTTATTTTCCTTGGTCAGGATATGTACAGTCTTTCCAGCTGGTATTTACAAGGCTGTTTCTAAGTTTCTATTTTTATTTTCATCAATTACTAGAAAATTCAGGTGTCCCCATTTGAATTCCAGGCGACCCCACATGGGGTCCCGACCCCAAGGTTGAAAAACACTGGTTTAATGGAAATCACTTGCTGGGTATAAACACCAAAAAACTTTTCAAGCACCTTTGTGTATTTTTGTGCTATCCAACTGTCTGTCCCTGGTAATTTTGTCTGGGATGCTCCACTTTTGTGTGTAATTATTACATAAAATGTCCAGCGGAAAACACATTGCATGAATGGATAATTTAATGATAGTGTATTAAGTTTACTATGTGGTCTACAATTAGAGTATATGTCACAAAAATATGAAAATATTAAATGCCAATTATTCAAAACAATGGACATTTTTATAAAAATGTATATTATAAATTCACTGGACAAATATCTTTTCAGAATATTGTCAGTGGCAGGTAAAAAAGCCATCACCAGGAAGTGGCTAAAAAAAGGATCCAGCAAAAATGGAGGATTGGGTAGAGTTATAGGTGATATCTATGGGATGGAGAAGCTGACGTCTTCTGTTTGACTTGAATCAGACAATTTCACCAATTATTGGAAAAACTGGGTTGATTTTGTAAGAAGCTGATTTGACCCGATAAGGTCAATGTGCCTATATCCCATGTAAACCCTTGGTTCATGCTACACACTTGAACTGTTTGGTGTTAATCTCCTACAAGGGAAAAGGGTTTCTGAAAGAAAGGAGTGAAAAAATACTTAACATACCATAAACTCTATTTTAGGTTTTTGTGTATATTTGTGTTATTTCTGTCTTTGCTCTCCTGTATGAGTATGTATGTTTGTTTGTTTGTTTTTTTACATATACAGAAGTTAAATGCTGATTAAGACAATGCTGCCTGAAAATAATAAAAAGATAATTACTGGAAAAAAACAAACAAAACTATATTTTATGTGTTCTATGGACAGAAAAAAACTGTTTCTTATTTACACCTTACAGTGTCCCATGTGTTTTGGAAGTATTTTGGTTATTCAAACCTAAACCATCTTCAAACCTAAAGTGTCTTAAATCTATCACAGTCCCTGACAAAAGAGCAAAACTGCAGCCTGATCTGTTTTTCAGAAACAAATTCATCATTTACAAAGCAAATCTCTGCCTTGCATGAGTCTAATGATGCTGAGTAGAGTAATCGAACCTTCAGTTTGACCTATTAGAAAATGGACCATGTTTGTCATTAAAAAAAATCCACGATAACACCTCTAATCAGAGGTGCTCTGTCCACCTGTTTTTCAGTCAAATTTTGTGACTTCTAATAAATCTGTTAATCCTTATGGTCATTAACACCAGTCTTAATGTACTTCATCACATTAAAATCTTAGAACTACAAACGTTTTTATGTTTACTTTCACTTTATGAGACCAATGGACCATCAACAAAGATGTCCAATAAAAACAGAGTGTCAATTTAACTCCAAGAGAGTTGAATTTAACTCTGTTTCAGATAACATTTGGTCCCACTCCAAATTGACTCTATGGCCAGTGTCAAATTTTCAGAGTTAATTCAACTCAATTCCGTGTCAAAACTAACAATGAAATGTGTAAAAATATTCAACATTGTTCTCACACTGTTAAGAGTAATGTGATTAAACTTGGTTAAGCTATTTTTACTCCAAATTTAGCTTCATAATGACTCTATAATGTGTTAATATTTATTTCTCTGCAGTGTTATTTTCTTCATCAGTTTGCAGTCTACACTTAAATTGAAACACTGTAGAATTGCAGGGATCCCTAAGGTGGGGATCATGAAGGGCATGTTATCTATGTTAATTTCAATCACCTTGGGACATGCTTTTACTTTGAAAGAGTAAAATCCTCCCCACTTAATATTTGAATATAACTTTATACGGATAACTGGGTAAGGCATTGTTCTTCCGACAGGTTTGACTAATGATGTCACATTATTAAAAATAAACATAAAAAGGCCAATAAACGTAGTAAAACAGACACATTGACCTAAATAAACATTAACAAACCTCCCTTGAACCCTACCATGTAAAAGAGAACATAATGAGTAAAATGTTCAGTACCCACAATACAATGTGGCAGACTGGCACTAATCATCACTCTGTAGAGTTGAATTTTACACTGCATTGTGCAGAACTTTACGCTGACTTTTAGCTCTACTGTTAGAGCTGGATTACTCCCCGTAGAGATGTAAATACTCTATCTAGGTTCAAATAGCTTGACTCTGAAATACTGATGCTGTAATTTTTACTGTGCATAAACTGTGCAGCGGAAAAAGTCTTTAAATCATTTTTGAGCCCAATGGGATTTTTAGGTGCAATATTAACGGTAAGCATTGAGGAATGCATGAAAGTAAGCCAGTTTTGTTCTACTTCCACAACTGACATCATAAACGCTATAAACAGTTATCCATTCCAAGTACACAATGTCAATGGAGCAAATTACTTGACCAACAGTTGCCCACTTCAGAAATTTTTTTGTGCATTTATGCCTGCCAGCAAAAGGAAATGCACTGTATATACCACTTATGATTCAAATGCTAAACTAGAAAAGCACTCGGAGAGCGCAGACCTACATCAAGGCAAATCTGCACCCCCACCCCCCACCCCAGTCACCACCAAAATTTAATCATTTGTTCCTTGTGCCAGTATCAACATTTCCTGAAAATTTCATGAAAATCTGTCCCTAACTTTTTTGAGTTATCTTACTAACTAACTAAATAACAAATAAACAAACCCTTGCAAAAACATAAGGTAACAAGAAAAGCACTGAGAGCGCAGACCTCCGCCAAGACAGATCTGCCCCCGCGCCCCCGATCACCACCAAAATTTAATCATTTCTTCCTTGTGCCAGTATCAACATATCCTGAAAATTTCATGAACATCCGTCCATAACTTTTTGAGTTATCTTTCTAACAATCAAACAAACAAACAAACAAACATGCACACACACACACAAAACAAAGTGATCACAATACCTCCTGGAGGAGGTAACAAGATATTGTTATAAGGTACGGGTGGATCAAATTGGAGGCTAATCGGAGTCGTTTTGAATTTTTTATGAATTTTCGAAAATTGCTCAATGATGAGAGATATGAAAATTTGAGATTTTGTGACCTTGCTGTGACCTTGAACTTTGGCCTACTTGGCCCAAAATTTAATGGGTTCGTCCCAGGGCCTAGGCCTATCTGTGGGTAAAATTTGGTAAAGATGGTTGTAATAGTTTTCCCGTAAAGTTGCTAACAAGCAAACACGCAAACAAACACGCAAAGCAAAATGATCACAATACCTCCTGGCGGAGGTAATCATGTCAAACACAAAGCAGGTGAAGACATAAAATATTCACCAAAAAGGAAAGACTTGCTGAGGGTATTTTCAGATTCAGGCCAAAACCTCTCTAGATCAGGGGTTTCAAACTCACGGCCCAGAGGCCAATTCAGGCCCGTGGGATGATATATTGTGGCCACGCTTTTATTTGGTTTATTTTTATCGCTTACGGGCTACCATAGATAGTCTCATGACAGCTTCCGGCGGCATTTGTTGTCAACGGTTGTCAAGCTAGCCAACTGCGAAGTACCTGGGGAAGTATGAGCGTTAGTCACATAGCTGAAACATATTTCGGAGTGACAATAAGTGGACGGAAAAGTGGGAGACGGAATATTTTTTGTCGAGCACAGGGGCACCCGTACGTGTCTCATATGCACAGAGAAGGTTGCGGTGTTTAAGGAATACAATGTCTGAAGTCATTACTCAACTAGACATGCTGAGGAGTTTACAAAATACCTGGAAGATGAGAGAAAGAACCAGGTCGCCAATCTGAAAAAAAAGTCTGTTGAGGAAACAAGATTTATTTAAGAAAGCAAATAAAGAGAATGAAACAGCCGTCGAAGCAGCTACGTGGAGAGTCAGATGATTGCTAGGGTTGAAAGAAGACGAGTTTATCAAAAAAGTACATGTTACTAGCTGCAAGTAAAGTAAAGAAACCCTTTTTTTTTCACCTAAACCGGCCCAGCCTGACCCAGACTCTACCTCCAGCGGCCCCCAGGTAAATTGAGTTTGACACCCCTGCTCTAGACAGATTGACAAACATTTTTATGCTGAACAAAAAATAATGAACTATGTGGAAAAAAGTGCAATTGAAAACCCTGGTGTTAAAAGTACTGAAGTCACATTGTTGGACAATTTAAGTTGAGCATATAAACAGGTTGTATTTGTTGAGCTAAGTCCACCCTGTAATTATTTTTAACAGACTTTTTTTGTGACTTCAATACGTTTGGCACCAGGGACTTGAATTCTTCTACTATCATTTGTTTATGGACACTTCAGATCCTGTGAAACCACATGCTCTCAAGCCTCCATACTGTTATAGGACTGTATTTGATAACAGACCATTCAGAACAGAATGTGTTTTCAGGAGGGAGGGTTTGTGGAAGCTGAACTAAGAGCTTACTTTGTAGTCCAGTAGAATAAATAAGGAGGCTTACAGACTGTAAATCATGCAAAAGGGATGCAAAAAATTACTCTAGACATGCGTATGTCGGAAAGCTCCTCTTTAAAAGTACTGACAAAAGATTATGGCAGAGCAGGGTCTTAACTGATGGACTGGGAGAAAGACTCTGACAACTATGAAAAGACAAGGTGATGTCAGTGGAGGGGAATGCTGGCAGGGTGAGTGTTTTGGCAGGACAGCTGGTTGTGCATCTCAGGGTGTACCGGGTGGGGGTATTATTGACAGCGAGGGAGACGCAATTCAACTTTCCATCAGGAGATTTGAGAATGGCGCTGGCTGGAAGACAAGATTCCTGGGTGATTAGAGGACACAAATGTATTTATGTACCTGCTGTTAGAATGTGTCAGTGTTGGTTACATCATAAATATGCCATATACTGTATGTAAGGTAGGTAGGTATCATTGGAGATGTGTCGTCTACTATCGGCCCTCTTCCTCAGAAGGCCTCAGATATAAAGACGGTTTCATTTCTAATGTTTTTTGGCTTATTTACGGACTCACGTGTTATGTCTGTGCAATAACAAGGCAAGTTAGAGGTAGAGTGGGATGCAGAGGCTCTTAAGGATCCAAAAATACACATGCCCTTTGGAAGACCTGCTGCTATAAAAAAAGGTCACGAGGGGTCAGAAAGGTGGGGGTGGAGGGGCTGTGGTGAAAGGAAGAAATGTGTGCATGCATGTGAGTGTTTATAGAAACCATTTCCTTTGTAACAATGATGATTTTATTTATTAACACTGACCAGATCAACAAGACCTCTGTTTATTTCAAAAGGCAAATCATTGTTAAGCAAACTTTTGAAATGTTGCAAAATCAAAAATGATAATGATTTATTTTTACGTAAAGTAGTTTGGAACAAATAATCTAGTCTGGGCTATGTCATCAGCAGGTGGCACTGTAGGCTATGTTACAAATAACTAAAAAATAGATCAGAGGGCACAGAGCACTCTGTTGTCATTTCCTGTCTATAACAGCTGGGATTTTTTTATTTTCATGGATGAAACAGGAATAATTGAGTCTCCTCAATTATGAGCTGTACACCAGACATGTTTTCACACTTTATCAGAAAGTCTGGGAGGATGCAACAAACAGCTGATCAGTCAGCTGATCAGTGAAATGTTTGCTACATTAGAGTTTATTCAATTTTTTTCCCATTTGTTCTAATTGCATTTACTCTAAAATGAAAACAAAACAAAGCAACCAAAAAAAAACTAGGGATTTGGGAAATTTGGGATTTTTTCCACAATGTGATGTTTTCATTAACATTTTTTCAGTGTGAAATGTCAAAATCTCCACTAAATCTATTTATGGAGACACACCTGAGGGCTCATTAAGGATCCATGTTTGAACTAATGTAGTTGATGTTATGTTTTAGCCACATGTTAAACACATACTTTAAAATGTGCTTAACATTTTTCTAATGATGTGTAATACATACAATGTGGCTTGACAGTTCTAACACTGACTAAGCTAATGTTCACCCAGCGTCGCATGAAAATGGCAGATGTCAACCAGTTAAAAATAATGTTTTCTATTCAATAATCCTATGTTATAAAAGGGAAGTGGATTCTGTCTGTGTGTCTTGGGCATCACACAGAATCTGTACAGAGCTGACTGCTGCAGTTTGGCATGCTTACGTATTTTTGGTCAAGGAACAGACTAGCAAAAACAGCAAGTTTATAGGACCAATATTTGGGGAGATATTAGTAATTTTGGAGTACAATAGCCTTACAATCACATTGCTGAGCCCAGAATCATAGAATCATCTTTGAAGTGGGTTCCCTAGCAACAGATAAACAATAGGGCCACGTTGCTATGGTGTCAAATTTCATGTGCAGAAACAGACAAGCTAGCTGAGAGGTTATTCAACTCAAAATGCCAGTGGAATTTACAGAGAAAGTAAAGAAATGAAGTGGATCAGAGGATCTGGAACCTGGGGCTCCCCATGGGTCAGTGCCCTAGTAATAACCATATCAGTAACTGCTTTAACCCGTGCTCCCCACACTAATGTATGCAGCTGCAGTCAGAGGTTAAATATGTATGAAAAGCTTACTGGAGAATCTTCAAATACTCATTGTGGGTCCCGTCTAGACTAAGCCTGGCATTTATCCATGTCCTCACAGGAGTATTATCGTTTTCATGACTCTATGTTTAGTTTTATATTTTGCAGTGGACAGGGTGATAGGGTACTGTTGAGAACCTCTTCTAACCACTAACCCCTGAGCAGCTGAGGATCCTGCATTAGGACAGGTTCAGTACACTGCAATTTAAAGCAACACTCTTACAATCACATACTGGAATGCTTACAGTGTTGGCACATCATCGTTATGAGATTAATGACATGAAATGAACATTAAAATGATTGGCACTGTGTTACCTTTTAGTATTTTTCTTTGTATCTGTTGTGTTATGATATTTAATGGTGTGTGTGTTTTCACTCATTGAATAGGATGATGAAAAGTGTAGCCTTTTCCACTGAAGATATTTTGGCATGAGGCAGTAGTAAATTCCATGAATTCCATTTGGAGGTCTCAGTTACAGTGTGTTGGTATTGTCCATACTGGTTCACTGTCACTCAAGTGCCCCAGTTCACTTTACTGGGACACATGAATAGAACAGTGTTATTAGCATCCTCTGTGCTTAACCTACTAAAATAAGACTAAATATCTGCTGTTAATAAGGAATAGTGTTGTTTATTGTCGCATTAAGACCAAGTACTTCATTTAAAAACAAGCACCATATACAAGCAGGGGTAAACAGATGAAACTAATTAATGAATAAATATATACATTTAAGCCAATAAATTACATTAAGTCAGGTTGTAGATAGGAGATACTAGAGGAGAGTTTTCATTAAATCAGAACCCCATTTGCTTTTTTCTCCCACCCTCTGAGTACTGGATCCCAACATTTGCAGAATCATCTCTTTATTGTGAGAAGTTTAGGATGGTACTAGACTTTTGGGTTGTTTTGTATAAAATTAGTGATTGCTTCAGTTTTGTGAAGAAAAAAAAATCTGTTAGGGTGCATGTCTTTGGACGGTGGGAGGAATTGGAGAGAATTCATGCAGACATGGTGAGAAGATGGAACCTCCACAGTGAAAGGTCCACACAGACCTTCTTGCTTTGGGGTGTCAGCGCTAACTGTGCCACATCTGTGACATAGTGGTGCAGTAGCTCAACAGATAATGAAGATAAGTTGTAGTCATTTGTAGGATGAATTGCTGGTGTCCTCCATTCCATAAGACTTGTTCAAAATGACTGGTCATGTCCTCTGACTATTGGCTCACTTGTTCCTTAAAGTGAATTAGCCAAATTATCCGGCCTTAACTTGAGTTAGTCTGAATCATCATCATTTGAGTTTTGGTTATGGTCGCAACCAAATGCAAAGGTGTATTATTTTGATGTGGTTTGTGGGATACAGACTGATTACTTACATTTATTTCAGCATGTCTCCTGGTTCTCCATGGTGGCGGTGCTGGGCAGTTGCTTGACGCAGCAGCTGCAGCAGCTTGGCTTGTTCCTTCACTTGAGCCCGATGTTTCAGAGTGCACGGACATGGACTGACCCCGCTGGCTGCTGTTCTCGGGTTTTTCTGGGTGAACCCTCTGGTTTTCCTCCGTCTTGGACTGTACCAGTGCTTGTCCGTTCTCTAAACCTCCCTCTGTCTTCTCTCCCTCTAATTGAACAGGACTCTTTTCTGCCTTGAGCCCAGTAAGACCCTCAACCAGCCGGCTGAGAGCCTCCAGCTTTGCCCTCAACTGCTGGTTCTCATCCTGCAGCCTGGATACCGCCTCAGTTAAGGGTCCATTGGAAACATAAAGCTCCTCAATCTTCTGCTCTATTCTCTGCTTGAAAGCGCTCACATCCATGTGCACCTCCCTCACAGCAGCCTGCAAGGTGGACTGAAACCGGACCAGAGCCTCGCTCACCATTTCCTCCTGGGTCCCTGTAGTGGCTTCATTCATGACCACACTAATGTTATAAGTCCAAAAAATAATGGGTGGCTTCTATGGGGCGCAAGATGGACTCATTAAAGTCCCACTGACATCTCTGGAACCCCTTCCAATGTGCAAACTGTCTTCTCTGATCTGGCTAAAGCAAGAGCAGCTGTTATTTATAAGTCATGGAAAAAAACATGCACAATGTCATGATGGGAAATGAGATCACGTACTAACTCAGATCAGGTTCTTAGTGTGTGCAGAATCTAAAGAATGATCAAACCAACCTTCTGAGGGGGATCCAGTTGAAGTGGCAAAAGACTTGAGTCGGACTCTTCTTCAGCAGGGCATATGTGGTGTGTTTCCAAGGCGTTTGCCCATACAGTCCCTGCACACACTGGTGTCTAAGCTAAATCTGTCGTCTAAACTTGAGAGCAACAGGTTCGCCTCTGTATTTTTGGACAGAAAGGGGGCGGCGAAAGGTCACACAGGGGGGAGGGGCCAAGATTGATTGAGAAGTGTTTTTATCTGGATTTGCAGTTGCTTAAAGTGTGTACAGCTATATTGAGCGTGATTGCAGTTTTTTCTCATTTTATCTTTTGTCAAACTGATCATTACATAATGTGATTCAAATGTACAATTACTGTCAAGAAATGTAAGATTGGATTGGATGCATATCACAGCAGTTAACATGGGAAATTCCTTTCTGTGAAACATGCACCATATTTCAGTTTAAGCAAAATATATATATATATTATATATATATATATATATATATATATATATATATATATATATATATATACACACACACACACATATATACAGGGTGGGGAAGCAAAATTTACAGTGAACATTTAGTTGTTTTTTCTCAGCAGGCACTTCGTCAATTGTTTTGAAACCAAACATATATTGATGTCATAATCATACCTAACACTATTATCCATACCTTTTCAGAAACTTTTGCCCATATGAGTAATCAGGAAAGCAAACGTCAAAGAGTGTGTGATTTGATGAATGCACTTGTCACACCAAAGGAGATTTCAAAAATAGTTGGAGTGTCCATAAAGACTGTTTATAATGGAAAGAAGAGAATGACTATGAGCAAAACTATTACCAGAAAGTCTGGAAGATACTATTAAAGAAGAATGGGAGAAGTTGTCACCCGAATATTTGAGGAACGCTTGCGCAAGTTTCAGGAAGTGTGTGAAAGCAGTTATTGAGAAAGAAGGAGGACACATAGAATAAAAACATTTTCTATTATGTAAATTTTCTTGTGGTAAATAAATTCTCATGACTTTCAATAAAGTAATTGGTCATACACTGTCTTTCAATCCCTGCCTCAAAATATTGTAAATTTTGCTTCCCCACCCTGTGTGTGTGTGTGTGTATATATATATATATATATATATATATATATATATATATATATATATACTGTATATACTGTATATATATATATATATATATATATATATATACACACACACACACACAATAAAAAATTTAATTACAAATTTTTATTAACATTGCCCATTTCACAGTCCAGCCTAATATTGGCAGAGGTTTTGTGTGTGTGTGTGTGTGTGTGTGTGTGACTGACTCAGGATGTAATGATACCTTGATTTGAAGAAATCCCTGTGGATGGCTGCTGCTCGTTCTCATCCATCACATCACTGTTTCCTACTGCTTTGGGGGGTTTTTTATAGTGAAAAACTTTCAGTAAACTGAAACACAGGCTACATATGGCATGTAATTATATTATTCACGACTGGTAGAATTTCCCCTAAAACAACTTTCTCTTTTGAAATTGTCTTAAAAAAAAAAACATTTCAGATCCACAGAAACAAGTCTGCGTGGGGTTGCTGTTTGTTTCAGTGGCGCAGGGCACGGGCCAGTGTTGCCAGATGGGAAATGACAAATTATTGTACTAGAAGCTTAAAATTATCGTATTTTGAGGAAAATTATTGGACATGTTTGATTTGACACCATCTGTTTCAGTCAAACATTATCACGGATGATGTATAGTATGTCTTATCATGTAGTTTGACCTTTAAATAAACTAACTGCACTGGTGGAAAAAAGCTGCCACTGGCAGAACAGCACCCCCACCTGTGTGGAGGAGGATGAGTCAGATTTAACCATCTTCTTAATCTTCATGAATCACAGTCCTGTATCATAAATATTTTGAGACTTAATCTGTTTATATATCAGGAATAAACATCAATCAGTCCACTTAAATGACTAAAATGCTTGATAATTGAAGTTCTTGCTGAAGAAAGCTGTTTTACAGTTTTATTGGGTTCAAAACACACCTTCTAAATCCAAAATGAAAATAATGTGTCCCTTCAAATAACATTTCACCTGAGCTGCTGAAACCTTCATGAACTTTTGTTTACATTTTGTATTGCCGTGCTACATTGTGCGTTGATTGGCTGTAAAGAGGAACGTGAGACAATGTGTAAATTATCTTCTTCATCTCTTTTTTCCCTGTTTTACTTGTACTTATTAACTATTTCACAGAGCTTGAACAAAAAAGCTGTTAAAGGTGGGGTGTGAGATGTTTTCTTGGAGCATTTCTTACTATATTGCTTAAAATCCCCTTCACACCCCGATTACAACCAATTAATTAAATGTTGTAACACAAAAATAAAAAAAATTTAGTCATCAGTTGAACGGACAGGACTGAAAAAACACCATCCAATCATTTTGAGTGCCCAATTGAAATGATTGAATGGCGATATGTCTATCAAACTCAACTGCCATTTGTCCCTCCCCCCTCTGCACATTCCCCTCTTTGAGCACGAATCGTGTGTTGTCAGAGGTTTGAAGCGCTTGTCCAGGAAGTGAAGCCAGAGCCAGAGCTTGTCTATATTAGTTCTATTAGGATGGAAAGTTCACCGGCAAACTGTTTTGCCACCAACATAAATCACTAGGAAATGTAATGTTAGTCATATAGGTATGAACTGGGGCTGTTCTGGAAGAGTGGGGCTGTGAGAGGAGACTGAATGAGGTATGCAGGGATCCGTGAGCCGGAGCCAGAGCTGGAGCTGGGGCCGAAGCCGTAGTAGGAGCAGGAGCCCGAGCCGGGACTGTACGGGGCCAGAGCCAAAGCCTCAGTTGAGGTCAGGGCCGGGGCTGGGGCCGTAGCCGGCGTCGGAGACCGAGGTGGGGCCGTAAGGGGCCGAAGCCGGGGACAGAGCAGGAGCCTCAGCCAGGATAGGAGCCGTAACCTCAGCCAGAGTCGGAGCTGGGGATGTAGTCATAGCCGGAACCTCAGCCTCAGCCAGAGTCGGAGACGGAGCTGGGGCCGGAGCCTCAGCCAAGTGGTACATAAGGACTTACATAGAAACAGCGAAAAAGTGTTATTTAGACACTCAATAACACAATTATACTTTGTTTTATGTGGCCTCTGGCATGGTCCGGCTAATACACTTAGGTCCTCGGAGCCCAGGTGAGATCTCAGGTGAAATGTCCCTCTAAACTACATATCCCCACACACACACACAAATACATGCACACTCCCCCACCCCAGGACTCCCAGGCACTAGCCAGACACCAGGGCATGCACCCACCCACCCACCCCTACAGCGGCAAACCCAGGCCAGCCCAGACACCTTGGCGCATACTGGGCCCCCCCCTCCCGGGAGGTTCAGCACCCATACCCCAGGACCCAGGAACCCATGCTCAAGCAGTCCAGCCGCCGGCCACCGACCCAGGCCCGACCCAGAGCCCCCCGCCCCACCGCCACAGGGCAACCCCAGCAGCGGGTCCACCCCAGCCCCAACAGGGACAAATACAGAGCCGCCTCCAGAGCAGGGCAATCCAGACCCCTATCCTGAGAAACCACTAGTGGCCCGTAGCCCTGCGGCCCCTCCCATCGGCCTCCTAACACTCAGAGTGATGTGATAGAGTTAATCCCAGGGGTCCAAAGAGAATGAGATTCATCCAGTTGATTGTTTGCAGAGGCAGACATTGTTTCATTACTGATGTGATCTAACAGAAGGTTCCTAAACTGGTTCATGCTCAGACTAGCTTTTGTTTCCAATTCACAAGGATAGTTTTCTTTGCGATGGATAAAACAGTGAGGACCATGTGTGAGGTGTTAGTATCCACGTTGGTGTGGCCAAGGTCACCTAGTAAACACTGTAGGGTGGGCTGGAATATTCCATCTGAGCCATGTTGACAGGTCCTCACAAACCTGAAGCTTAAACCTTTGGACAGGTGCACATTGCCACAAGGCCTTGATCATGATTAAATATCATTCATTTTTAATCTATATTAATTGCGTTTCATTATGCATGCGCAAAGAGACTCAAGAAAGAAGGAAATATATGTGCACTTGATGTGTTTATTAAACACCGTCAGCACATTCAACAAAACAACTGTACACAACCATTCCGCCTTGGGGTTTTTTTGTACTCATATTTCCCAACCAGAGAGCCAACGCTGTTTAGCGTCTTCCATCTTTATGGGTTGGTTCTGCTGTCTAACATTCCAAAATCATTTTCCAAATATTGCTTTCAGAATGTTCTTCCTCTGTTGCCATGTAATTTTGTAGAAACGTTTTATAAAAAATGTTCTGTATTCTGAGACCTTAATAACATCCTGAAAACATTTTCCAAATGCTACTTTGAGAATGTTCTATGTTATGTTACATTGAGGGAACATTTTGTAAAAAAACATTCTATAATCTGTTCCCTAAACAATGTCCCCAAAACATCCTCAGAATGTTACACACAACATGTTCTACCTTCGTTCACATATCATATCACAGGAACGTTAGGGAAAAACTTGATGTCATCTGGGGCCTTAATAATATCTCCAAATCATTTTCCAAACGTTGCTTTCAGAATGTTCTCTCTTTGATATCATGTAACATTGTGGGAACCTGTCATAAAAAAATGTCCTGTAATCTGAGGCCTAAATTACATCCTTAAAACATTTTTTGAATGTTGCTAGGAGAGTGTTCTTCATTTGTTACCAGTTAACATTGTAGGAACGTTTTATAGTAGAACATTCTAGAATCTGTTTTCTAAAGAATATCCCCAAAACATCCACAGAATGCTGGACCCAAAACGTTATTCCTCTGTTAACAGTTAACATTATAGGAACATTATATGAAATGATAAACATTCTTAAAATGTTCTTTTAAAATTAAATGACAATGTTTTCTTGAAACCCTTAACAGAACTTACAGGGAATGTTTGCCAAAGTTGTGGGAATGATCCCTCCTTTACAGCTGGTTAGCTGGTTTATATATGTTTCTATCTGGTTTACTGCTGGTTAGCTGGTTTATATATGTTTATATTTGGTTTTCTGCTAGCTGCTTTGTGCATCTTCTCTTCGTGACCCCACCCCCCCCCATATATAGACACCCACACCCACATCCACACACACACACACACACACACACACACACACACACACAATACCAGTCACAAGTTTTAGAACACCCCAATTTTTCCAGTTTTTTATTGAAATTCAAGCAGTTCAAGTCCAATGAACAGCTTGAAATGGTACAAAGGTAAGCAGTGAACTGCCAGAGGTAAAAAAAAAAAAAAAAAGAAAAAAGAAAAAAAGGTAAGGTTAAACAAAACTTAAAAATAATGTACATTTCAGAATTATACAAAAAGGCCTTTTTCAGTGAACAAGAAATGGATTAACAACTTAAAGCTTTTCTGGAGCAGTGGAGGTTGATCAAGCCATGAAAGTTGGCGCTACCAATTCCTACAGGTGTCCCAACATTTCTGAATTCCTTCCAACCCCCTCTGTCTGCGTAAAAGTAGTGCTGGAACACACTTTGGTACCATACCGTTGTGAGCATTATTTGAACAGTATTGTACTGCAGAAAGTAGTGTGTTACTATAAAAATGGCGAGGAAAAGGCAATTAACGATAGAGGAGAGACAGACCATCATAACACTTTAAAATGTACGTCTATCCTACAGAGAAATGTCCAAGAAAGTCCAGGTGTTGGTGAGTCCAGTTTCCTTCACCATCCAAAGGCAGTCAGAAACTGGGGGAAATGCTGACAGGAGGAGGTCTGGCAGACGCAAAGACACAACAGAATCAGAAGACAAGTTTCTGAGAGTCAACAGCTTGGTGATAGGAGACTCACAGGACAACAGCTTCAAGCACAACTCAATAGTGGACGTAGTAAGCGAGTCTCAGTTTCAACTGTTAAGAGAAGACTTCCAGTTGCAGGTTTGATGGGTCGAGTTGCAGCAAGAAAGCCATTGCTGAGACTTCAGAATAAGAAAAAGAGGCTTGCCTGGGCCATGAAACACCACCAGTGGACTACTGAAGGCTGGAAGAAGGTGTTATGGACTGATCAAACCTGCAGATCTACATTTTTAAGTGTTATGATGGTCTGTCTCTCTTCTATCGTTAAGTGCCTTTTCCTCTTTTCCATTTTTATAGAAACACACTACTTTGTGCAGTAAAATACTGTTCAAATAATGCTCACAACGGTATGGTACCAAAGTGTGTTCCAACACTACTTTTATGCAGATAGAGGAGGATGGAAGGAATTCAGAAATGTTGGGACACCTGTAAGAATTGGTAGCACCAACTTTCAAGGCTTGATCAACCTCCATTGCTGCAGAACTGCTTTAAGTTGTTAACTCATTTCTTGCTCACCTTTTTGTGTAATTCTGAAGTGTACAATATTTTTCAGTTTTGTTTAACTTTACCTTTTTTTTCTTACCTCTGGCAGTTCATCGCTTACCTTTGTACCATTTCAAGCTGTTCATTGAACTTGAACTGCTTGAATTTCAATACAAAACTGGAAAAATTGGGGTGATCTAAAACTTTTGACTGGTAGTGCGTGTGTGTGTATACATATATATATATATATATATATATATATATATATATATATATATATATATATATATATATATATATATATACACACATATACTAGAGATCGACCGATATGGGTTTTTCAGTGCCAATACCGATGCCGATTATTAGTAGTTAGAGGAGGCCAGTAACCGATATTTGGAGCCAATATTCATTTGCAGTAAAAGTGTAAAAATTGGCGTGAAAAATTTTGAATAATGCAAACACTGAACTTCGTTTAAATGCCTAAAGCATGTTTATTTAATCAAACAAACACAAAATAACACCTCCAGAAGTGCATGGATTTCCTAGACTCAGAAGCATCTCTTATAAAGTTGAATAAAAGCTTAAATAAGTAGCTCCCTGAAATTTTTCCACAGTAAATAAAGTAAAATATAAATATAACTATAAGGATTTATCTGTGTATTAAATTCAAAAACAACAAAAATAGAGGGAGACTCTTGTAAACTCTTGGGCCACATGCTGACATATGCTCAACTCATCATGCTTAATTTATTACAGCATTTGGGAAGCCTTAAGTTGATTTCATTATTAAATTTTATATTTTACCATGTGATAGCAGGGACCCTGTCGTTCAAAACTATGTTGCTACATTATTAATGATTAATATGACAAAAGCTACATAAAAAAGTATAATAGTGGCTATGAGTGCAATTAAACTCCTGACAGAACACAAACAGCCTTTAGGGCTTTAATGAGCACATACAGGATTTAGAATGTTCCACCATGTTCAGATAAATCACTTCTGAATTTTACTCTCTCTCAGCTTCACTTTAATTTTCAGATCATAGGACTACAAAGCTCACAGCAACATTAGTAGTTGTGAGTTGTAGAGTTCTTCATGTGACTTTAACACAAACACACACTATTACATTACATTAGAGATCGACTGATATGGGTTTTTCAGGGCCGATACCGATTATTAGTAGTTAGAGGAGGCCGATAACCGATATTTGGAGCCGATATTCATTTGCAGTAAAAGTGTAAAAAATTGGCGTGAAAAATTTTGAATAATACAAACACTGAACTTCGTTTAAATGCCTAAAGCATGTTTATTTAATCAAACAAATACAAACTAATATCTCCAGAAGTGCATGGATTTCCTAGACTCAGAAGCATTTCTTATAAAGTTGAATAAAAGCTTAAATAAATAGCTCCCTTAAATTTTTCCACAGCAAATAAAGTAAAATTTAAATATAACTATAATGACTTATCTTTGTATTAAGTTCAAACACAACAAAAATACAGGGAGACTCTTGTAAACTCTTGGGCCACATGCTGACATATGCTTCATTTATTACAGCATTTGGGAAACCTTAAGTTGATTTCATTATTAAATTTTATATTTTACCATGCGATAGCAGGGACCCTGTCATTCAAAACTATGTTGCTACATTACTAATGATGAATATGACAAAAGCTACATAAAAAAGTATAATAGTGGCTATGAGTGCAGTTAAACTCCTGACAGAACCCAAACAGCCTTTAGGGCTTTAATGAGCCCACACAGGATTTAGAATGTTCCACCATGTTCAGATAAATCACCTCTGAATTTTACTCTCTCTCATCTTCACTTTAATTTTCAGATCATAGGACTAGAAAGCTCACAGCAACATTAGTAGTTGTGAGTTGCACAGTTCTTCATGTGACTTTAACGCAAACACACACTATTACATTACATACCAACACAGTCTCATCCCAAATAGTCAGAAATCAACGCATGCGGTCAGAGCCCCATAGCGGCACTATTTGACGCAGAGGGTACCCCTTCCGCGTCGAAATCCGACACGGAAGGAGTACACACCACGGAGAGGCAAAGTTTTCTCGTGTGAGAAGCTCCGGAGAGAAAACACATGTGTCAAAGGTAAACGCAGAAAACTCTTCTGAAACTGTACTAAACATCCCCGTGCTCTGCGTCTCACAACTACTACTAATGTTTCAGAAGAACGTCAGAGCAGAGTAAACATTAGCGGCAGCTCTGCTAACTCAGATTACCTCCTGACATGTCTGAGAATTAGTTAAAAGAAGACTGCTGATAATATGGAGATGGAAACAGTCTGTGATAGAAAAGCATGTGTGTGTGATTAAGAGAGAGCGCCTAAAAACCTCAGTTCACTTGTTTTAGGGAAGCACGCTGAGGTGGAGGCTGATGAGCTTTTACCAGAACATTAGATCATCAATCTGCCTCTAAACGCTCTGCAGGCTATGTATTAGTAATGGAGAAAATGTATGTAGAACACAGTCTTGTGTGTGTGTGTGAGGACAGTTTCCACGTCAACCAATCAGAGGGCGCAGAGTGGATAGTGCAGGAGACAGTAGGCAGGAGAGAGAGAGAGAGAGAGAGACAGAGAGAAAGAGAGAGAGAGAGAGAGAGAGAGAGAGAGAGAGAGAGAGAGAGGGAGAGAGAGAGAGAGAGAGAGAGAGAGGGAGAGAGAGAGAGCAAGAGAGAGCGAGAGAGAGAGGGAGAGAGAGAGAGAGAGAGAGGGAGAGCGAGAGGCGCGGCTGCATCTGAGCCGAAATAACCCAATTTAAAATTGATTTCTTAATATCGGCCCGTCGGATTACAAAAAGGCTGATACCGATATATGTCAAATTTCGAAATATTGGTGCCGATAATCGGCCCGGCTGATAATCAGTCGACCTCTAATATATACACATATGTGTGTTGGGGGGGGGGATTCATATCTCACCTAGGGTGCCAAAATGGTTAGAACTGGCCCTGATGATACTGACACAGAAAAACAGGACAAACTCACAAACACCTAGAATGACAAAGAAAAGCACAGTGAAAGACTGAATAAAAACTACAAACTCTTTTAGAACTCTGGTGTCAAACTAAAGGAACAGCCCAGGAAAAGTAGTGAATTCCAATTGTTTCAATTGAAATCCAACTAATTTCCAAGCGTTTGCAGCTGCTTTCAGAGCAGAGTTCATGTGTGAGCGTGAACCAAAGTGCTGAACAGCTCCTCTGCTGTCCTTTGAGTCAGGACTGAACAGGTCTGAGTCCAAGTCTAAGAAGAACCAGAACCACTAAAACACAAACAAACTGAACATTCAGACCGGACCAGGACTCCAGGAAAAGAACTGGGACTAGGACACAAACAACACACACACAACTATTCTGCAGGATGGACGTGGATGTAGACGTGGACTGTGGATGTGGACGTTGATGTGGACATTGGCATGGATGTGGACGTGGACATGGATGTGAACGTTGGCGTGGACGTTGCTGTGGACGTGGTGGTTGCTGTGCTGCTGTATCTCATGGTGTGTTGCGTGCCTTCAGTCTGCAGCGCCCCCTACTGGCCTGGAACAAACATGTGATCCAACATGTGCTGGTGTCACTCGCGTGTGTGAGTCCATGTAAAGTCCATTCAATCACTGAAGAAATCCACCTGGTCAGTGAAATAATGCTGACATGGGACGGCTCTGAAAGCACACAGTCCCAGACAAACACAGAGTGTTTGTCTGGGACTTTTCCTGGTGGACTGGAACAGACAGGAGGTGGATTTACTAAATCCAGGACTTGGACTCCACAGACTGGAGTTCCCATCCTCAGTCCTTCCAGGTTGGAGCTTTAGACCATCACATCACCTGAGTCATGTGATCTCATCTGTGTGGACATTTTCCAGATGAAACCCAGCCCAGTTCAACCAGTAAAACCATTAAACACACACGAAGGGCATTTGTGTTCGAAAAGCACCATGTAGAAGCCAAGAATGGAATAACCACCGATAACAGAATAACTTTTGGCCGTACATCATTGTCCTGGTAAAAAAAAAAAAATTACCTTGCAAATGTAATAACTGAGGTAATAACGTAATAATATATGAATATAACTGTATTTAAGTTTCATTTATTAGATAGAACTCCCTCCCTCTCTCTCTCTCTCTTTTTCCCTCCCTCTCTCTCTTTCCCTCCCTCTCTCTCCCTCCCTCCCCCTCTCTTTCTCTCCTTCCCTCCCTACCTCCTCTCTCTTTCTTCCTCTTTCTATCCCCCTCTCTCTTCCTCTCTCTCTCTCCCCCCTTCCTCTCTCTCCTTCCTTCCCTCCCTCTCTCTCTTCCTCTCCCTCTTTCCTTTCCCCTCTCTCTCTCTTTCCCTCCCTCTCTCTCCCTCTCTTTCCCTCCCACTCTCTCTCCCTCTCTCTCTCTCTCTCTGTGATTTGATCACAGTTCTATCTAATAAATGAAACTTAAATACAGTTATATTCATATATTATTACATTATTGGCTCAGTTATTAAATTTTCAAATAATTTTTTTTTTCCCAGGACAATAACATAATAAGTTATTACTAGAGCTGGGCAAGTTAATGCGTTATTACCGCGTTAACGCATTCATTAAATAACGCCGACAATTTTTTTAAGCTCCCGTTAATGCCGTTCTGTCCTTTAAGCAAGTCTTAGTTCATTTATACATACGGACTCTTATTTTGAAACTCATGCTTTTATTTTGGTGCTTCACACGCACTGTCAAGCCAAGCGCCAGTCTGCGTGTCTGAATTGTGCATGTAGCTGAGAGAGGAGAAAAACTTTCCGAGTAATGCTGAATCAAACTTTGTTTAACTCCTACAGTTCAACGTCTGTATGTATCAATCATTCTGCTGTTTGCTAAATAATTTCACAAGCAAACATGTTAGAAACATGTTTATGACATTATTTTGGATGTGTTTATTACAGTGTGTTAACATGTTTAAGCTAATTTGTTTATGCTAGCAGTCGGAGGTGGGTTGCTAATTCTTTATGCAGGCTCATGTTAAGTTTATGTAAATTCATTGGTTGTGTTTAGGTAGAATATGCCAGCCTTTGAACTAACCTTTACTTATTTACGATGTGATTATTGTATCAGCAGTCAATTTAAGTTTATAATAATTACATCTATGCATTCTCCGTGAATATGCATATCATTAATAGACATAAATAATTGAATAATTTTGTCTTTATTTTATAGTTTCACTGTCAATCTGCATGATGTCAAGTATGTACATTAAAGCTGCAAAACTTCATAGAGGACATATCTTGCATCGTCAATTCAGAGTTTAGCTTGCTGTCTAGCTCAGACTAAGTACAGACGTCTTAGCGAGGACAGTACAATATTCTAACTCCTATTCTTCTGCCGCTGCTTGTGTGCGTGTAGCGATTAGCTCAGCAGATAGACAACAGGTTTCCCAAGAAAAGCCAGACTCCCAAAATTTCTCTCCAAATCTTTCACTTGAGACTCACTGTAAAAGTGCAACATACATACAAAATATGTCTCAGTTCTGTTCATTGCCTTAATACATTTACATGGCATTATACTTTTAAATGAATGGGAAAAAGACCGCTAGCTCGATGCTAACTTGAATGGGAAAATCCATAGACATGCTAACGATTAGCATTTGCAGATTAAGATTTACGTCTTTTTATCCAGCAACAAAGGTTCACATCAGAGACATTTTATACTATTCATTCTTACAACAACTGAACATAAAATACTCAAAGGCAAACGTTTGTCGATCCATACAAAATCCATATGAAATATCACTTAAAGGCAAAACACGCTGTTGATGCCGGCAACCCCCCCCCCCCATATAACTATGCGATTAATCGTGATTAATCGCAGAAATCCATGCGATTAATTGCGATTAAAAAAACTGAATCGCTGCCCAGCACTAGTTATTATGTTATTGGTTCAGGGCCTTTATTCTGTTATCGGCCATTATTACGTTATCGGTCGTTATTATGTGATTGGCTTCTCCACACCATGAGCCTCTGAAACCTGCACAAACACGTGACAAATATTGGAGGTAAACCCAGTTTGGCAGAAGCGTCCCATGTCAGCACTGAAGTGTGTTAGTGTGTTGAATAAACACACAAAACTCCAAACTCACTTGTTTCTCCAGGCATTTGAACGGCACTAGATAAAGAATTGTTATATGACCAACTTATGATTTTAAATTTAGACCTTTTTATGATTGTAACTTTATCTGTTCTTACTTGTATTATATTCTCTTTTGTGAAGCACTTTGTGACTTCTCTTGTCTGTGAAAGGTGCTGTAGAAATAAACTTTGCTGGTTTGAATAAAGCTGTGAACTGACCCGACAGTAGAAGTAGAGGGAGATGGTCCCCATGATCAGGATGAAGTGGACCAGCACCACCCTGATGATCAGATTTGTCACCAAGTCTGAAACACAATAACAACAACCATCAAGTCTGGGCTCCAAATGGGAAAATGGAAAATTCACCGGAGAATGGGTTTAAGTCCAAAGGAATATTAGTGTCAGATCGACTTCAAACACTGTCTGCACATGACAATACATGGACTGGCCAGGTTCTATCAGTGGAACATTTACACAACTATTGGAGAAATGGACACAAACCAACATATATGTGTTAGAACACATCATCATATACCTGGAAAACAGCAGCAAACCAACACTGTGGTCATTAGTTTAACAATTAATCTGATTCAAATCTGGAACATTGAACACATTTAATCTGAGGCAGATCATTTCTAACCCAGTGGTGTCAGGCCCAACAAACCCCGCCCCCTTGCACCTATTGGAGCTTATTCTACATCCTTTTGTTGTGATAATGTTCATTAGGTTGAATAAATAAATGCACAGTATGTTTTCATGACTTTTGTCTCTTTTGATATTATTTCCTGGATATTATTTCAAGGTCATTGACTTGACCCTTCACCCCCCGAGCTCAACATTTAACCCACAGCAACTTTAATCACATTCATTTATTAGAACAACTTCATTTGTTTTTCCACAATAAGTTTATTAGAAATTATGAAGTTTTGATGGATGTTTTTTTTTTTTTTTTTTTTTTACTGATTTCCTGATCCATTATAATGGTGGAGTACCACTATGTTCGGGAAATGGGGGAAAAATGAAAATAATTTACCCAAAATGTGAAAAAATACATATGTCGGAGTGATGGAGAACACAAGCCTCTATATGAGCCAAGTTTGAAGGAAATCAAACCTAAACTGATGTTTTTATAAACATTTGAAATTTTTAAACTATGAGTTGAGTGCTGAGCTGAAGTTCAACCCAATCCATTTTTTTTGACAAAGCACAAATTTAACCCATAAAGACCCAAACGTCCACCTTTAACCTAAACCATCTACTGATCTAAACTGTTTAGTACCTGTTCATCCACTAATCCTATCAATCCATGTCAATAATTGGTGTAAAATACAGTTCTTCACCTTTTCATGGTCATCAGATATGACCCATTTGGACGTTCAGAGGCTCTGTAGTTACCGTGGCAACACAGTTATCTTCTACAACATTGATTCACCAGTAAAACCCATTGAGTTGGATCAATGACAGTGGATGGACACACTTTTGGAGAAAAAGTCCCTTTTTCTTCAGTTTCTGATATAAAAACCCTCAACTTTAATCTGAGCTTTTACGAACATCTACATGATCAATAAATTAAATACAGGAAAATACCTGATGTTCACTGAAAAAACACAAAATACAGAGGATTATGGCATCATAAATTGTGATCAATCACTTCAGAAAACTTAAATAAATAGAAAACCATATTTTGGAAGTGCCACTACAGTAACACTGGGTCTTTATGGGTTAAATAAACACAAAAGTTTCCACAGCGCTGTACAGTAAAAGAAACACAATAAGAAGATCAGATACTACCATAAAAACACAGTGAAACATCCTAAATCAATAGTCTGTCCACCCCAGATCAAATATCCGTGCACATCAAATCAACAACCTACGCGGTGTGAAAAGCCAAAGAACAGAGGTGGGTTTAAAGAAGAGTTTGAAAATGAGGCAGACAGTTGAATTCAAAGTGTTGGTTGATGTTGTTGAAGTGGACTCGTCCTATTGGACAGATTTGACACCATGTGTCCAACTGTGTTGGTCCAGACCTCCATCTGCTGCAGCTCATAGACTGACTGATACCAGTGGACCCCCTCTAGACCCTGGACATGTGGACCACACACACACATGTACAGATGCACCTTGAACTGTGGACACTAACTGGGCTTCACATTCAACTGGATGGACTGGGTTTAAACCTGGGTTTAAACTCAACTGTGCTTTGAACTGAGCTCAGATTAAAGGAGTGTTTGTTGGTTCAGCCCAGTCTCTGACAGGTTCAACTGGACCGGCTTTACCTCATCTCAGTTCTACCAACGTGGTTCTGCTCACACCTGTTCACTCTGCTCACTGGGAACGTTGTGTAACATGGTCATGTGACTTACTGATGCATTGTGGGTGTTTTGTGTGTGTTTGTCCTGGTGTTACCTCCGACAGTGAGATAGAGGGCGGGGCTCTGAGACGACGCGAAGCTGTGGTTATAAACGTCCACGTGATAAACACATGTGTAGTTCCCTCGGTGGGCGTAACCCATGGCAGACAACAGGAAGTGGGCGGAGTGATTGACAGCCGGCAGGGTGAGGTTCAGCGACTTCTTGGTGTCAGAAATCAGCTGGAAGGAGCCTCCTGGGTACTGTGGTTGGACAGAGCATGTGATGGTGAAGTCGGAGCCGACGAGCACCCGGAACCCCTGCTGGTAGACCCCAAAGACCCCGTCAGACAGGGAGATGTTGGGCTGAGGCAGCAGATCTGTCCACACACAGAGAAATGATTGGACCAAGCAGCACACATGAGCACAAACAAGCAGTCAGAGAATCCATCCTCCTCAGAGACACAGATGGATCTGATCCACAGGAGTTTGGGATGGGATGAATACTGACCAATGAAAACATGGAGGAGTCTGTCATTTAGACCACAGCTGACCTTCAAAGGCATTATGGGTAAAAAATGACACGTGGTATTTTTAAAGTCTCACATGTCAACATTTGGTCCTTTTGTCTTAAATGAGATTAATGTGAAATATGTTTGCGTTTTCAGCCTCATCTGGTCCAAATGAAGACGTTCATTTGGGATCTGGACGTTACAAAGGTCAAAGGTCAATATTTGACACATTTTACAGAAAAAAAACAAAGAATATGGAGAGAAATGTGTTTCTTTATTCATCAATCAAAAAGAATGGATTTCCAATGAAAAAGAAAAGATTTGCAACCAAAAAAGACATTTGAGAGCAAAAGACAGAAAGTGACAATCAAAAAAAAGCTTATAAATCAGTCGTCATCGTTTGTGAGTTTAAAACTTTTGCTTGAGACTTCAACATTTTTTTGATTGAAAATCGCTCCTCTTTGCAACTTCAAAAGTTTTGCTTGCGAATTTAACTGCACTTAATGGGTGTGGCCTATGCTGATGGATGAGAGAAGAGTTTCTATTGGTGGGTTTGACCTGGCTCCAGCGCTGGCTACAGCTTCCGCCTTAAACCCACTTCTCCATTGTGTTCTGTTACAGGGAGGTCAGTTGATAGTCTGCTGCTCTTTGAAATTTAAATGTGTCCCGTAAGTAACAAATTACACTAAATATCGTCTGCTACAGCCTGTACATTCACAGCCTGAGGAGAGTATGCAATGAGTGAGTGAGTTACAGGGAGTAGTTGAGAGACAGCGGGTGTAGGGTGGTTCGACAGGACACCTGTACCACAGCTCGGTGTCAGGTGCAGAAAGAGAAATAATGACAGAGTGGCATAGGAGCCCATAGGATACCCACAAACACAACTGAGAGGCAATCAGGTTAGCAATTCTTCTTAATGATTATCATTTTCCTGCACAACGTCTTCTGGTGTTCCCTACGTCGCGTCCCGACGGTCCGTGGTGCACTCGCACCGGGTTCAAGATGAGCTGGGACCGGGTCCGAGGTGAGCTTGGACCGTGTCTGAGGTGAGCCCGGACCGTGTCTGAGATGAGCCCGGACCGTGTCTGAGGTGAGCCCGGACCGGGTCCGAAGTGCGCCCGGACTGGGTCCATGGTGCTCTTGGACCGGGTCGGGACGCGACATAGGGAAAACCAGAAAACATGCTGAAAAAAGATAATTGTTAAGAAGAATTGATAACCAGATTGCCTCGCAGTTGTGTTTGTAGGTATCCTATGGGCTCCTATGCCACTCTGTCCTGTCAAACCACCCTACACCCACTGTCTCTCAACTCCTCCCTGTAACTCACTCATTCATTCCATACTCTGCTCAGGCTGTGAATGTACAGGCTGTAGCGGACAATATTTAGTGTAATTCGTTACTTATGGGACACATTCTCTCATCCATCAGCATAGCCCCCGCCCATTAAATGCAGTTAAATTTGAAAGCAAAACTTTTGAAGTTGCAAACAAAGAGGAGTGATTTTCAATCAAAACTTTTGAAGTCTCAAGCAAAAGTTTTTAACTCACAAGCAATGAGGACTGATTTATAAGCAAAATTATCTTTTTTTTTGATTGCTTACTGTCTTCTGCTCTCAAATGTCTTTTTTGGTTGCAAATCTTTTCTTTTTTATTGCAAATCCATTCTTTTTGATTGATGAATAAAGAAGCAAATTTCTCTCCATGAATGAACTGAGACAAAATAATCACCTGATAAAATGAAAAAATTCATTAGATGGAACTTTAAATGTCAGAGTCAGAACCATCTGGTCACTGAGAATTTAATTAAGACACAGTTTGTGTTCATTTGTACCTGAACACACCACGTCCACGAGATATGAGATGTTAAAGGGACCATCTAGTCCAACACAGTCCCTCGGTCCAGATGTCAACTTTACACAAGGAACTGAGACCAACCACACAGGTCTGGGTGTAGAATCCTCTGTTCTGTTGACTGAAAGAGCTGATCCACAGTCCAGATACTGACACACTGCAGATCCAGACCTAAGGTCCCAGAGTTTAAATGGGTCGCCTGCTGGTCTCCATTGTCCCTGGTGTTGGATCTCCAAAGTACCAGCACAGCGGCTCGGCTGTCCCACCAACCTGACACCACCTGGATCTGAGCACAGACACAAAGACAGGAGAACTGGTTCAACTGTTTAGAAAATGTTTGGACTCTCATCCATTTTCAAAAGAGCTGAACCAGTCCAGTTGAACCGAGAAGAACCATGACCTGGACAAATGAGAGCCTACACAGACAAAGAAAGGAGGGGAGGGGATGGGAGGGGAGGAAAGGAAAGGAAAGGAAAGGAAAGATCAGATCAGATCAGATCAGATCAGACCAGACTTTATTGATCCCTCCATGGTGACCTTACACAGCTGACAACAGCAAATACAACAATAAAGTGTAGGGAAGATGATCTGAAAATATAGACTTACGAAACATGAAAAATCTGCTATTTTTTATAAGTATTTATATAAATTTAGATTTAAATGTAAATATTATATTCATAATTACATTATATTTGCATTCTGATGGCTGTGGGAAGGAATGACCTAAGCTATCCCTCATTCTCTCATTGGACATGTGAAAGTCTGTCGTATGAAAGCCACGCTCCCTTGGTACCTGTACAAGTGAGTCCAGCAGCTGTTCCAGGTGAGCAGGTCTTCCCAGCTGAGCTGGACCTTCTACAGTCCAGGACAGCAGACTCATTTCCTTCACACTGGAGCTCACTGGTCCAGACTGGAGCCTCCCCCTCTCCATAGAGCGCCCCCTGGAGGAGCACAGGAGCCCCACAGCCCAGCTCCCTACAGACCACCTGGGTATCGTTAAGGTCCAAATCCTCTTCACACACTGAGGACCAGGACTGGTTGGACCGGACCTCCAGTCTGCCTGAACACAGACTGGAACCATGGACCAGTCTGACAGAATCTGTGGACCCACAACAACACACAGAGACATGTTTAAAGACACAAAAGCCCCTGGACAGACGGGAGTGTGAGGGTGGACTCTTTCAAAGCCTCCTGTCAGTCATTAGTGACACAGGAACTAAACAGGACTCATGGACCAGTTCAACCAGAGACACAACGTCCTCAAAGAAAACAGCAGAACAAAGAACACACCAATAAAAGGCCCTTTAGTGTTGAATGTGGAGCTGAAGGACACAGTGAGTGTGTGCTGTTGTTGAACTGGATTCCAACAGAGGGCGCTGTCTGCATTCAGACTGGACTCAAACAGGCCTCAGGTCCACTCTGTGGATCCTCAGTCACAGGTTAGAGTTAGTTTAACGTCAGCGCTGGTGGAGACACAGTCATTCTGAAGTCAGACTGAACATTCAATATGTGTGAGTGGGGTATGTTCAAAGGCAGTTGGTCTGATGCACACACACAATCCCAGTGGTCAGTGAATGCACCATAATGCAGTGTGTTTGATCAGTGACCTGTGCACTGGTTCATCTCAGAGAACTGGAAACATGTGGCTCATGTCAAACATCTGCATTAAAGGAGATGGTTTAGTGTCAGTGATGTTTTCATGGTGTCCTCAGAGTCCAGCAGACCCACACAGAGCTGGAAAAAGAGCACATGGACCAACACAAAGTCCTTCTGAGCTGTTCAACAGCCTGTTGGAAAGCAGAGTCATGTGACCACGTTCATGGACTGGAACTGAATTCAGCTGCATGTGTTTGATGTTTCAGTCCAACTGTCCAATGTGTGGACCTGGTCCGACTGGGTTTGGTTTGACACAGCTCAGATAAAACACACCTGAATGGACTCATGGAAGAAATCTGACAGAATCAGGACCACCATCAGTAGACTTACCTGAACAGGTGAGGAACAGGGGGGAGCTTCTGGAGTCAGGATCTGTTCTCACACAGTCCCTCAGTGTAGATGTAGAGAGAAGACAGGTGGGGCGGATGGACCACACATGATCAGATGAACCAGGTCTTCTCCCAGAAACAGCAGATCCACAGTCCAGTCGACGACATATGACATCTGCTGCCTTCAGGGTCCACGGGTCAGAATAATAATATTCATTTCCCATGTATCTCCATTCTCCATGATGTTTGATCTCTACTACACCATTACAGCGACTGGTTCCTCCCACCAGTCTGACATCATCAGGATCTGATCAAATACAAATGACGGATAAATGAGATCAAAGTGAGTGAACTGATAGAAGTTGCTGTCAATCAAAGCTCCACCTGTGCAGGTAAGGTCCACAGCTGTTCCAGATGAGCAGGTCTCTGACCCTGCGCTTCCACAGTCCAGCAGAGCAGATTCATGGCCTTTACATTGGAACGTCTGCACCACAAGAGCCTCTGCTTCTCCATAGAGCGCCCCCTGGAGGAGCCCAGGAGCCCCACAGCCCAGCTCCCTACAGACCACCTGGGCACCATGAAGGTCCAAGTGTCCTTCACACACCGAGGACCAGGACCTGGACTGATTAGACCGGACCTCCAGTCTGCCTGAACACACACTGGACCCATGGACCAGTCTGACAGAGTCTGTGGACACAGATGGAAGAAGACTGGAATAAAACTAGAGTCTGAAGTGGACTCTGAGGGTGTATTCACACCTACCACGTTTGGTCCGTTTAAAACGAACCAGAGTTCGTTTCCCCAGAAAGTCCAGACTTTTTTTTAAGTGTGAATACAAACATGCAAACTCTGATTCAAACCAAACAAGCGGACCGAGACCACCTAGAAGAGGCGGTCTCGGTCCGCTTCCAAACGGACTCTGGGCCGGTTCACTTCTGGTGTGAATAGAACTGACCTCGAACTGAACCAAACCAAGGAATCTTGCGCCTTTTTGTGCTTGACGAGCCACCGTAGCTCCTGGAAGTAGCCGAGGTTTACGGGTGGTCAGAGCTAACAGCAGCAGCCATGAGCTGTGGACAGATGTGGAGCAATGAGGAAACTGAATGTGCCATTGACATTTGGTCAGATGCCCATATTATGAAACTGGCTCCGACTGAGATTTTCTTGAGTGTTAACATTATTTTCGTAAATTTGTGTCTGTAAAAATATAATTTATATTCCGAAAATGATAACTGTATGTAGGAGGACCACGTAAATTTTCATCAACACCGGCCGTCTCTGATTCACCCCGCCCCTGACTTTTCTGTCCAATGCCAGCGCAGTTTGTCACATGCGTGCTTCTGTTCACGCATTTTGGTCCACTAGCAAAAAGTGCAGTGTGAATGCGACCCGACCCAAATGAAAAAAATAAAGTCTGCATTTGATCCGAATCAAATAAGCGGACCAAAGGACTTTTCAGGTGTGAATACACCCTAAGAGACTCTAGTGGACTGGAGTAGACCAGGGTCTGGGGGCTTGGACTATACAGTGGATGTTACTGGACTGTAGTGGACTCACATTCATATGGGTTTGGTTTGTTTCTTCTGTGTGACATGATGTTCAATCAGCTGTGTGTTTGTGGACATGGATATTACTGATTGATTGTACTGATCAGTTTGTATGAGTTCACATTAAATCTGAGTTGAAGTCTTGGACCGACCAGGATCTGAGAGTCCACAGAGTCTGGAGCCCATAGTGACAGTGTGAGGGTCAGGGTTCAGTGTTAATGCTCTTACCTGAACAATTCAGCTCCAGGGATGAATAGAGATATGGATGAGATTTAAAACCGTCACTCAGTGCAGACTGATCCCATTCTGATCTGATCCACCAACTATCTATATCTGAACCAGTGTCTCTGCGTCTCACTGAAACTGCAGATCCACAGTCCAGTTCTGCACAAACTCTGTTTCCTAACTTCTTGTACCAGTGTACCCCCTCCATTGGTTTCCAGTTTCCATCCTGTCGTTTCATCTCCAGGTCACCATGACAACGACTGGCTCCTCCCACCAACCTGAAGTGGACAGACTCTGTGTAGAAATAAGACAGACCAGTCAGAGTCCAGTCCAGAACCACAACACACCATCTGGACCACACTGACTGGATTATTGACCACATATGGTTTCCATGTGTGAACAGTGTTTTCAGTCCCACTGACAGATTTTCTGTCCAAACAGACTCAGTTCATCCCTCATTCATTCAGTCAGTGAATTGAATGGCTCAGTCTGCTCCTGTTTGTCAGTGTTTCCTTCACTTGTGGATCTTTAAAGCCACACTTGTCCAAATGTCAGGAACAGGAGCTGAGCGTGCTCAGTGGAGCTTCTGTAAACCCATCCTTCCTGAATCCTCTGCATTGGCTCCAGTTTGTTCAGATGAAAACCACCTGAACCAGGATGTTCAGCTTCAACCCATTTCACATCCCTCCTTTCTGCATTTCTTACCTGTTGAAGTGCTGTTGTTTTCAGACAGGAGCCCTGCAGGAAAAACACAAAGGACAGCCATGAAAATAGGACAATATTCTGATAGGAAATCAAACATGTCCACATTGGGAAGCAAACAGGAAACTGAGGCTGATCAGGTTGGATCTAAATCTGTCTGAACTGTGTTTCTGCTTTGACTTTGACAAACGGCGTCTAAATACCAAAGCAGCACATGTGACACAGATGAAGGTTCAAATACAAATATATGACATGATTGAACAGCAGGAGATGAACAACGACAAGATGAAACTGACACATTGAGTTGGATCAGTATCAGTCAAACTGGAGGAATCATTAATTAATCACCTGAAATGGACCCAGACTTGATTAAACTGATTATTGTTCAGTTTGTGTTTGATGGTTGAATTCTAAAAACACTGAAGCAGAACTGATCTGGACTTATTCAACTCATATATGGATCATTTGAACCCAGATGTTGAGTTGAACAGGTTCTGTCAGTGGATTGTGTAACATCAGCTGATGGACAGACCGTGGAACCAATCAGAGAGCTGGAATCAGTAGTTGCTGTGACAAACAGGAAGTGGATCAGTAAAGGTGCTTCAGACTCTTCATGCACTGGTGTGTGTTGAGAGGAAACACAACATGTATGTGTTTGATCCTGATCCATAAATCCAACACAGACGAGTTAAAGACAGAACCTGAGGCTGATGAAAGCACAACACACATTTGCACTGGTTTATCACATGGTATCTATGACAGAAGGCAATAATGGACACAGTCAGCAGCTCCTCCTTCTAAATAACGTCTGATGTCACTGTTGGAACAGACAGGATTCATCAAACCAACAATATTTCACTGGATTCACACTGATCTGAGTTTGACCCTCAGTTACCATCATGACAGTCACATGACCATCAGCACATGCTAGGATTGATATCAAACACACACACACGACACATCTGTGACCAACAGTTTCACGAAACTAGGATTCCGTCATCCAGGATGACTGACTAAGCCGCGTTCAACGAATCCAAAACATGGGAGTCCAGGCTTAATCGGTTTCACAAAGACCGAGCTAGGATGACCGGACACGGATTCATCAAGCCAGGTGGAACTCATCCTGGATAAGTGCGCGCACCCGGCTTCCTCAATAGACCCCGACATCGATCACAGATTCACCGATTCACCATGGCAACTAGAGCAGCGGACTTTACCCCGTCGGATGCAAAACTCCTCATTTTGGCAAACGAGGAAGTAAAGGACCGAATCAGAAAGAAACACAACATCGCCACAGTTACAAAAACAACCAGAAACAGTGTGGCGAAGGACTACAGACAGCCTGAATGAGTAAGTAGAGCACAAGCACACGGTGACCGCTCCGCTGAAACCATCACAATTACAACCCAAATAGTTAATTAACATCTGTGAAAACGGAGTTGTGAATTGTAAGTTAAACTAACTGTAGATGTGAGTGAAATTGTGTACATGTAACTGCATCAGACTGAAGAACTCTGATAAATAGATGAGCTCACTGACTTCAGTGAATTTACCTTTGGGATAAATAAACTTATCTTATCTTATCATGATTCATGACTTTATGATATTGTTAATTAACCCATAAAGACCCAAACATCAATCATTGATCACTGATCTAAACTGTTAAATCCCTGTTGATCCACTAATCCTATTAATCCATGTCAATAATTAGTGTAAAATACAGTTCTTCATCTTTTCATGGTCATCAGATATGACCCATTTGGACGTTCAGAGGCTCCGTAGTGAACGTGGAAACACTGTCATCTTCTACAACATTGATTCACCAGTCAAACCCATGGAGTTGGATCAATGACAGTGGATGGACACACTGGGTTTATGTTCAGTTAAGGACAGATTGGACTGAAAAAGACACTGTTTGTTCAGTTTGATCTGTTTCTGATAGAAGAACCATCAACTTTAATCTGAGCTTTATTGAACATCTACATGATCAGTGAATTAAATATAGGAAAATATCTGATTTACACTGATAAAATACAAACTACAGAAGATAATATTATAACAAATGGAGATAAATCACTTAAGAAAGGTTAGATATAGAGAAAATTCATTTGTGAACTGACATTAAAGTAGTGTTGGGCCTTTATGGGTTAATGAACACTGTTCATTGTTTGTGATGTTCGTTGTTTGGTTTAATATTCTTCATCTTATCATTTCAGATGGTCCATGCTGACTGTCTCATCAGTATTGTGTCTCAGTGGTCTGGTTCTGGTTCTGGCTCGGTCCATGACTCCTGAGTCTATCGGACCTCTGGAATCTGTCAGCGCCGATCACAAGGTGAGCCACACAACCTCTGTTAACAACCACTGTTTACATCACATCTGTGTCCAGAATGGAACTGTATTTATGAGGTTGTGATGCTGAGGTTTTGTATTGACAGGTGAATTGTCTGGTGTGTTTCTGGGGGACAGGGGGTCTACCTACCAGCCTTTTCTCCTGACACCATACACAGACCCCCAGGAACCACAGCAGGCCTACAGTCATGCCCATGCCAGGACAAGGACCAGGATCCAAAGGACCTTTGACCTCCTGAAGAAACGCTTTCACCGTCTTCACCACTTAAGGGTCAGCCCTTTGAGGTCATGTGACATCACTGTGGCCTGTACTGTCCTCCACAATGTGGCCTGAGGAAGGAGAGGGAGGGAGGGAGGGAGGGAGGGAGGGAGGGAGGGAGGAAGGGAGCCCCCCCCCTCAAAAAAGTGCATCACACATAGACTGGGACAATCTTGCCATCTTCCCTGATGACCGCAGTGATCAGCTGGTCAGGGACCAATATGTGTTCAGTTATTTTAGTTCATGTGCATGATTTAAGGTAAATATGTCCTGCAGGGGCAGAGGAATTTGTGTTTTGTTTTTTTTTTTTGTTATTCAATTTAAATTGATTTGGCCTGTTTTGATGTTTGTGTTACATACTGTGTGTATACTGTATGTATACTGTATTTATACTGTGTGTTTACTGTGTGTACTGTGTTTCAGGGAGGCTACTGCATCCATTCGTTTGTCTGTTCATTTGTTACGTATGGATTTGTCTTGCATTTCTTTCAGTGTACAGACGTGTATTTCTTTCAGTGTACAGACGTGTATTTCTTTCAGTGTGCAGACATGTGGGCTGTATTCTACCTTTAAATGTGTATTTATTCTTCTGTTCTATCATATGCTTTGGTTCTGTTCTTTCTATCTTGTACAGTCTGTGTGACTTCAGTTTTAAAGGAGCTGATGGTTTTACATGCTTTGATTGATCCTTATTCAATAAAGGAACATCATGTTACTCTTTGTGTATTTATATTTATATGACATATATAGTCTATGGGAAACTGTCAGTTACCTAAGTATAAATAATACAGAGACTGAAAGGGTCAATGTAATCAAATTCCTTGGAATAACTATACAGAAGAAGTGAAGATGTTGTAGTTCATGGAGGTGTGGGTGAATACTGACAGAACTAATACAAATCCAATCAACATTATTCAGAAATGGCCAATACCACTGATCAATAAAGTGTCCTATAGGAAACACACACATCAGTTTACGATCAAACTAAAAGTTTTAAAGTTCGGTAACTTAGTCTACTTTAAAACAAAACAATTCATGTTGAAAATTTAAAAAATCGGTTGCGTGTTCATATTCAGAGCTTGATTAAAATATGGGAAATTATTTCTAATTTCAGAGGAAGTCATGTGTTCAATAAACCTTCTGTTAGAACAAATATGAACACATTTAGTCTGTGTGTTGGAGAAAATGTTTGGAACAAGTTCAATCCTGAGTTCAAAGACTGTACAACACTATTTATGTTTAAAACTATGCTTAAATGTCATGAAAATATATGAATAATGTGAATGTTCATTTTTCCACTCAAACTATTGAACTGTTTAGTTTTTTGTTGTTTCTATTGTTACTAAGCTAAAGGCATTGGTATCTATTTTATTTCATTTTGTTTGGTGATATGAATGGGGAGGTTAGTAGAATGATCTTAGGCTTCAACCTATTCCTTTACAGACTCTTTAGTTTTTATACATTGGATCTGCATAAATGTCTAATGTTTGAAATGTCTGAATAAACACAATTGAACTGAACTGATCTAATGATTGCAAAATCATCTAAAATCATCATTTATGTACAATTTTTGAAATTAATAATCACAACTGTTTAAATACTGACAGTGGGTCTAGTTACTGTGATTCCATTGTGTAGTGGGCAGTGGAAGAACTATTGGTTTCCATTTGTGGTGACTGTTGACTGAGATGAGGGATGAGATAAAACAAATCCTGGAACTTAGCCTGGTCTGGACCAGGCTAGCTCCACAGACTAAATCTCCATGGTAACTTACATCAAAACATATCCTGCTTTCCCCTATCCTGCTTTTGTGAAACCAGATCATGGATAAGTTGAGCCAGGATAGCCGACATATCCCGGCTTAATCCCTTATCCTAGTTTTGTGAAACAGGCCCCAGGACACAACCTCAAACAAACAAACAAACACACACACACACACAAACATACGTACAGACACATACACACACACACACACACATATACACACACACACACATATACATATACATGTAGCGCTGCACGATTTCGGCAAAAAAAAAATCCCGATTTTTTTCCTCTAAAAACTCGATTTTCAATTTCGATTTTTGGGTAAAACTACAAAAGTCAGCATGTCGTTTTCGTGAGCAGCCCACAATGCAAGGCACTGCTCTGACCTTAAATCTGTGATGGGATCATGTGATGAACCCACAGAAGTTTATCTTTTCTTAATTAAATCTTTATTGAATGAAGTAGAGTATACAAACAATGTATACAAGAAAATAACATAAGTTTGCCAGGGGGAATACACTACAATACAATGTCCAAATCAAAGCAAATACTTACGTTTTTACAGCCTTTTTGCTTCCAGATTTATCTAACAGCTTTAAATACAGTTCAACATCTTTCAAAAAATAAATAATATTTGGTTTTGTGTTACAGAACTTACCTTTGTGAATGAAAAATTTAGCAAGTATGAGAAATAAATTAATTATTAAAAAATTTTGTTTTTTTTCTTTTCTGGATATCTGGGCCCACAGAAGTGATACCAATGTAAGTCAGTGACAGGCATCAGTCATGCGTGCGTACGTGGACCACGTTAATATGAGTGATCCACATGCGGTTCTATTTAGACTGGGGGATCCGTGCGTGGAACAGACCGACCAAGGACACGCTAGAGGGATTCTATCCCCAGAGCTGGTGGATGTGTGTGTGCAGAGGGCTGCCTGGGCTCCTCTGCTGAGGTTGATGACCCTGAGACCCGGACCCGGTTCGGAAGAAGATGGTACAGTACAGATCCAGGACAACGGAAGATGAGTGATCCGCATGCAGTTATATTTCAGTTGCGGGATCCGTGCATGAAGCCACAGCTTACATTGCTATGAGTACTGCGGGCTCATTAACAGCTTTAAAGTCCGGTCATTACACGGACTTCTGTGACAGACCGCTGTCACTGGTAGGAGGAAGAGCCTACGGTCGCCCGCAAGCACGCGGCCCGGAGGCACGAGAGAGATAAAATCGATTTTACGATTTCCCTTTTTTAAAAATCGTCCCAACTAAAAAATCTGATTTCGATTTAAAATCGAATAATCGTGCAGCCCTATATACATGCATACACACACACACACACACATACATGCATACACATGCACACACACGCACACACAGGGTGCAACTTGTAAAAAAAAATAAATATTTTTTTCTTAGTTTTTTTTTTTTCTATCATGAAAACCCAGTCAACAGGTCTAATTGTTTTTGAAGTTAACGGTAGGCCCTACTACATGTCCAACAGTTGAGCATTCATCTTTTTTTTTCTCCACAAGTATATTTATTTATGTTTTCAAAGAAAATAATCCCTTTACAAAAAATAATTAATAATAATTAATACAGTAAATAATAATACAAACAATAATATAGGTGCAAAACATAATTATCACAGTAAGGCTCATATTCAATATAACAAACATGACAGGGCAGTAACATGCATTATAGTTGGTACAGTCCAAGACATAAATAATTTTTATCATCCTTAGAGGTCACTGATGGTCCGAGAGTTCACTTAGTGGTCTCAGAGTGAGATGCGTTTCAAATAAAACGAAGAAAAACCCAGAACAAACAGATGTATACTGAATACATTGCAATACTCATTTGTTTATGGACATTTTCAAAGAGCATGCCTCCAATACTTTCCTCCTCTCTAGGAACACCATAAACGATCTCCACATTCTATCAAATATGAGAGATTTACCCTTTAACATAAAGGTGAGTTTTTCCAGTGGTAGAGTGTTCGACAGTCCTGCAAGCCGTGCACTAACACTTGATTTAATAGTGGATTTCCAGCATTTGGCTATGGTATATTTAGCTTGCAGCATATGAACATTCATCTTTAATGCCAGTGTTGAAGGACATGCAGATGGTAGAAACTCACCCTTAAATGTCCATGTACTGTTATCAACACTTCAGCTCTAAACTCAGCAGGAACCACAACCTGAAATACACCTTCACCCACCAAATCACCTTCAAATCCACTGACCAGTTAACTACTCATCATCAACAAAATAACCCCTGGTACCCATGTTGTCATGTGACATAACCTGGTCCCACAACGCAGACAGAGACCTGTCTGATTTCTGCTTGAATCAACTGGTCTGTAGACACAGATGGACACAGAGCACACAGTGGAACTGCATCAACCAATGCCTGATCAACATGAGTTACTGACAGGATCAGATAGTTTTACTGTGTGTGTGTCACTGCACAGACGCACACACGCACGCACGCACACACACACACACACACACCGTTGTGCTCCTCCTCCTCTTCATCTTTTCACCTGAATCTGAACCAACTGCAGAACCAGTCCTTCTTCTAGATGCCAGTGCTGCAGCCCCTTGTACTAAACTGCCTTTGGACGCTCAGCTTTACTCATCCAAAGTCCAAACAGAACAGAACACAGTCCCACTGAACTGAAGGACACCACACATGTTAGAGATGGATCCACCAAGACTCCAAACATGGATGGAATAAACCAAGCCTGCACTGACTCTGCCCTCCAACTGGATTCCACACCTCCACTGGATGGGACGTCTTTTAAGTGTGTTGTTGTTCTTTTGAATTCTCTGCCACTGTTTGCCATTTTAATGTCCGTCTTTCCTGCTACAGGGACGACAGACGGACATGAACATGAACGTTTTAATCTTCTCTGGTCCATCTCTACTCTGGGTCTAAGGTTTTCTCTACACCAGGGGTCTAAAACATGTGGCCTGGGGGCCAAATGCGGCCCACCAAAGGTTCCAATCCGGCCCGTGGGATGAATTTGCAAAGTGCAAAAATTCCACAGTCCAGGCTGTGGAACTCATTTTAGTTCAGGTTCCACATACAGACCAATATGATCTACAGTCAAATAATAACAGCATAAAAACCTACAAAAAAGAAAGACTCCATATTTTCTTCTCGATTTGATGTAAAAAAAAATTACACTATGCCTATAAATAATGACAACTTAAAATTTTTGTCTTAGTTTTATCACAAAAAAAACCCCATTACATTATGAAAATACTTACATTTACAAACTATCCTGAAACAATAAAATGTGAATAATCTAAACAAATATGAACAACCTGAAATGTCTAAAGAAAATTAGACACAATTTTAGTAATTTTCTTCCTGTTAATCAGTGTTTAGCGTCTTTGTGGCTGATACTTCAGGGCAAAAATAGGGCTGACAAGCCACTCCAGGACCCACAAAAACTGAAGTCAAGGTCGTCATCGAGACTGATGGACGAACAACAGAGTCTTTGTAGATTCAATCCATAATGTGCATGTATAAATGATAAGTTGAGGTATAATATTGTTAAAATTGCACTTAATTTTCTTACAAAATTTCTGTTTTTTCAGGTTATTCACACCTTTTTTTGTTTGGATAGTTTATAAAAGTAAGTACTTTCATAATTTAATGGGGTTTTTTTGCCCTAAAAACAAACACAAAAATTTGGAGTTGTCATTATTTATAGGTTATTATGCAGTTATTTTACTGGTCCAGCCCACTGCAGATCAAATCAGGCTGAATGTGGAACCTGAAAGAAAATGAGTTTGAGACCCCTGCTCTACACGGTCCCTGACAAATAAACAAATAAACTAAATAAACTCAATTTGACCCTCATGACAGTCACATGACCATCAGCACACACTATGACTGATATCAAACACACACGACAGGTGTGTAACCACAGAGATGAAGCTGTCAGACAGCGGTGAACCCTTTCAGCTCTGTGTCTGTCCACCCTTCCTCATACCTTGCATCCAGAAGGACATACAGATGATTATCAGTCTGTGGTCCATGTCCAGTGTCATGCTCTTCTCTTCACTGTGCCGTGTTCTTCACTGTCTCTATATCTTTGATCAGGACACCAACTCCTCCTCATTCTTATCTCCTCATCTCCTCTGCTGTGGTTGGGCTTCTACGTCACACGCCTTCACATATTTCAGCAGTAATATTCCACTATGAGTCCCAACTGCTGTTTTCTGGACAGAATGATTCAATCTGGAAAACCCTTCATGCGTAAAAATGTTGAATGTAGAAAATCTAAGTCTAATGTGGAGTTCTAGTCACATATGAGTGTGAATGGAAACGTAGTGGTTGCAGGAACTCATATACTGCTACCAAGTCCAAGTGTGGTCAGTCCAGCTGCAGACTCAACACCCACAATGCACCACTCCACCAGGACAGACATTATCGTTTGTTTCTTTTGGAGGCTCTGTCCATCACAGTTGATTTACTTTTATTTGTTATTTTTATATTGGTTTATACACCATGTGCACAATTATTAGGCACACGAGTAGTTTGACCATATCATCATATTTTTGCACGTTTTAAACTGCAAATTATATAAATGACATTTCTTGTTGGAATTAGTCATTCCCAGGCGATATATATTCGTATAAGAGGAGAGAGTACGGCCTCAAATGTGACCAGCCTATATTAAGGTGTGCAAAATTATAAGGAAGCTTCTTTACTTCAGGTAAAATAGATCAAAAACAGGGATTAAGTAACAGTGAAGAGTCAAAAAAAAAAAACATTCAGACAGATGAAACGATGTGGAAACAGCTCAACCATTGAAGCACAACCACAAGATGATCATGTTTTATAGCAAACAGTCGACAGGGTCATAAAATATGCAGAGAGAAGAAAACACACAAATGAACAGTAAAAGATATGAACAGAATCCAGAGGGAAACTACCAGGAACACATGGACGTGCAGAGCCACTATGTTCCAGAACCAAAACTGACCTGGAGTGTCCAGAAGGAGAAGATGTTCAGGCCTCAGAGACAAGGTCAAGGTGAGAAAGGCTGGAATCGAGCAGCACAGAACAAGACACACAAGATGAAACATCAGGACTGGACCAAGAACCATCTGAAGACACATTTATTCTCGGTTTAATGGACAAATGAGGTCAGAGGAACTGTAGATGGAGCAGACAGATGGACCCACGGCTGCATCAGTAACATCACAGAAGTCCACTTCCACTCAGACCCAGGTGGAGGTGGGGTTCTGCTATGGACTGGTGTTCTTACACAGGACACACATGGACCTGTATGGACTGAACAGGAATAAGAACTCAACTCCCAAAGACACTTCCAGTTTTTATAAGACACGTCCATCAGCCAGTGGGAAAGGAAAAAGTCTGTATCTGTCAAGAAAGGGTTTTTTTTCCTGATAGTTCACATGTATCCAAGTATTCTACTGTGTGTCCAGTATCCAAGTATTCTACTGTGTCCAGTATCCAAGTATTCTACTGTGTGTCCAGTCAGTCCAGTATTTACAGAAGGAACAATAATGACATGGACGCCTTCCTCACCTGAACTAAACCCTATTGACAACTGGTCCTCCCTTCTTAAACTGGAGCTTTATGAAGAAGAACAGCACACCTCTGAACCCTGACCCTGTTCCTAACCCTAACCCCCCTCACAGAGCCCCTGAGAGCCCCAGTCCCTCAGAGCCCTCCCCTGGGAGGGTTGTGTCTACTTTTCCACCTAACCCTAACCCTTAACCCCCAACCTAAACCTAACCTGTCCCTCCTCCTCTAACCTTAACCTTATACAATAAAATACAATGAAACAAAATTAAGTACAATCATACAATAAAATAAATAAATAAAATAAAATAAAATAAATACAACATGAAATGCTATGAAGTAAAATAAATTTTAAAAAAAACTGAAGTAAAAATAAAATACAGAAAATGATCTAAAATGAGATTAAATAAAACCAAATTAAATAAATTCCAACAATACAATGAAACAAATATCCCAAATAAAAGTAAAATCAGTGTAAAAAAGAAAATATAATAATGTAAAATCAAATATATTGAAAAAATACATTTTCTACTAAATTTAATTAATTATATATATACAATAAAACAAACAACTCCAATAAAATTCAATCAAATAAAGAAAATTAAAATAAAATGAAATAAAAAAGGCATGTTATATAAAAATTACTGAAGCACTGAACAGTTGATTTCAAAAGTTTCAAAATGGTCAAATTAAGTTCACCCTTAAAGGTTTTAGTGCATTTGAGGTGTTTTCTTAAATTTCATCTAAAAGAGTGTGTGTGTGTGTGTGTGTTGGCTACCAGGAACACACAAACTCATTATTCTTACCGTAAAAATGACTCAAATTTACAGATATTGTGGACGATCAAACAGCTCAAATAATGTACAAAGCTAAAAAAAAATCTATTACCAACAAATATGCAGAAATTATTCAGTATTTATGGGGGGGGGGGGGGGGGGGGGGGGGGGTATAATTTAAGGGGGAAAATTAACTTTAAAATTCACTTAATACACACGACTAGGAAAGGTTTTTGTGTTTCACTCAGCGGGGTGAGACTGTGGAACAGATTCAACATGGAGTTAAACCAACGTCCAAGCATGAAAGAATTTAAAAGGACGAACAAAGACACAATGTTTCAGAGGTACAGGGATGAGGGAGGGGTTGGGGATCACTGAGAGATATAAAGAAGGACAAGTATGTGTATGTAGATGTACGTGTGTATGTATGTTTATGTGTATATATATATATATAATTTTGTTTCTGTCAGTGTAGTAGTATGTGAGTATGTGTCAGTGTTGAGGCTGACTCTGTTCTTTTTTTGTTGCTGATCAATAACAGAGGGTTCAGTTTTCTTACTCTTCACTTTTCTGATCCATATCACAGATGGAAAGAACCGAACCACACTGGGTTCCTGTGGTCCCTGGTTGCTGATAGCTGACTGGCTGCTGCTGTCATCGAGCCTCATGACGCCTGTATGAACAGAAAAAAAGGAAGTGTGTGATACAAATCAGCTCCACTCAGGTAATATATGTTTCCGTGTCTAGATTCAGTTCAGATACTGAATTTATCATGACCTTAAAGTTTAAGCTGAAGTAAACAGTGTGGAAATGCGCTTTAACAATACTTGATGAATCAGAAAACTGTCCCTATGCTCGTCCTAAAGATGGTCCAACACTGGTTGAACACAAAACATATGGATGAAAATGAGCATTTCTAGTAAAGTTGAGCTCACAGCTGTTTCCTGTTGGGAATGTGTCCTCAGTGCATGTCCACATGTCTCAGTTGGACAACTCACTGCTGATGGAGCTAACACTGTCCTCTTCAGTTTAAGGTTCACCTTCAATGTTCATGAGTTCAGTGTGTCCCAGTGTCTGACATTCAGCTTTAAAGTTACTAATCTAACATTTACAGTGTTTCACTATTATATGTTTGGGCCCAATTCAAACCTCTGAAATCTAAAGAGAAAAAAAGTGCAAAATTCAAATATATCATCCAAACCTTCAGTTCCACTGATCCAGATCCTACCTCCATCCATGGAAAAGATGAACATACTGGTATGTCCTCAGGATGGCGTCCCAGGGGAAGGCAGCAGTTCTGTCCACAGAAGAAAATCCACCAAAAACCAGCCTGAACACAAATGGACAGACGATTACTAAGACAGTCCACAGAACAAACATTTACCTTTAACACTGGACAACATTCAGAAGAACAAAGAAAAGAGGACATTTAAGAAGGTCTTTGTTTTCCAGTATAAAAATACCTGTACCCATTTAATAGTGTTTAATTTCAGTCCAACTGGTTGAATCCATGTCAGTCATATGTCAACACATCCACAGCAGTAGAACACACAGCACTGCGGTCAAGCCAGCTGACTCTTCTTTTTCCGCGGTCAAGCCAGCTGACTCTCCTTTTTACGAAGTCAGTCCAGCCGCTCCAACATTTCCAGTGCTCCCGTATTAAAGACTTTACGGTAAAAACACGGAGGTGGTTGAGAAAGTCAGCGCAAGGATGCTATAGCGTGGATCATCTTCCGGTTTTCAAAATAAAATGTGGGTTATTGATGGGCAATAAACAGACGTGTCAGTGTGAGTCTTCACTGGTTTTTAACCATTCTATCGTCCGCGGTGACTTGCCGTACGTGTTTGCTGGCAGCGGTGATTCAGGATACACCCCAGACCCTTTGAAAAGATTAAAACATTAAAACATTTTGTTTCAATCTCTTCAATGAATGTTTATCTTGTATTGAGCTATAATGCTAACATTTACAATGTGAATTTCATTAAAAATAGGGAAATTATTCAAATGTAATAAAAAGAGGTGTAACTCAACCAGCCCATGTAGTACTATGATCCTGCAGTGATTTTGGGTCAATAGGTCACATGACCTGCAAGCTATTGAGCTAAAATGCTGATATTTATATTAAAAAAAATCATTTAAAATGGCAACAGTGTTAAAACATCACAAAAATGACCGTAACTCATTCAGCCAGTACCCTACTACAATCCTGCAGTGATTTTGGGTCAATAGGTCACATGACCTGCAAGCTATTGAGCTAAAATGCTAATATTTACATTAAAAAAATCATTTAAAATAGCAACAGTGTTAAAACATCACAAAAATGACCGTAACTCGTTCAGCCAGTACCCTACTACAATCCTGCAGTGATTTTGGGTCAATAGGTCACATGACCTGAAAGCTATTGAGCTAAAATGCTAATATTTACACAAAAAAAAATTCCTTAAAAATAGCAACTGTGTTAAAACGTCACAAAAATGACCGTAACTCGTTCAGCCAGTGCCGTACTAAAATCCTGCAGTGATTTTGGGTCAATAGGTCACATGACCTGGAAGCTATTGAGCTAAAAGGCTAATATTTACACTAAAAAATTCCTTAAAAAAAGCAACAGTGTTAAAATGTCACAAAAATGACCGTAACTCGTTCAGCCAGTGCCGTACTAAAATCCTGCAGTGATTTTGGGTCAATAGGTCACATGACCTGGAAGCTATTGAGCTAAAAGGCTAATATTTACACTAAAAAATTCCTTAAAAAAAGCAACAGTGTTAAAATGTCACAAAAATGACCGTAACTCATTTAGCCAGTACCGTACTACAATCCTGCAGTGATTTTGGGTCAATTGGTCACATGACCTGCAAGCTATTGAGCTAAAATGCTAATATTTTTACTAAAAAAATCATTAAAAATAGCAACAGTGTTAAAATGTCACAAAAATGACCGTAACTTGTTCAGCCAGTACCGTACTACAACACTGCAGTGATTTTGGGTCAATAGGTCACATGACCTGCAAGCTATTGAGCTAAAATGCTAATATTTACACTAAAAAATTCCTTAAAAATAGCAACAGTGTTAAAACGCCACAAAAATGACCGTAACTCATTCACCCAGTACTGTACTACAATTCTGCAGTGATTTTGGGTCAATAGGTCACATGGCCTGGAAGCTATTGAGCTAAAATGCTAATATTTACACTAAAAAATTCCTTAAAAATAGCAACAGTGTTAAAATGTCACAAAAATGACCGTAACTCGTTCAGCCAGTACCGTACTACAATCCTGCAGTGATTTTGGGTCAATAGGTCACATGACCTGCAAGCTATTGAGCTAAATGCTAATATTTACACTAAAAAATTCCTTAAAAATACCAACAGTGTTAAAATGTCACAAAAATGACCGTAACTCGTTCAGCCAGTACTGTACTACGATCCTGCAGTGATTTTGGGTCAATAGGTCACATGACCTGCAAGCTATTGAGCTAAAATACTAATATTTACACTAAAAAATTCCTTAAAAATAGCAACAGTGTTAAAATGTCACAAAAATGACCGTAACTCATTTAGCCAGTACCGTACTACAATTCTGCAGTGATTTTGGGTCAATCGGTCACATGACTTGGAACCTATTGAACTAAAATGCTAATATTTACACTAAAAAATTCATTAAAAATACCAACAGTGTTAAAATGTCACAAAAAGGACCGTAACTTGTTCAGCCAGTACCGTACTACAATTCTGCAGTGATTTTGGGTCAATAGGTCACATGACCTGCAAGCTATTGAGCTAAAATGCTAATATTTACATTTAAAAAATCATTTAAAATAGCAACAGTGTTAAAACGTCACAAAAATTACCGTAACTCATTCAGCCAGTACCATACTACAATCCTGCAGTGATTTTGGGTCAATTGGTCACATGACCTGTAATTGCATTTTTGTGACATTTTAACACTGTTGCTATTTGTAAGGAATTTTTATTGTAAATATTAGCATTTTAGCTCAATAGCTTCCAGGTCATGTGACCTATTGATCCAAAATCACTACAGGATCGTAGTACGGTACTGGCTGAATGAGTTACGGTCATTTTTGTGACATTTTAACACTGTTGCTATTTTTAAGGAATTTTTTAGTGTAAATATTAGCATTTTAGCTCAATAGCTTCCAGGTCATGTGACCTATTGACCCAAAATCAATGCAGGATATTAGTACCGTATGGGCTAAATGAGTTATGGTCATTTTTGTGATATTTTAACACTGTTGCTTTTTTTAATGATTTTTTTAGTGAAAATATTAGCATTTTAGCTCAATAGCTTGCAGGTCATGTGACCAATTGAGCCAAAATCACTGCAGAATCGTAGTACGGTACTGGCTGAATGAGTTACGGTCATTTTTGTGACATTTTAACACTGTTGCTATTTTTAAGGAATTTTTTAGTGTAAATATTAGCATTTCACCTCAATAGCTTCCAGGTCATGTGACCTATTGACCCAAAATCACTGCAGGATATTAGTAAAGTACTGGCTGAATGAGTTACGGTCATTTTTGTGATGTTTTAACACTGTTGCTATTTTTTTTTTTTTTTAATGTAAATATTAGCATTTTAGCTCAATATCTTGCAGGTCATGTGACCTATTGACCCAAAATCACTACCGGATCGTAGTACGGTACTGGCTGAATGAGTTACGGTCATTTTTGTGACATTTTAACACTGTTGCTATTTTAAAGGAATTTTTTAGTGTAAATATTAACATTTTAGCTCAATAGCTTCTAGGTCATGTGACCAGTTGACCCAAAATCACTGCAGGATCATAGTACGGTACTGGCTGAATGAGTTACGGTCATTTTTGTGATGTTTTAACACTGTTGCTATTTTTAAGGAATTTTTTAATGTAAATATTAACATTTTAGCTCAATAGCTTGCAGGTCATGTGACCAATTGACCCAAAATCACTGCAGGATATTAGTACGGTACTGGCTGAACGAGTTACGGTCATTTTTGTGATGTTTTAAAACTGTTGCTATTTTTAATGATTGTTTAAATGTAAATATTAGCATTTTAGCTCAATAGCTTGCAGGTCATGTGACCTATTGACCCAAAATCACTGCAGGATTGTAGTACGCTACTGGCTGAACAAGTTACGGTCATTTTTGTGATGTTTTAACACTGTTGCTATTTTAAATTTTTTTTTTAATGTAAATATTAGCATTTTAGCTCAATAGCTTGCAGGTCATGTGACCTATTGACCCAAAATCACTGCAGAATTGTAGTATGGTACTGGCTGAACGAGTTACGGTCATTTTTGTGACATTTTAACACTGTTGCTATTTTTAAGGAATTTTTTAGTGTAAATATTAGCATTTTAGCTCAATAGCTTGCAGGTCATGTGACCTATTGACCCAAAATCACTGCAGGATTTTAGTACGGTACTGGCTGAACGAGTTACGGTCATTTTTGTGATGTTTTAACACTGCTGCTTTTTTAAATTATTTTTTTAATGTAAATATTAGCATTTTAGCTCAATAGCTTGCAGGTCATGTGACCTATTGACCCAAAATCACTGCAGGATCATAGTACTACATGGGCTGGTTGAGTTACACCTCTTTTTATTACATTTGAATAATTTCCCTATTTTTAATGAAATTCACATTGTAAATGTTAGCATTGTAGCTCAATACAAGATAAACATTCATTGAAGAGATTGAAACAAAATGTTTTAATCTTTTCAAAGGGTCTGGGGTGTATCCTGAATCACTGCTGCCAGCAAACACGTACGGCAAGTCACCGCGGACGATAGAATGGTTAAAAACCAGTGAAGAATCACACTGACACGTCTGTTTATTGCCCATCAATAACCCACATTTTATTTTGAAAACCGGAAGATGATCCACGCTATAGCATCCTTGCGCTGACTTTCTCAACCACCTCCGTGTTTTTACCGTAAAGTCTTTAATACGGGAGCACTGGAAATGTTGGAGCGGCTGGACTGACTTCGTAAAAAGGAGAGTCAGCTGGCTTGACCGCAGTCACACACAGCGCCATGTTAGCTTGGAAAGCCTCCATGTTAGCTTAGCTTAGCTCCACCACAACTCATATGAAACGTTTTTATGACTAAATATCAGAACAACTTTCATATCCTGACTGGGTTTAGACATATTGACTTCCATATGACATCTTACATTCTACATTCAGCTAATAAATGTATTAACTGAGAGAAATAATCTAAAGTAAACTAAGCTAAACGGTGCTGCTAATTTACCAGGATAAAGAGAGCGGATTCATGAACTTACTAAACAATTGTCAAACTTGTGTCCAGTATAAATCTGTAGTTTGCTGCTACAACTCGTCAACAAGTTTTCTGATTTCTCTGTTTCTTCTTCGTCAGTGTCTGAATTAGAAAAGAAATGCGGCAGAAATCTGAGGACTCTGATCCTGGACCTGTGAGGCGTTCAGGGTGCGTAGGAAAACACTGGGCTAGGCGGACTAAGGGGCATTTAGGGAAACTACTCTCTGGAATTTAAGGTTACACAATGAGCTGGGTTACATCAACTCAGTAAAACACTGTTCTATCATGTTCAGTGAAAATAAACATATTTTAATCAATATGGAAAAACTTTTTTTAAAAACTGAAAACAAATAATTTCATAAATGAATAAGACTTGGTGTTTTTAGGACCTACAGAGGAATGAATCTGAGAGGGGTCTGGATGCAGACCTCTGCTGTCAGACCCCTCCCCCGCAAACCACCACCGTGAGGCACCTCCACTGTCAGGACTGAATAAAGTGTAGCTTTGATTTGCTTCCACCAGAAGAAGTGTGTGTGTGTGTGTGTGTGTGTGTGTGTGTGTGTGTGTGTGTGTGTGTGTGTGTGTGTGTGTGTGTGTGTGTGTGCAGGGCCGTGCAGAGAGCTATAAAGGGGCAGGGGCTCAAACTTCCAAAAGGGCACATGAAAACAAAAAAAACACCAATTACAAAGTTCACATTTAGCAACAAGCAACATTATTAATCCACAGCAAGTCAAAGATTGACCAAATGGTCCAGATCAATGTCCTCAGTACTCAGTGACGTGCAGTCAGAGGAGGCAGGGGAGGCAGAGCCTCCCTTGTCAATCTTGAAAAGAAAAAAAACTTGACAATAAAATATAATAAATGCTGATAGTTGTCAGCTGGTATGTCCTATAAACTCATTTTCTGTTCGAATCCAATATTGTTTTTTTTTTTTTTTTTTTTGTCAATTAGAATAGCAGAATTTCCGCATGCTCCGTTCAAATACAGGAAGGAGATGCATTGTGAGGCAGCGCTGTGCTGTGCCTCCAGGAGAACTGTCTCCTCCCCTCATGAACTCTGCTGGTACCCGATGACAATACTGTGTCGCTGTCCCTCTGTATATCGCAGTTAAAATGCTTTCAAACACTCTGATTATATGCTCTATCCTTTCATAATCTGCATAACGTATGGAATGTATTTCTGTAATGTGTTTAGGCTCGCAGATTAATCATAAAACCGCAGTGAAAAAGTCACTAGGGGAGGCAAACAGTACCCCTACCTCATGATAGATGGTGCCTGTGAGTCCACAGATTCATGCGCTTATAATCTTCTTCATTCTTTTTTATACACTTTAATTCACCAGGATCAGCGCATGGATTTCGTGTACAAATAAAGGTAAGACCATAAACTTTTTTTTATTTTCAGTTTGAAATGGCTCTTTTTGAAGGTTTCCTGTTGAGTTCCTGCCGGTCTACCTATGCTGACTTGATGCAGAGCCCATATACCCAGGCCATTCCTTCTGCTCACTCTCTCTATTCCAGTTTCTCAGGCCACCATATATTTGTAGATCTGGCTCTGGAAGACTCAGTGCCTCCCCAGCCATGAACCCCACTGCACGTCACTGTCAGTACTGGGTGCGTCCTCCCTGAGCCCTAACACAGGCAGTGCACCTTCTGCGCACACTCTGGATTCACCTCCTGATCCTATCTGGGGGATGTTGTCCCACTCTTGCTGAAGGGCCTGGATGAGCATCTGGCGGTTGCCAGGTGCTGGACGCCGAGCATACACGGATCTACCAAGAATATCCCACAGATGTTCAATGGGATTGAGATCTTTGATGTGCTGTGGTTTAATAATGTTGGTTGTTGCTAAATGTGAACTTTGTTGAACTCCCCTTTGTCATATTTTACATTCTCCTCTGGATACTCATCCACTGTTTTGTTGTTTGTTGTATTTTGTTTGTTAATTCAATGTTTTTTAAGAACAGGAAAGAATTTGTTTTCATATTTAATAAAATGGTGTGAAATGGCATCACATAGAATATGTGATCAGTTTCTTTTGATGTTCAGTTTCTATATAAGTGGAAATAAAGATGTAATGTGTAGAAGTTTTTGTGTGTTAATACCCTGCAAAGATCTAAATCTTACCAGGTGTATATTCTGTCATTTCTAGTCCAAATATCTCATCACACTTAAAATAAGACAAAATCACCTGAAGAGTAACTTTTCAGTGAGATATAAGAACTTGGTTTTAGACAATTGATCTGGAAAATCTTATTTCAAGAAATCTTAGTAAGATCATTTTCACTTGTTCCATTGGCAGATTTTTTTGCTTAATTCAAGATGTTTTTGCTCAGTTCACCAAAAAAATCTGCCAATGGAACAAGTGAAAATTATCTCGGTAAGATTTCTTGAAATAAGATTTTCTAGATCTATTGTCGAAAAATAAGTTCTTTTATCTCCCTTACCAGTTCCTCTGTAGGTGATTCTGTCTTATTTTAAGTGTGATGAGAAATTTGGACTAGCAAATGAGAATAATACACTTGGTAAGATTTAGATTTTTGCAGTGTAAGTCCAAGACAAATTCTTAAAAACAGATGTTAAATTATGTACACTGAACAAAAATATAAATGCACGACTTTTGTTTTTGCTCCCATTTTTCATGAGCTGAACGCAAAGATCTAAAACTTTTTCTATGTACACAAAAGGCCTATTTCTCTCAAATATTGTTCATAAATTTGTCTACATCTGTGTTAGTGAGCACTTCTCCTTTGTCCTTTGCTGAGATAATCCATCCACCTCACAGGTGTGGCAGATCAAGATGCTGATTAGACAGCAGGATTATTGCACAGGTTTGACTTAGGCTGGCCACAATAAAAGGCCACTCTAAAATGTGCACTTTTACTGTATTGGGTGGTCCAGGGGGGTCAGAAAACCAGTCAGTATTTGGTGTGACCACCATTTTCCTCGCACAGTCTTCTTCATGAATTCTCTGAAACAGCTTTGGTGATGGCTTATGGTAGAGAAATGAACATTCAATTCACAGGCAAAAGCTCTGGTGGAGATTCCTGAAGTCAGCATGACCAGTGCATATTCCCTCAAAACTTGTGACATCTGTGGTATTGTGCTGTGTGATAAAACTGCACATTTTAGAGTGGCTTTTTATTGTGGCCAGCCTAAGGCACACCTGTGCAAAAATCATGCTGTCTAATCAGCATCTTGATATGCCACACCTGTGAGGTGGATGGATTATCTCAGCAAAGAACAAGTGTTCACTAACACAAATTTAGACAGATTTGTGAACAATATTTGAGAGAAATAAACCTTGTGTGTACACAGAAAAAGTTTTAGATCTTTCAGTTCAGCTCATGAAAAATGGGAGCAAAAACAAAAGTCGTGCATTCATATTTTTGTTCAGTGTATAAAAGTATGACAGTGAATGTTAATAACTAGAAATACCTTCATTTTACATCTGGTTTTACACCTACTTTTAAAGTGAAACATTGAATATTTAGTTTCTTTTCATTATAGGACATATTTACGATGATATTTAGGTTTTCCACAGTTCAGAAAGAATCATGTAGAGGAAGTGTTAACCCAAGCCAAACCATTTAACATTACATGATAATAATAAAGTTTATATTGTAGTATTTATAGCTGTATCATTTAATATTGAGCAGGTTGATGGGAATATTTGTGGAGGTTTGTGGTTATTTTAAATAAGATTCACTCAAGATGTTTGAGGCGAACACGGATATTACGATAATGGATCCAGCAGTTTCTGAAACAAAAGCAGAAATGTCAAAGTGTTGGCACTGATGAAAGAGTCGGGGGATTTTCCATAAGTTTTATGACTCTTGTACACCAAAAGGGCCAGATTTAGGTATTGGATGAGAAGAAGACTTGGATGTGTTTTCTTTTTGTGCAATTTTATATCAGTTTAGCAGAATTTAATGACTTCAGCACATTTTTAACCCATTAAGACCCAGTGGTAATTTTATGGCAGCTTCTAAATGATTTTTTTTCTCTCTTTTTAACGTTTCTCACGTGATTTATCACCATTTATTATAATAAAAACCTGTGTTTTACATTTTTCAGTGTAAATCACTTCCTTTACCCTATATTTAATTTACTGATCATGTAGATCAGGGGTCACCAATCCTAGTCCTCGAGGGCCGGAATCCTGCATGTTTTTGATGTATCCCTCTTCCAACACACCTGATTCAAATGCTAAGCCTATCATCAAGCTCTGCAGAAGCCTGATAATGACCGTCACCTGTGCTGGAAGAGGGAAACATCTAAAACATGCTGGATACCAGCCCTCGAGGACCAGGATTGGTGACCCCTGATGTAGATGTTCATTAAAGCTCAGAGTAAACTTAAAGGTATTATGCAAAAACAGAGAAAACTGAAGAAAAAGTGACTGTTTCAGCAAGTGAGGACTATTACCATGTGTTACAATTTTGCGGCTAAAACTCAACAGTTTATGGAAATAAAACAGAAGCAAATCTGTGTGAGTGCTTCAGCAGGACTCAGACTCAGGTGGACACCCAGCTGTTAGAGTGTGCTAGTCTGGGAGCTCATTCCATGACGTGACGATGATATTGAATTATTTACTCACTTACGATGGGTTTTTGGCCCCAAAACTGTAGTTGTTGAAGAATAGGACCAGGACCAACAGAGACAAGTGAATGTTTTGGGCAGATAGCGGGGTGGACTCTCACGTACCTGGAATCGCGGCGCTTCCCTCCTCCTCGTTCATTCTCCAGACCGCATGACATGTGCGTGTGTGTGTGTGTGTGTGTGTGTGTGTTACAATCACGGTTGCACAGGAGGAAGGGGCGGGGCATGACAGATGAAAGGGCACCATGACCAGGTCCAGTGACAGCCAAATTAAACCACTCTTAGCATTTATTATCACTGATCAAAATTTTAGCCACAAAAATTTTAGTCATGCAGTTTTTTCCGCAACCCCCCCCACACACACACACACACACACACACACACACACAAAAATGAGTCCTTCTGGTTCAGGTTCCACATTCAGTTCAATCTGATCTCCAATGGGCCCAACCAGTCCAATAATGACATCAGAACCTTTAAATAATGACAACTCCAAGGTTTACTCATTGTTTTAGTGTAAAAAAAAAAAAAAAAAAAACCATTAAATTATGAAAATATTTATATGTGAAAAACCTGAAAAAACTGAGATTTCATTTGAAAAATTAGTGCAATTTTAACAATATTCTCCTTCAACTCATTATTTATACATGTACATTTACACACAATGTTACACCAACATGTGGAAACAGGAAGAATATTATTAACATGTTGGAATTTGGAACTAAAATAAGAAAAATTTCTACAATATTCCATCTGAGTTTATTATGAACCCAACGTACAGATGACAGTGGATCTAAAAAACACCAAACATTTAAGAACAAAGGCTGGTCCATCAAATATTTTCACTGAATAACTGGTGCATTTCAAACAGGTGCTAATGCACACTCATTTTCAACACACTTCACCACTTCAGATTTGTCTGATGGTAAAAAAAAAAAAGCTGACCACCAACCGATAAGGATACTGGGTATGGATGGTTTTCATATTTACAGACTTCAGATGAGTCACAGTCACCAACTAGTCCTGACAGATAAAGTCCACACTAGGGATGTAACGATTACTGGTATAATGATAAACCGCGGTAAAATTACCAACGGTTAGTATTACTGTTTAAATTCTAATTCTCATGATAACCGTGTTTGATTACCACACTTTTCAGGAGAAAACGCCTATGTAAAGATATCCTTTTATGTCAAATATTTGAGTATAGTTTTAATTTATTACAGTTTTAATTGTATATACCTAATATTTGGAACTAATACTCACTTTTAAAGTCTTTGAAAAGGTTTGTTAAGCATCTTTGTGTTATTTATGCAATAAGTTCTATACATTTTTCAAATTGGATTTTATATATATTTTTTGTGTTTTTTGTCCTTTTGTCTTGATATAGTAAGTTAAAGTGAAAAAATAATAGACAGATGATATAGATGAAGTTGTGCTGAAAAAATAGATCCCAAACATAGGTTTAGTAAACATTTGTTTATGTAGTATATAAAGGCAAAATCAAAAGGACTGAAAAACAGCCAAAATAGGCTCAGACCATTAAGGGTTAATATTTGAATGTTTCTGCCAAGAGAAAATACATTGTGCCAATTATTTATTTATTTATTTTATTTTATTTTTTATTTCATTTTATTTTATTTTATTTTATTTATTAATTTATTTATTTCAAAATACAATGTGGTTAAATTATTTCAGTGTGTGTATTAGTACTCTTTGAACATTTTGAGCACAATTTCAACAATACCACGATAATAATGATAACCGTGATAATTTTGGTCACAATAACCGTGATATGAAATTTTCATATCGTTACATCCCTAATCCACACATTGTGTCACAGTCTTTTCTCAAGTGTTTTATGTCCTGTTTATCTTTTCATTTCTCTTCAGTTACTTGTGTAAAAAATAGGGGTGAAACAGTACACGTCGTACCGTCGTACCCAATGCTTCAATACAAGCATGTATCGTGGTTTGTCATTTTCAAATGACAATTAACAGAAAAACTCGTGTTTATATTAGAGCTTTGGAAGACGACTGACTTCTGGAACTCTACTGTGGTCGGTTGCAGCTGTGCACTGCACCAGCCCGTTGGACTGCTCTACATTAAAGACACAGACGGATACGGACGGAGCGTTCTGTCTGTGTGTATATGGGTGAAAACAAGGGAAGGTCACATCTGGTCTGAAAAATTAAATGACAATGATCTACACCAAACTTATATTTTTGGATCAGTAATTACTGATATTTTCAGGAAAATGTATTTTGAAATGAGAAAAAATTTGTGATCAAAAAAAAAAAAAGTGAGTAGTTTTGTGAGTGTGAATGTTTGTAAAGTGATCCAGTTTAGTGCTGTCATTCTGGGTTCATTTTATAAACTCTATAAATAAACTACATTTATTCCAAATACATTGATATTTGACTATTATATTGTTTATGACATATTCTGAACACAGTGTTTAAAATGAAAAAAAAGCATATATTTGAATATAATGTTGATATTATTTGTATGTTGTAAATAATGTAAATAAATGTATATGCTATTGAAAATTAAAAATAAAAATATGTTTAATTTGATATTTACTTTTGTTGTTCATCAGTGACACTGACATTTGTCTAAACTCTTTCTATTTAGGTTTGATCCAGTATTTTTTTCCTCTATAAACTATTCTTGGGTTGTAAAATAGAGGGTTTAAGGTTTACACTGAATACATTTGAGGATGAAAATGTCAGAGGAACTTCACTTTGGAGAAATTTGGAATTCTGGAAAAAAAAAATAGACGTTAATTTTTTGTCCATCTGTGACGCAGTAGTTTTGGATATTTTTCATTTAAAAATATTCTAAACTAAATGTTGCCCTTTGAGTCTGTTTCAGATGACATTTAGACCTTTACAGTTCTGTGGAATATTTGTGTTCAGCTGGTCTGGTTCAACAGTTCTGAATCCAACAGTAGTGGGCGCTCCATCTGGGACAGCCTTGAGGATTTTCCTCATGGTCGTTCCAGCCTGCTGAGCCCAGGAGGCGGCCATGTTTAGCATCTGTTTACTAGAAGCGGTCACCACATTGGTCTGACACGATCACATGACGGCCACTTCACCACTCTAGGAGGAAAATCTGATTACGCTTACACCGAGTTAGTACCGAATTAAAACAACGATCACAAAAAAACTGCAGGAATATCAGACGAGAACTTTTAGTTTCAAACATAACATGAATATCTATATTTATTATGACGTCAACATTGTGTGGTTGGAGAGGGTCGGAGCAAGATGAAACCAAACCTGGGTTCACCTGACGGCCTAGAACAAATTCCACATTCAGCCTGATTTGATCTCCAGTGGGCCAGACCAGTAAAATAATAACAGAATAACCTTTAAATAATGACAACTCTAAAATGTTTGTCTTTGTTTTAGTGCAAAAAAAAAAAACTCATTAAATTATGAAAATACTTACTTTTCTAAACTATCCAAACAAAAAAGATGTGAACAACCTGAAAAAACTGAATTTTCTTAAGAAAACTAAGCGCAGTTTTAACAAGCATTATGGATCAGATCTACAAAGGACACAGTAACAGCCAGAAAACTGTTAAAATTGTGTTTAATTTTCTTGAGACATTTCAGGTTGTTCATATTTGTTCAGGTTATTCACATTTTATTGTTACAGGATAGTTTGGAAATGTGAACATTTTCATAATTTAATGTTATTTTTTGCACTAAAACAAACACAAAAATGTGAAGTGGTCATTATTTATCTGTATAGTGTAATATTTTTTTCACATCAAACCAAGAAGAAAATATGGAGTCGTTATTTTTTGTCGGTTATTCTGCTGTTATTATTTTACTGTAGATCATGTTGGTCTGTATGTGAACCTGAACCAAAATGAGTTCCACAGCCTTGACTGTGGAATTTTTGCACTTGCAAAATAATCCAACAGGCTGGATTGGAACCTTTGTCAGGCCACATTTGGCCCCCGGACCACATGTTTGAGACCCCTGGTCCAGAAGGTCAATGTTGATAAGTGTGCCAAGTTTCAAATGTGTTCCATTATGTGCACAAGACGAGCATTTGAGGGAAATTAACTCTTACATAGACTTCATCCATTCCATAGATTAAAAGACTCCTATTCTCACTGATTGGTGCTGTGCTGCTGCCCTCTACTGTCCTCTAGTGGCGACAACAACAAACTGCAGCTCACTGTTTTATTGTGGATGTAAGTGATGAAACCTGTTATAGCTGTAATGAATAACCCACAGCTGTTCACACACACACTTTAATAAAACTGTTGATTGGACATGAATCAGGAGGCGTAAATACAAGTCAGAATAATAATGAACAGATGGAGTCAAAGGACCATATATGGACGCACGGAGCATTAAAGATGGAAAAGTATTAAATACATGTTGTAAATGTGTCCATCCAAAACTCAGACTGCTGTTTTCATCTGAGGTTCAATCTGCTTCACAGTAAAACAATACGAAACTAAGGCAGCGATAAAAAAAAAACAAAAAAATCACACAAGAAGTTCTGACAAATACCTCAAATATGTACAGAGATAAAAATGAAACCTGACAGGTTCATCAGACACGTCAGCAGGTCCAGAGTCGGACAAAGGCTGGCGTTTCCATAGCAACAGCCAGCATCCTGTACATCTGTCAAATACAAGTGACATCACAGACTGAAGCATTTAAGCTGGTTTGACTTTAGGGCCACGAGCCACCAGTTGAGAAGCTTTAATACTGTAGAGACTGAGCTGTAGGCCCTGATCAGAGTTCAACATGAGACTGTATGTACAGCTAGATTTATATATGCTTCTGTCTGGTTTATATATGCTTCTGTCTGGTTTATATATGCTTCTGTCTGGTTTATATATGCTTCTGTCTGGTTTATATATGTTTCTGTCTGGTTTATATATGCTTCTATCTGGTTTATATATGCTTCTATCTGGTTTATATATGCTTCTGTCTGGTTTATATATGCTTCTGTCTGGTTTATATATGCTTCTGTCTGGTTTATATATGCTTCTGTCTGGTTTATATATGCTTCTATCTGGTTTATATATGCTTCTATCTGGTTTATATATGCTTCTGTCTGGTTTATATATGCTTCTATCTGGTTTATATATGCTTCTATCTGGTTTATATATGTTTCTGTCTGGTTTATATATGCTTCTATCTGGTTTATATATGCTTCTATCTGGTTTATATATGTTTCTGTCTGGTTTACTGCTGGCAGCTTTGTGCATCTCCTTTTACGCTTCGCGGATCTCCTCTTTGTGACCCCTCCCCCCTATATACATATATGTGTCTGTGACGGGGGGGGGGCACCAAATTCATATCTCACCTAGGGCGCCAAAATAGCTAGAACTGTCCCTGACGATACTGACACAGAAATACAGGACAAACTCACAAACACCTAGAATGACATAAAGACAGAAAAGCACAGTGAAAGACTGAACAAGAACTCCAAACTCTAGTAGAACTCTGGTGTCAAACTAAAGGAACAGCCCAGGAAAAGTGGTGAATTCATCCATATGAAGGATTTCCAAGTGTTTGCAGCTGCTTTCAGAGCAGAGTTCATATATGAGCTGGAAAAGAACAAAATGAAAACAATACAAAACTAAGGCAGCGATAAAAACAACAAAAAAAAATCACACAAGAACTTCTGACAAATACCTCAAATATGTACAGAGATAAAAATGAAACCTGACAGGTTTATCAGACACGTCAGCAGGTCCAGAGTGGGACAAAGGCTGGCGTTTCCATGGCAATGTGGACTTGGATGTGGACACTGATGTAGATGTTGCTGTGGACGTTGGCGTGGATGTTGCTGTGGACTTGGTGGTTGCTGTGGTGGTTGCTGTGCTGCTGTATCTCATGGTGTGTTCCGTGCCTTCAGTCTGCAGCGCCCCCTACTGGCCTGGAACAAACATGCCATCATCATGTGCTGCTGTCACTCATGTGTGTGTGAGTCCATGTAAAGTCCATTCAATCAGTGAATCAAATCCACCTGATCAGTGAAATAATGCTGACATGGGACGGCTCTGAAAGCACACAGACGTTCAGTCTCAGTGTTTGTCTGGGACTTTTCCTGGTGGACTGGAACAGACAGGAGGTGGATTTACTAAATCCAGGACTTGGACTCCACAGACTGGAGTTCCCATCCTCAGTCCTTCCAGGTTGGAGCTTTAGACCATCACATCACCTGAGTCATGTGATCTCATGTGTGTGGACATTTTCCAGATGAAACCCAGCCCAGTTCAACCAGTCAAACCATTAAACACACACGAAGGGCATTTGTGTTTGATGGTGGAAAAGCACCATGAAGAAGAACCACCGATAATGGAAGAACTTTTGGTCGTATGTTATTGGCCTGGTAAAAAAATTACTTTGCAAATGTAATAACTGAGGTAATAATGTAATAATATGTGAATATAACTGTATTTAAGTTTGATTTATTAGAACTGTGATCAAATCTCCCTCTCTCTCTCTGTGATTTTATCACAGTTCTATCTAATAAATTAAACTTAAATACAGTTATATTCATATATTATTACATTATTACCCCAGTTATTACATTTGCAAAGAATTTTTTCTTTTAATCAGGACAACAACGTAATAAGTTATTACGTTATCGGTTCAGGACCTTTATTATATCGACCGTTATTCCGTGATTGTCTTCTCCACACCATGAGCCTCTGAAACCTGCACAAACACATGTCTCAAATATTGGAGGTAAACCCAGTTTGGCAGAAGCGTCCCATGTCAGCACTGAAGTGTGTTAGTGTGTTGAATAAACACACAAAACTCCAAACTCACTTGTTTCTCCAGGCATTTGAACGGCACTAGATAAAGAATTGTTATATGACCAACTTATGATTTTAAATTTAGACCTTTTTATGACTGTAATTTTATCTGTGTTCTTATTTGTATTATATTCTCTTTTGTGAAACACTTTGTGACTTCTCTTGTCTGTGAAAGGTGCTGTAGAAATAAACTTTGCTGGTTTGAATAAAGCTGTGAACTGACCCGACAGTAGAAGTAGAGGGAGATGGTCCCCATGATCAGGAAGAAGATCACCAGCACCACCCTGATGATCAGATTTGTCACCAAGTCTGAAACACAACAACAACAACCATCAAGTCTGGGCTCCAAATGGGAAAATGGAAAATTAAGCAGAGAATGGGTTTAAGTCCAAAGGAATATTAGTGTCAGATCGACTTCAAACACTGTCTGCACATGACAAGCTTATTCTACACCCTTGTGTCGTGATAATGTTCATGAAGTTGAATAAATAAATGCACAGTATGTTTTCAGGACTTTTGTCTGTTTTGATATTATTTCCTGGGTATTATTTTAAAGTCACAGACTCGAACCTTCACCCCCAGAGCTCAACATTTAACCCACAGCAACTTTAATCACATTCATTTATTACAACAACTTCATTTGTTTTTTCACAATAAGTTTATTAGAAATGATGAAGTTTTGATGGATGCTTTTCTTTTTTTTTACTGATTTCCTGATCCTTTATAACAGTGGAGTAGCACAATGTTAGAGAAATGGGGGAAAAATGAAAATAATTTACCCAAAATGTGAAAAAATACATGACTCTTAGGTTTATGTCAGAGTGATGGAGAACAAAAGCCTCTATATGATCTCAGTTCTACCAACGTGGTTCTGCTCACACCTGTTCACTCTGCTCACTGGGAACGTTGTGGAACATGGTCATGTGACTGTTACTGATGCATTGTGGGTGTTTTGTGTGTGTTTGTCCTGACGTTACCTCCAACTGTGAGATAGAGGGCGGGGCTCTGAGACGACGAGAAGCTGTGGTTATAAACGTCCACATGATAAACACATGTGTAGTTCCCTCGGTGGGCGTAGCCCATGGAAGACAACAGGAAGTGGGCGGAGTGATTGACAGCCGGCAGGGTGAGGTTCAGCGGCTTCTTGGTGTCGGAGATCAGCTGGAAGGAGCCTCCTGGGTACTGTGGTTGGACGGAGCATGTGATGGTGAAGTCGGAGCCAACGAGCACCCGGAACCCCTGCTGGTAGACCCCAAAGACCCCATCAGACAGGGAGATGTTGGGCTGAGGCAGCAGATCTGTCCACACACAGAGACATGATTGGACCAAGCAGCACACATGAGCACAAACAAGCAGTCAGAGAATCCATCCTCCTCAGAGACACAGATGGATCTGATCCACAGGAGTTTGGGATGGGATGAACACTGACCAATGAAAACATGGAGGAATGGGTCATTTACACCACAGCTGACCTTCAAAGGCATTATGGGTAAAAAAATGACAGACATGTGGTGGTTTTAGAGTCTCACATGTCAACATTTGGTCCTTTTGTCCTAAATGAGACTAATGTGAAATATGTTTGTGTTTTTAGCCTCATCTGGTCCAAATGAAGACGTTCATTTGGGATCTGGATGTTACAAAGGTCAAAGGTCAATATCTGACACATTTTACAGAAAAAGACAATGAACTGAGACAAAATAATCAACTGATGAAACGAAAAGATTCATTAGATGTAACTTTAAACGTCAGAGTCAGAACCATCTGGTCACTGAGAATTCAGTTCAGACACAGTTTGTGTCCATTTGTACCTGAACACACCACGTCCACAGCATTTGAGAGATAATAGGAACCATCTAGTCTAACACAGTCCCTCGGTCCAGATGTCAGCTTTACACAAGGAACTGAGACCAACCACACCGATCTGGATGGATAATCATCTGTTCTGTTGACTGAAACAGCTGATCCACAGTCCAGATACTGACACACAGCAGACCCAGACTTCAGGTCCCAGAGTTTATCGCGGTCTTCTACTGGTCTCCACTGTCCCTGGTGTTGGATCTCCAAAGTACCAGCACAGTGGCTCGGCTGACCCACCAACCTGACACCACCTGGATGTGAGCAGAGACACAAAGACAGGAGGACTGGTTCAGCTGTTTAGAAAATGTTTGGACTCTCATCCAAGAGACGAAGAGAGATGAAATGTTTTCAAAAGAGCTGAAGCAGTCCAGTAGAACCGAGAAGAACCATGACCTGGACAAATGAGAACCTACACAGACAAAGAAAGGAGTCCAAGAAAGGTAAGATAAGAAACATGAAAAATGAAATATCTGCTATTTTTATAGGTATTTCTATAAATTTAGATTTAAATGTAAATATTATTTTCATATTTACATTATATTTGCACATGCACATGGTGTGATATGGGGGGGGTGTTACTGTGAACTGCTCTGTATTCTGATGGCTGTGGGAAGGAATGACCTGTGCGATCCCTCATTCTCTCATTGGATGTGTAAAAGTCTGTCATATGAAAGCCACGCCCCCTTGGTACCTGAACAGGTGAGTCCAGCAGCTGGTCCACGTGAGCAGGTCTTCCCAGCTGAGCTGGACCTTCTACAGTCCAGGACAGCAGACTCATTTCCTTCACACTGGAGCTCACTGGTCCAGACTGGAGCCTCCCCCTCTCCATAGAGCCCCCCCTGGAGGAGTGAAGGAGCCCCACAGCCCAGCTCCCTACAGACCACCTGGGTATCATTAAGGTCCAGATCCTCTTCACACATCGACGACCAGGACTGGTTGGACCGCACCTCCAGTCTGCCTGAACACAGACTGGAACCATGGACCAGTCTGACAGAGTCTGTGGACACACAACAACACACAGACATGTTTAAAGACACAAAAGCCCCTGGACAGACGGGAGTGTGAGGGTGGACTCTTTCAAAGCCTCCTGTCAGTCATTAGTGACACAGGAACTAAATAGGACTCATGGACCAGTTCAACCAGAGACACAACGTCCTCAAAGAAAACACAATGAGATTTGCAGTGTTTATAAAAAATGTTTACTTTAAATAAGAAAATACAACGACTGCTGAGATATCTTCTTTTTAGTCACTTTTACACACAGATCCCAGAAAAAAGGTCAGATGGGGATCCACCTTTTTTCCACTATTGTCTGATTTCCACAGCCAAGACAAAGGCGGAACAGGTGAGACAGGCTGGACTTTTACACAGCGGACCTGTTTTCCAGAACCAAAACGACGCAGCACTCATTTTTAAATACCCCCGGCACAGGAGAGACAGCGGACACATATGGAGGCACCGGCATGGATTCTGCAGCAGCCGCCCTGTGCCACCGCGGCCGGCCCGCTGCAGCTGGCTTCATGCCTGGCGTCCTGCCCGCTGCGGCTACGTGATACTAGCGCTGTAGCTGAATCCATATGCGCCCGCTGTCTCTCCCACGCTGGGGGTCGCTGTCATCCAAACTTCACACCTTGGTTGTGGAACCAGAGGTGTTCCTTTTCCGCAGTGTTCCAGAATCCTGATCCCACCTTTATCAGGGCTCTGTTCCTACCTCCAGAGGCGATACAGAGTCATGACAGAGGTGAGACCACATGATCCCAACATTGCGTTTACACAGACGTTGTTCTGAAATAAAGGTAAAATATTCACACAACAGAAGTGCTGTGGAAAAAGGGGCTTTTAATGCCCTTACGGTGTTTGTTTTGTTTAATACTCTGGCTAACAGGAATGGTAGGTGGGTAGCTGTCAATCATTCCCATCATACCTGTTGGCGGCCAGCTACGTCACTAACTGTGTGACAGTGCGGTCCAACGAATAGGACCTAATAATGCCACAAAAACACCAGCTACAGCCTATCATCAGTTTATTTTATTCATAACCTAAGTTTATTTTTAAGCATATAAGGGATGTAATAAACACATGAGACAGCTACAGATAAAGAAAGAACATTTGAATTCTCCTCAGATGAGGCTGAAAATGCAGTTTTGGGGCCCCCTGGTGGCTTGGGAGCTCTAAGCATTGGCCTAGGTGGCCTAAAGCACCAAAGGGCTCTGCCTCAGGTCCACTGTGTAGATCCTCAGTCACAGGTTAGCTTCTGAGCTGTTCAACAGCCTGTTGGAAAACAGAGTCATGTGACCACATTCATGGACTGGAACTGAATTCAGCTGCATGTGTTTGATGTTTCAGTCCAACTGTCCAATGTGTGGACCTGGTCTGGCTGGGTTTGGTTTGACACAGCTCAGATAAAACACACCTGAATGGACTCATGCACGAACTCGGACAGAATCAGGACCACCAGCAGTAGACTTACCTGAACAGGTGAGGGAAAGGGTGGAGCTAGAGGTAAAAGTTTCTGTTCTCACACAGTCCATCAGTGTAGATGTAGAGAGAAGACAGGTGGGGAGCATGAACCACATACGACCAGATGAACCAGATGAACGAGATCTCCCAGAAACAGCAGATCCACAGTCTAGTCGACGACAAATGACATCTGCTGTCTTCAGGGTCAAGGGGTCAGAGGAAGAATATACATATGCTACGTATCTCCATTCTCCATGATGTTTGATCTGTACTTCACCGTTACAGCGACTGGCTCCTCCCACCAGTCTGACATCATCAGGACCTGATCAAATACAAGTGACAGATAAATGAGATCACAGTGAGTGAACTGATAGAAGCTGCTGTCAATCAAAGCTCCACCTGTGCAGGTAAGGTCCACAACTGTTCCAGATGAGCAGGTCTGTGACCCTGAGCTTCCACAGTCCAGCAGAGCAGACTCATGGCCTTCACACTGGAACGTCTGCACCACAGGAGCCTCCGCTGCTCCATAGGGCACCCCCTGGAGGAGCCCAGGAGCCCCACAGCCCAGCTCCCTACAGACCACCTGGGCACCATGAAGGTCCAAGTGTCCTTCACACACTGAGGACCAGGACCCAGACTGGTTAGACCGGACCTCCAGTCTGCCTGAACACACACTGGACCCATGGACCAGTCTGACAGAGTCTGTGGACACAGATGGAAGAAGACTGGAATAAAACTAGAGTCTGAAGTGGACTCTAAGGGACTTTAGTGGACTGGAGTAGACCAGGGTCTGGGGGATTGGATTATATAGTGGATTTTACTGGACTGTAGTGGACTTACATTCATATGGGTTTGGTTTGTTTCTTCTGTGTGACATGATGTTCAATCAGCTGTGTGTTTGTGGACATGGATATTATTGATTGATTGATTGTATTGATCAGTTTGTGTGAGTTCACATTAAATCTGAGTTGAAGTCGTGGACCGACCAGGATCTGAGAGTCCACAGAGTCTGGAGCCCACAGTGACAGTGGAACTGTTAGGGTTCAGTGTTAATACTCTTACCTGAACAATTCAACTCAAGGAATGCAGAGAGATGTGTCTGAGATGTAAAACAGTCCCTCAGTGCAGATTCATCACAGTCTGATGTGGTCCACCAACGATCTATATATGAACCAGTGTATCTGACTCTCAGTGAAACTGCAGATCCACAGTCCAGTTCTGCACAAACTCTGTTTCCTAACTTCTTGTACCAGTGTACCCCATCCACTGGTTTCCAGTTTCCATCCTGTCGTTTCATCTCCAGGTCACCATGACAACGACTGGCTCCTCCCACCAACCTGAAGTGGATAGAGTCTGTAGAAATAAGACAGACCAGTCAGAGTCCAGTCCAGAACCACAACACCCCATCTGGACCACACTGACTGGATTATTGACCACATGTGGTTTCCATGTGTGAACAGTGTTTTCAGTCCCACTGACAGATTTTGTGTCCAAACTGACTCAGTTCATCCCTCATTCATTCAGTCAGTGAATTGAATGGCTCAGTCTGCTCCTGTTTGTCAGTGTTTCCTTCACTTGTGGATCTTTAAAGCCACACTTGTCCAAATGTCAGGAACAGGAGCTGAGCGTGCTCAGTGGAGCTTCTGTAAACCCATCCTTCCTGAATCCTCTGCATTGGCTCCAGTTTGTTCAGATGAAAACCACCTGAACCAGGATGTTCAGCTTCAACCCATTTCACATCCCTCCTTTATGCATTTCTTACCTGTTGAAGTGCTGTTGTTTTCAGACAGGAGCCCTGCAGGAAAAACACAAAGGACAGCCATGAAAATAGGACAATATTGGGATTAAAAATAATAATAATAATAATAATGATTAAAAAAAAAAAAAAGTCATTGGTAAAGAAACAGGAAACTGACGCTGATTAGGGTGGATCAAATTCATCTGAACACTGTTTGTGGTTTGACTTTAAGAAACGTGATCTAAATGCCATACCAGCACATGTGACACTGTTGAAGGTTAGAATACAAATATATGACATGATTGAACAGCAGGAGATGAACAACGACAAGATGAAACTGACACATTGAGTTTGATCAAAATATGAAAAAGTGCAGGAATCATTAATTAATGACCTGAAATAACCCAGACTTGATTAAACTGATTATTGTTCAGTTTATGTTTGGTGGTTGAATTAAAATGTAATCATTTTAATTATTTTATTCCAAATGTTGAGTTGAACAGGTTCTGTCGGTGGATTGTGTAACAGCAGCTGATTGACAGACTGTGGAACCAATCAGAGAGCTGGAATCAGCAGCTGCTGTGACAAACAGGAAGTGGATCAGTGAAGGTGGTTCAGACTCTTCATGTACTGGTGTGTGTTGAGAGGAAACACAACATGTATGTGTTTGATCCTGATCCATAAATCCAACAATTCAATTCAATTCAGTTAAATTCAAACAAGTTTGGAGGATTCTGTTGGGTTTCTGTAAATTGACTTAGAGTCGGGTTTTGACCAACTCTATATATAAAATGTCAAGAGATAACTTTTTTGTGATCTGGCGCTATGTAAATAAAATTTGATTGATTGAGTGATTTAATTGGTTTTCCCCTGTAAGTCGCTTTGGAAAAAAGCGTCTGCCAAATGCGTAAACATAAACATAAACAAGTGGTGCCAGGTACAACAAACTCCGCTCCTCACACATATTGTAACTTATTTTGGCATCAATATTCAATATTTGTTGAATATAAAAATTATATGTGTGCCAAGTTAAAAGTAATTTGAAACAAAATTGATGTTTTTATAGACATTTAAAATTTCACCCATTATAAGTAAATGGGAAAAGAAAAACATTTAAAAATGTAACAAAAAAATTTCAAATCCAAGCTATCAGATATTTTGCAGAGTGATGTCTAAAATTAATATCTACATCTCTGCAGCCTTTTAAGTAAATTGAGTCAAAATTGACGTTTTTATAACGATTTGAAATTTCGCCTATTATAAGTAAATGAGAAAAAAAAAAAGGTTTTGAAAATTCATAAAAAATTTGAATTTTGACCTACTTTTCCCAAAATGTAACCACATCTATTCTGGGTCACTGGCAATGTATACACTCAATTAGGTCTGAATTCAACCAATAGTTTTGCTCCTAAAGTGTAAACAAACAAACAAGCAAACAAACAAACCGAACCAAAAACAATAGCCCTTGCCTCCCCTTTGGAGGGCAGGGTAATAACTGTATTCATCTCCTTGGGGGCAATTCAAAGCAGACTGAGTAGTTCAATATACAAAACACCCAAACACAGTAACGCACAACAAACATATCATCATAAACACCTATTTAGATAAATTCATATAAGTGCAGTGCATTTGTGGACACAACACACACACACACTCAGTCCATTCATCTGCTCCACATTTGTCACATATTCAAACCCTGAATGTTTCTGTTGCTAATTTGTTCATGTTTTATTTGTTCTGTTGTGTCTCTTTTGCTGATAAAGCTTTCAAACATGTTACAGTTCATAATAAAAGTGTATATTTTTGCCACAAAAGTAACCAGAGGGTACTAAATGAATCATGGGAGTATAAAACACATGTGAGTCAAATAGACTCAATTTCAAAAATAGAACTAAAAAGAAAAGTTCCTGCCAAAAACTGCAAAAGACAAAATGATCACCAAATTAAAAAAAATAAATAAATAAATAAAAAAAGGAAAAAACAAAAAATTCCAGTGGAGGACCTGAGGCAGTGTTTTTCAACCTTGGGGTCGGGACCCCACGTGGGGTCGCCTGGGATTCAAATGGGGTCGCCTGAAATGTCTAGTTATTGATACAAATACAAATAAAAACTTCCTAATAAAAAATATATGGTGAGTTAAGAGAGACAATCACAAAACATAAAAGACACGAGCAAGGAAAAAAAAATTCTCCCTTTGTGCAGTAATCTACACCTGGATTTACTGCCTCCGTCCACAATAATATACATTATATAGACTAAATGTCCTCTAAATTAACCTTTATTTGCAACATATTATAGCAAACTATTACATGATCAAAAACAAATTGATTTTACCAAAAAAAAAAAAAAAATCTCCTTTTGGAATATCTGGGGTCGCCAGAAATTTGTGATGTTAAAATGGGGTCATGAGCCAAAAAAAGGTCAGAAACCACTGACCTAAGGTTTGCCGTCGTATTAACTCATGATGATCCAGGACAACAAACACACATTTATTTCCATGGAAACCGTGTAGATTCTAACCTCCACCCATTGAATGTATCATCAGTGTCAAATAAACCATGGATTCACAGCGGTGTTGAAGGATGGATTCTGATTGGTCAATGTCGGCGTTGTACTGTGTTATTTCTGTCCAACAGGCTTTTTCAGTTGGACTCAGTTTTAGCGGAGAATCCAACTGTTGAATTCAGCTGAAGCTTTAATATCATGTTCAACTCACTATCTGAACCAAATGTAGACACACAAACATGACTTCCTGTTTCTGTCCACACAGGCACCACGAGGCACGACAGCATCAGCCAATCAGCTGTCTACATCTATTACTGTGGTCACCATAGCAACCAGGGACCACAGGAACCCAGTGTGGTTGGGTTCAAGTCTTTCTATCTTGTGATATGGATCAGAAAAGTGATGAGTGAGATTGTGGGTAAAACAGCAGATCCATTTGGACGCCTAACCCTCTGTTATTGATCAGCAGACAAATAGAAATATATATTCTACTCACAAAAAGTAGACTTTCAGATGAACTTTAAGAAAGCACCTAAAATGCACTAGAACAGGACTGTCAAACTCATTTTAGTTCAGGTTCCACATTCAGCCCAATATGAAGTCAAGTGGGCCGGACCAGTGGAATAATACCAGTGAAAAAAAACATAAAAATTCAATGGTTATTTTATCAAAACAGAGAAAACTGAAGAAAAGGTGACTTTTTCAGTCCAATCTCTCATTAACTGAACATAAACCCAGTGTGTCCATCCACTGTCACTGTTCCAACTTAATGGGTTTTACTGGTGAATCAATGTTGTATGTTCTTAAGTTTTGATTCTTTTATGGATTAATTTGTTAATTTGAGTTCATCACATTGATTAATTCTTAACTCTTGTGCTGATTTTCTTTTTTATTTCCTCGTTTCCTGCTACAGGGACGACAGACGATGGACATAAACAAGAACCTTCTAGTCTGGTCTGGTCCATCTCTACTCTAATGTTTTCTATAGATGGTCCCTGAAATAAAAACAAACAAATAATAAACTATGTTTTACACTCATTTACCATTATGACAGTCACATGACCGCCAGCACATGCTATCATTTATATTAAACACACATGAAACGTGTGTAACCATGGAGATAAACTTATCAGACAGCGGTGATCCCTTTCAGTTCGGTGTGTGTCCATCGTTCTTCATACCTGGGGTCCATAAGAACATACAGATGATCATCAGTTTGTGGTCCATGTCCAGTCCGATGGTCTTCTCTTCTCTGAGTCATCCTCTTCACTGTCTCTATCTTTTGTCAGGACGCGCGTCAGCTCCTCCTCATTTTTATCTCCTCATCTCCTGTGCTTTGGTTAGTGTTCTACGTCACATGCCTTCACATATTTGGGCAGTATGAATCACAACGACTGCTTTGTGAGTGGAATGCTTCAATCAGGAAAATTTTTCATTTGCTAAAGGTTTTATTTAGAAAATCTAAAAGTCTTATATGGAGTTATTGGAAAATATGAGTGTGTATGTAAACATAGTGGTTGAAGGAACTCATCTACTGCTATTAACTCCAACTGTGGTCAATCCAGCTGCAGACTCAACACCCACAATGCACCTCTCCACCAGGACAGATGCACTGAATCACACTATTATTGTTTGATTCTTTTGGAGGATCTGTCCATCACAGATCACATTCAGATCTGGAGAATTTCCAGGCCTCTGCCGTCTGTCTGTCCATGCATCCGTTCATCATCCATCCATCCATTGTATTAACTCATGATGATCCAGGACTACAACTGCAGCTGGGGCCGGGGGTCACTGTGTCTGGCTCCACACGTAATGCTCTCGCCAGGCTCCGTGTCCGTCTCCAACCAATGACAGTAGATTTCCGTAAGTCAGTCGTCTTGCAAAGCTCTAATATAAACGCGAGTTGTTTGGAAATGTCATTTGAAAATGACAAATGAGCTGCACCACAGGACATGCTCCTACCGAACCGTGAGGGGCGTACCGAACGGTACGATGATACGACGTGTACCGTTGCATCCCTAATTGACACGCGATCAAATGGTGTTGAATGACACATGAAAGGATGAAAATGTGTACATACAGAATAGCACGCCAAATGCCATAAGAACTGGTGTGATATACAACGCAATTTCATGAGATCATTGTATATAACAACGAATGATTTAAATGATCAGGGTAATGAAGACAAAGGTGTGGACTGTGAGTATGAGTATGTAAGTATGTGGTGCATGTTGTGGGTGTGTATGTGTGTGAAAGTGTATGCACTGGAACATGGAATGCATTAAATTAACAAAAGGAGAAGTTGAACAGGGCACATCACTGTGCTGACACATCTGCTGGGAGGGAGAGAGTGAGAGTGGTGGTCCAGCCACACTTGTGCTGGTTGGTGACACCAGGCCCAGATGTCACCAATGACCATGACTGGAACTGAAACCTAAGTGGAGCTACAACAGGGTACAGTGCAGGGTCACAGTGCACATCTGCTTCAGTTTGAGGAGAAAAACATCACAAATTCAGTGACAGAAGATTTAAAAGGGACGAGTTAAAGCTTTTAGGATGAACCGAGTGCCCAGTTTACTTTGTGGTTACAGACCTGCTCTGTCAACACATCATTGTTTTTTTTTTTCTTCTTTTTTTTCTTCTTTTTTTAATGTCAAACAGCAAAATGTCCTCCCATGTTGACATTGTCCCCTCCTTCTCTTCTCTGACCTCTATATTTGTGTCCGTGTGTGTGTGTGTGTGTGTGTGTGTGTGTGTGTGTGTGTGCATAAGGCTCTACACTCGTCGATTGTACAGTTACACAGTTTTTCATTACCACTACCAGTTTTTCACTACTACTACCAGTGTGGGGAATAGACACCTGCTGTGTCCTCTTCTTCCTTTTTCCTTCGACTCATTCAGGTTTCCTCTTCCTCCTCCTCCTGTTCCTCCTCCTCCTCTTCCTCCTCATCTGTTTGTCTCCTCTTCTTCCTTCTGTTATGCATGTGTAACCTGAATCTGATTTGTCCAACTTGATATCCTCAACGGAGCCACAAGTACCATCTGTATTTTTACTACAACATATGGAACATTAAACTTCAAATTAAAAAAGGTTCAGTTAAAATCCCATCTGGGTCTGGGTCCCGTTGGTCAAATGAAGTTTATCCTCTAGAGGGCAGCACTGGAAAGCACAAGATGAACTGGTCCAGATTCAATACAGTTACTATGGCTTAAATATGCTTTTGTTGTTGTTTTGTTTTTTTTAACAGCTTTATTTATCATTTTTCCATAACATTGAGATTATTAAGGCATTTCTTACACAATTCCAGGTGGCATCCCCACAAATACATCCATATAAACACACATGTTTCAAATGGACAAACAGAACACCAAAAAGAAAAATACATAAATAAATATACATGTCCAAAAAAAAAAAAAAAAAAGACTCAAACCAATCTGTGTTGATCATTCTGGTCATATCACCAACATTCTGGACCTCTGACATAAGAAAAAAAAAAAAAAAAGTCCCAGCAGTCCGACTGTGGGCATTGAGAAGACTAGGATGGCAGTAAAAGAGTGAGGAAAAAAGAAAAAAAAAATTAAATTAAAACAAGGAGTCAGGCAAAAGACAGGCTCTTGATATAGCTGACTTCTTCATGGGCTGAATCTGACTGAACAAACCAATCAGTGCATAAGCCTTATGCAAGTACAGAAAGTATGTGTTAATTAGCAGATCCTTCAAAATAAAAGCAGTGGCGTTGTATTGGTTACATCTGTTATGATGATATATATTTACATTGACTTTTAATTTGCCAATGACCTCATGTGGCCCAGTTGGGGTCAGCTGTCGGGCCGCATGTGGCCCCCGGGCCTTACAATGCCCAGGTCTGGGCTAAAGGGACCCAAAAAAGACACTCTGGACCTGTTACTGAGGTTAGTTATGTAGTGGTTTGTTTAGTTTTGGTATATGGTATAGATCAGGGGTCACCAATCCTGATCCTGCATGTTTTAGATGTTTCCCTCTTCTGGTCCACCTGACGGTCATTATCAGTCTTCTGCAGAGCTGGATGACAGGCTCATTTGAATCAGGTGTGTTAGAAGAGGGATACGTCTAAAACATACAGGATACTGGCCCTCGAGGACCAGGGTTGGTGACCCCTGCACTGTAAGCCTGGATAAGTAGAGTTTACTCAAAAAATTTGAGGCAAGTGATTGGACTTAAATGATTTGAGTAATGATCGACTAATCAGTTGGTTGAAGTAGGTTCAACTTTAATGCTAAAAGTATTGAACTTAAACTATTAAGTAGAAAACACTAAAAGACAAGTTATTTGTACTTCAAACCTGTTGTAAAATCAATCCCACTATCCAACCATTCAGCTCAGCATTTTAGGTTATACTGACTAATTTTCTCAATTGTAGCCAGATGAATTTATCATTGATTTAACAGCTTTTTTTAAGTTAATCAAACCCAAAATCCTTTTTCTGACCTAAACAGCTATGAAATTGTTCAATTTAATATATTGTAATATGACTGGAAGTTAATTTGATGTCTTTTGCCAGTACAAGGAGTATTTTTTAATTTGTTTAGACACTGAGACTTCCATTGTACAGTAACAGTTTTGGATGATCAGTAAAGCCATAGTTCTTCCTCTGGCTCTGACTCATGGTGCAGCTGTAAAAAAAAAATACATAAAAACAAACACAAAAAGGCAAATAAACACTGCCATACACACATTAAATCCAAATTAACACTAACACCAATACCCCGCTGAACCCCTGCACAGAAAAATAACACATTTTCAACAACATGCCCAATACCCACAATGCAATGCAAAGATAAAAAGGTGTGGTCATGACTAAAACTTAGTGATTTAATTCCATTCAAATTAAACTTTTTCGTACTTTCAGCTATGTCTACAAATTAGTAGAATATACTGAACATTTTATAGTAACATCAGAAAACTTAAATCATTTAAGTGCATTGTAATTAAAGCATTTTAGTAAATATGAAGTCTGGGCTTACAGTGTGGTATACCAGGAATTCTGTCCATCTGAGATTTTTGTCCTTCCCATATTTCTGACACTAATCACCTGATGTTGTAGAGGTGCAGTGCACAGTTTGATGGCTGAATTTGAATTTCTGATTTTTTTCACACATTTTTAAAAAGTTTTTGAAAAGACTGAAAGTGTAGACTCCAAATGAAAACCTGGGTAGGCGGGGTATTAGTAAGCTCCGCCTTCTTTTTCACTTGTTAGCTTCATTTTCTTCAGTTTAGTTTGGTTTTTAACATCATGGTCCTCTTAGGAGACAACAAGTCACAGTAAAACAGAACACTGATTCTTGAGATTTTGGATAAAACAGGATTTTTTTTTTTTTTTTTTTTTTTGTGAAAATGAGTTTTAATTTGTTAAAAAATCTTAAGTCTTATGGTCATAGAACCATTTCCTGGTCACCAAGTTTTATAGTGATGCAACCTTCCCATTTTGTTATTTTTTCATAAAACAGGTGTTTTTCCTGTCATTACTTTGTTTTTGTCAACACTGTCAGACAAAACAAAAAGCTCATTATTCCTATTTATTTAGTCAAGTATGGATTTTGAACCTTTAAATAATTGTGTCTGACACCATATGTACACATATATGCTGCTAAATGTTGAATATTCAGTTTTGTTCATTTTTTTACTAGTTTTCTTGTCCTCCTCAATTGTGCAACAGCATCATGCAACTTTCATCTTTACATTTAAACAAAGTAACAATATTGTAATTAAAAAAAACACATTTCTAATTTTCAAGTGACAGCTACTTTAATAATTCAACTGTATTGATGAAACAGATTGTAAGCATATGCTCTAAAAAACAAATAAAGGTCCATCTGACGGTGTTGACACAAATCTGACGGTGTTGACAGTGGCTTCATTACAACAAACAATTCCAACATTTCATCTCTTAAGTTAATGCTTCCTAGCTTAAAAACTGCATTTCACTATTCTGAAACAAATAACGAATAAGCTAATTTGACAATGTAATTATTTTATTCTGTGAACATTATATAATTTCAGAAAGGAACACCATAAACATAAACAACAAAACTATTTCTCTTACTATATTCCTTTGACATTTTTTTTTTTTTTTTTTTTAAACAAAGTGTCCCCAGTCCTGTTGGACTACCTTTGTCATGTGTCTATGACTACAGATCCATTCAGTGCCCTGGTTCTATTCTGTGTAGACTGGTACCCTGTCCCCCTGCTGACACAGTACTGTGGACAGAACCATCACACATGGGCCTATCCGGGTCCAGGAAAAGGACAGGGGACCAGTTACCAGAAGCTGCTTTGTGTCTATTCACACTTTCAGTTTCAGCATGGAGGCAAACAACATGCAACGCAGCAAATGTTTGTCTCATATGAGGAACTTCCTCAGGTTTTTGATGAATATAAATCAGCCACTGGGACAACGTTCAGAGTGCAGAATTTAGATGATTTGATTGGCTCTGTGACAGTAGACAAACTGATATTTCGTGCCACACTACTGTGGATGTAGCTATTGCATTTTTTTTTTTTTTTTTAAATCCGATTCCACACCTTTCTCTAACTCCTTTTTACATCTTCTCTACAATCCATTCCCTGTTTCTTCTCCTTAGCTCCTCCAGTGATAGCTGCTACCTAGCCCTAACTTTCCAAAAAATATAAAAGTCAGAGTTTAATAAAATTGGGTCAAATGTTGGTTAAATTCATTTCCATTTGGCTTTTGTCATTGGGGATACATATAATATGGAATATATTAGGATTACAATATTCTAACTATGAGCATCCCCAAAGACTAAATATCTGTGAACAGACATAATATTGTACGACACACAGTTGGAGCACCATGAGCTACAGAGCAGTTTAATGGTTAAAATGTTTTAAATGGTATTGTAGGTCTGTATGGAAGAACTATAGGGGGAATTTAACAATAAAATATCGAAAAAGAGGTTAATGAAACATGAAAAGCCATATTAGGATTTATTGTGATCATAATGTATATTATAAAAGCCAAGTGGTCTGTGTGTGTGTGTGTGTGTGTGTGTGTGTGTGAGTGTGTGTGTGTATGTGTGTCTCAAGATTCACACAAAATCCAGAAAGAGCTGACTGCTGCAGTTTGTTATGCTTCTGTATAACAGACTAATGAAAACAGTAAGTTGATCGGACCAATATTTTGGGAGATATAAGTAATTTTGGAAAACAACAGCTTTACAGTCACATTGCTATGGCCAGAAGGTGATGGCGGTGACTGCAGGACATATACGGTACTGCATAAATAAATACACAACAGCGTAAGAACGACCACATCTAGAACCCGTGGATCCCCACAGGTCAATGTGCTAGTGTGTATTCAGTCCTCAAGTTTGAATGATCTTTGGGCTTTTGTCAAACTATATGTCAACACCGTCAGACAGAAAACCTGATGGTGTTGACAAAAAACTTCTTTTTTACATATTGTGCATGAGCTGTATACATTAGCCATCTGGTGTTAGCCTGGGGTGCTAACTACCTCTAGCCCTCCTATAAATGTATACATTTATGCAATAATTCTATTTAATATTTTCTGTACAAAAGTGACGGTGTTGACACATCGTGGTTGTGACAGTAACGATATCAATAAATATGTACAGACTTTTGAAGACATAGCACACTTACAGGAGGCTGAGTGAACTTGTTGCATGTGCTGGATCTGGAAGGTGAAGAAGAAAGTCCTCAGGAATATAGGTGACCATGTGGTGCCTGATTTTTTAGTCTTTTTTAAAATATCTGATGGTGTCGACAGAAACGTGGGACACATTTTAAGGAAACGCAAAATAATTGTAAATGTTAATAAAAAATTCACAGCTCTTAGTTTTCAAGTGATTTTTTTATTCTATTTTTTCATTTGATAAGTATTTTATTCATTTAAAAAGAGTTTTCACTGTTTGTTATCAGATTGAAATGATAATCTCTTGTCTGTGGACAATCCATTTTGTGGGTAATGGGCAAACAGATTATTATTAAAATCATTATTAAAAACAAACTTATGGAAAAAAGGCTACATTTGTGCAAAAGACCCTTAAAAACTCAACTCTGACAATTTTTATAGAAAAAAATATTCATTTTCAATAATGGAATTAGCACTTTTCTGAGTGGGACATTTTTTTTCCAAAATCTCAAGAATCAGTGATGTAACAGCTTGTATTTAATGTGAACACATGCACAGACACAACAGCAGCTTCTGTCAGTCCAGTTCAAACAGAGGACAGAGGTGCACTGAACCACATGGAACATTTCCTAGACAGAAAAAACATCAGCTAACTCCCACCTAACAGCAGAAACAGTGATCTATGTTTCAATGCAGCAAAAATATGGACTGGTGTTGATACTAATGTGTTGGTATTCAGTGGTAGAAGTAAACACATGTCCTGGTTGAACCCAGGTACTTCCTCCACTACTGAACCAACTGGAGAAGGCAGCGCCTGTGCACTGCTCTGTACAGGTGGAGCCCAGAGTCTGAGTCAGGGAAAGGGAGGAGGGGTGGAGTGAATAAAACCATTTTAGAGACTAGATGGGTGGGGATGTGCTGTATTTTTGTTGTTAAAATATTATGTTTCAACCATGTACTGTGTATGGGTTTGACATTTATTGTCAATGTTATTACAACCTTAAAATATTTTAGGGGTGCTGGGAACCAATGTAGGGGTACTTCAGCACCCCCAAAAATGGGCTAAAAACGCCCATGGTCCACACGTTGTGTTACAGTCTTTTCTGAAGTGTTTTATGTCCTGTTTATCTTTTCATTTCTCTTCAGTTACTTGTGTAGAAAATAGAGGTGAAACAGTACACGTACCGTCGTACCCAACGCTTCAATACGAGCACGTATCGCGGTTTGTCATTTTCCAATGACATTTACAGAAAAACTCGTGTTTATATTAGAGCTTTGGAAGACGACTGACTTCTGGAACTCTACTGTGGTCGGTTGCAGCTGTGCACTGCACCAGCCCGTTGGACTGAAACAGAACTCAGATCCAGTTGTGAGGAAGAGCTCATTTATGCTCTACATTAAAGACGCAGCGGGTACGGACAGAGCGTTCTGTCTGTGTGTATATGGGTGAAAACAAGGGAAGGGTCACATCTGGTCCCAAAAATTAAATGACAATGATCTACATGAAACTTATATTTTTGGGTCGGTAATTACTGATATTTTCAGGAAAATGTATTTTGAAATGAGAAAAAATTTGTGATAAAAAAAAAATGCGATTAGTTTTGTGAGTGTGAATGTTTGTAAAGTGACCCAGTTTAGTGCTGTCATTCTGGGTTCATTTTATAAACTCTATAAATAAACTACATTTATTCCAAATACATTGATATTTGACTATTATGTTATTTATGACATATTCTGAACACAGTGTTTAAAATTTAAAAAAAAAATGCATATATTTGAATATAATGTTGATATTATTTGTATGTTGTAAATAATGTAAATAAATGTATATGCTATTGAAAATTGAAATAAAAATATGTTTAATTTGATATTTACTTTTGTTGTTCATCAGTGACACTGACATTTGTCTAAACTCTTTCTATTTAGGTTTGATCCAGTATTTTTTTCCTCTATAAACTATTCTTGGGTTGTAAAATAGAGGGTTTAAGGTTTACACTGAATACATTTGAGGATGAAAATGTCAGAGGAACTTCACTTTGGAGAAATTTGGAATTCTGGAAAAAAAAAATAGACGTTAATTTTTTGTCCATCTGTGACGCAGTAGTTTTGGATATTTTTCATTTAAAAATATTCTAAACTAAATGTTGCCCTTTGAGTCTGTTTCAGATGGCATTTAGACCTTTACAGTTCTGTGGAATATTTGTGTTCAGCTGGTCTGGTTCAACAGTTCTGAATCCAACAGTAGTGGGCGCTCCATCTGGGACAGCCTTGAGGATTTTCCTCATGGTCGTTCCAGCCTGCTGAGCCCAGGAGGCGGCCATGTTTAGCATCTGTTTACTAGAAGCGGTCACCACATTGGTCTGACACGATCACATGACGGCCACTTCACCACTCTAGGAGGAAAATCTGATTACGCTTACACCGAGTTAGTACCGAATTAAAACAACGATCACAAAAAAACTGCAGGAATATCAGACGAGAACTTTTAGTTTCAAACATAACATGAATATCTATATTTACTATGACGTCAACATTGTGTGGTTGGAGAGGGTCGGAGCGAGATGAAACCAAACCTGGGTTCACCTGACGGCCTAGAACAGGTTCTACATTCAGCCTGATTTGATCTCCAGTGGGCCGGACCAGTAAAATAATAACAGAATAACCTTTAAATAATGACAACTCTAAAATGTTTGTCTCTGTTTTAGTGCAAAAAAAAAAAAACTCATTAAATTATGAAAATACTTTTCTAAACTATCCAAACAAAAAAGATGTGAACCTGAAAAAACTGAATTTTCTTAAGAAAACTAAGTGCAGTTTTAACAAGCATTATGGATCAGATCTACAAAGGACACAGTAACAGCCAGAAAACTGTTAAAAATTGTGCTTCATTTTCTTGAGACATTTCAGGTTGTTCATATTTGTTCAGGTTATTCACATTTTATTGTTACAGGATAGTTTGGAAATGTGAACATTTTCATAATTTAATGTTATTTTTTGCACTAAAACAAACACAAAAATGTGAAGTGGTCATTATTTATCTGTATAGTGTAATATTTTTTTCACATCAAACCAAGAAGAAAATATGGAGTCGTTATTTTTTGTCGGTTATTCTGCTGTTATTATTTTACTGTAGATCATGTTGGTCTGTATGTGAACCTGAACCAAAATGAGTTCCACAGCCTTGACTGTGGAATTTTTGCACTTGCAAAATAATCCAACAGGCTGGATTGGAACCTTTGTCAGGCCACATTTGGCCCCCGGACCACATGTTTGAGACCCCTGGTCCAGAAGGTCAATGTTGATAAGTGTGCCAAGTTTCAAATGTGTTCCATTATGTGCACAAGACGAGCATTTGAGGGAAATTAACTCTTACATAGACTTCATCCATTCCATAGATTAAAAGACTCCTATTCTCACTGATTGGTGCTGTGCTGCTGCCCTCTACTGTCCTCTAGTGGCGACAACAACAAACTGCAGCTCACTGTTTTATTGTGGATGTAAGTGATGAAACCTGTTATAGCTGTAATGAATAACCCACAGCTGTTCACACACACACTTTAATAAAACTGTTGATTGGACATGAATCAGGAGGCGTAAATACAAGTCAGAATAATAATGAACAGATGGAGTCAAAGGACCGTATATGGACGCATGGAGCATTAAAGATGGAAAAGTATTAAATACATGATGTAAATGTGTCCATCCAAAACTCAGACTGCTGTTTTCATCTGAGGTTCAATCTGCTTCACAGTAAAACAATACGAAACTAAGGCAGCGATAAAAACAACAACAAAAAAATCATACAAGAAGTTCTGACAAATACCTCAAATATTTACAGAGATAAAAATGAAACCTGACAGGTTCATCAGACACGTCAGCAGGTCCAGAGTCGGACAAAGGCTGGCGTTTCCATAGCAACAGCCAGCATCCTGTACATCTGTCAAATACAAGTGACATCACAGACTGAAGCATTTAAGCTGGTTTGACTTTAGGGCCACGAGCCACCAGTTGAGAAGCTTTAATACTGTAGAGACTGAGCTGTAGGCCCTGATCAGAGTTCAACATGAGACTGTATGTACAGCTAGATTTATATATGCTTCTGTCTGGTTTATATATGCTTCTGTCTGGTTTATATATGCTTCTGTCTGGTTTATATATGCTTCTGTCTGGTTTATATATGTTTCTGTCTGGTTTATATATGCTTCTATCTGGTTTATATATGCTTCTATCTGGTTTATATATGCTTCTGTCTGGTTTATATATGCTTCTGTCTGGTTTATATATGCTTCTGTCTGGTTTATATATGCTTCTGTCTGGTTTATATATGCTTCTATCTGGTTTATATATGCTTCTATCTGGTTTATATATGTTTCTGTCTGGTTTATATATGCTTCTGTCTGGTTTATATATGTTTCTGTCTGGTTTATATATGCTTCTATCTGGTTTATATATGCTTCTATCTGGTTTATATATGCTTCTATCTGGTTTATATATGTTTCTGTCTGGTTTACTGCTGGCAGCTTTGTGCATCTCCTTTTACGCTTCGTGGATCTCCTCTTTGTGACCCCTCCCCCCTATATACATATATGTGTCTGTGACGGGGGGGGGCACCAAATTCATATCTCACCTAGGGCGCCAAAATAGCTAGAACTGTCCCTGACGATACTGACACAGAAATACAGGACAAACTCACAAACACCTAGAATGACATAAAGACAGAAAAGCACAGTGAAAGACTGAACAAAAACTCCAAACTCTAGTAGAACTCTGGTGTCAAACTAAAGGAACAGCCCAGGAAAAGTGGTGAATTCATCCATATGAAGGATTTCCAAGTGTTTGCAGCTGCTTTCAGAGCAGAGTTCATATATGAGCTGGAAAAGAACAAAATGAAAACAATACAAAACTAAGGCAGCGATAAAAACAACAAAAAAAAATCACACAAGAACTTCTGACAAATACCTCAAATATGTACAGAGATAAAAATGAAACGACAGGTTTATCAGACACGTCAGCAGGTCCAGAGTGGGACAAAGGCTGGCGTTTCCATGGCAATGTGGACTTGGATGTGGACACTGATGTAGATGTTGCTGTGGACGTTGGCGTGGATGTTGCTGTGGACTTGGTGGTTGCTGTGGTGGTTGCAGTGCTGCTGTATCTCATGGTGTGTTCCGTGCCTTCAGTCTGCAGCGCCCCCTACTGGCCTGGAACAAACATGCCATCATCATGTGCTGCTGTCACTCGTGTGTGTGTGAGTCCATGTAAAGTCCATTCAATCAGTGAATCAAATCCACCTGATCAGTGAAATAATGCTGACATGGGACAGCTCTGAAAGCACACAGACGTTCAGTCTCAGTGTTTGTCTGGGACTTTTCCTGGTGGACTGGAACAGACAGGAGGTGGATTTACTAAATCCAGGACTTGGACTCCACAGACTGGAGTTCCCATCCTCAGTCCTTCCAGGTTGGAGCTTTAGACCATCACATCACCTGAGTCATGTGATCTCATCTGTGTGGACATTTTCCAGATGAAACCCAGCCCAGTTCAACCAGTAAAACCATTAAACACACACATGAAGGGCATTTGTGTTCGACTGCGGAAAAGCACCATGAAGAAGAACCACCAAGAACGGAAGAACCACCGATAATGGAAGAACTTTTGGTCGTACGTTATTGGCCTGGTAAAGAAATTACTTTGCAAATGTAATAACTGAGGTAATAATGTAATAATATGTGAATATAACTGTATTTAAGTTTAATTTATTAGAACTATGATCAAATCTCCCTGTCTCTCTCTGTGATTGTATCACAGTTCTATCTAATAAATTAAACTTAAATACAGTTATATTCATATATTATTACATTATTACCTCAGTTATTACATTTGCAAAGAATTTTTTTTACCAGGACAATAATGTAATAAGTTATTACGTGATCAGTTCAGGACCTTTATTCTGTTATCGGCTGTTATTCCATGATTGGCTTCTCCACACCATGAGCCTCTGAAACATGCAGAAACATATGTGACAAATATTGGAGGTAAACCCAGTTTGGCAGAAGCGTCCCATGTCAGCACTGAAGTGTGTTAGTGTGTTGAATAAACACACAAAACTCCAAACTCACTTGTTTCTCCAGGGATTTGAACGGCACTAGATAAAGAATTATTATATGACCAACTTATTTTAAATTTAGACCTTTTTATGATTGTAATTTTATCTGTGTTCTTATTTGTATTTTATTCTCTTTTGTGAAACACTTTGTGACTTGTCTTGTCTGTGAAAGGTGCTGTAGAAATAAACTTTGCTGGTTTGAATAAAGCTGTGAACTGACCCGACAGTAGAAGTAGAGGGAGATGGTCCCCATGATCAGGAGGAAGTGGACCAGCACCACCCTGATGATCAGATTTGTCACCAAGTCTGAAACACAACAACAACAACCATCAAGTCTGGGCTCCAAATGGGAAAATGGAAAATTAAGCAGAGAATGGGTTTAAGTCCAAAGGAATATTAGTGTCAGATCGACCAGATCGACTTCAAACACTGTCTGCACATGACAATACATGGACTGGACAGGTTCTATCAGTGGAACATTTACACATCTATTGGATAAGTGTCAGAGTGACGGAGAACAAAAGCCTCTATATATGAGCCAAGTTTGAAGTAAATTAAAACAAAACTGATGTTTTTTTTAATAAACATTTGAATTTTCACCCATTATAAGTAAATGAAAAAAAAAAAAGATTTAAAAAAATGCATAAAATATGTGAACTTTGACCTACTTTTCCCAAAATGTAACCACATCTATTCTGGGTCACTGGTAATCTATAAACACAATTAGGACTGAAGTCAAACAGTAGTTTAATGATAAAGTGTAAACAAACAAACTGAACTGAAAAAATTAGCCCTTGCCTCCCCGTGAAGTTTTGATGGATGCTTTTTTTTTTTTTCTTACTGATTTCCTGATTCTTTATAACGGTGGAGTACCACAATGTTAGGGAAATGAGGGAAAATGAAAATAATTTACCCAAAATGTGAAAAAATACATGAGCCTTAGGTTTATGTCAGAGTGATGGAGAAGAAAAGCCTCTATATATGAGCCAAGTTTGAAGGAAATAAAAAAAACAAAAAAAACAACTGATGTACTGATGAACTTTGACCTACTTTTCCCAAAAGGTAACCACATCTATTCTGGGTCACTGGTAATCTATAAACCCAATTAGGACTGAAGTCAAACAGTAGTTTTACCGATAAAGTGTAAACAAAAACAAACAAACAAACTGAACCGAAAACAATAGCCCTTGCCTTCCCTTTGGGGGGCGGGGTCATAATTGTAGCCCAGTGTATTCAGTCTGCAGAAAACCTGCACCAATGGGACATATTTTCATCCTGAGGATGTTTGTTCTGAGCTCAGTGGGATTCTGAGTCTGAGTTCAGACTGAAGTCACATTTGTGTCTGAGGCTCCGTTCAGATGCAGGTAAACGAGGCCCAAATCCCATTTATCTGCCCATATGTGACCTGGATCTGATCTGTTACAGACAGTTTGAACAGCACTAATCTGACCCCAGACCACTTTCATATGTGGTCCTAAATCCGCTATGTATGTGAGAAATTTTTTTAGTTAGTTTAGTGTTTATCGTCTGGAACTCCAGTGCAAATGTACGTCTGTAAAAGCCTCAAAAACAGACTGATCCATTAGAAACTCAACTTTGACTGTTTCACATCTGTGTTCCAACATGTTTTCATCTGATCATTTTCCAGCTTTCATGTCCTTTCCACTCACACTCATATTTTTACAAACTGCTGTTTTATTTCTCCATTTTCTCTCACTTCTGTCTAAACCACCTTGATTGACAGGTTGGAGTCAGACTTGTTTGTTGAAACTATGAGTTGAGTTTTGAGCTGAAGTTCAATCCAATCCATTCTTATTGATAAAGCACAAATTTAACCCTTAAAGACCCAAACGTCCACTGACAACCAAAACCATCTACTGAACTAAACTGTTTCATTCCTGTTGATCCACTAATCCTATCAATCCAAGTCAATAATTGGTATCAAATACAGTTCTTCATCTTCTCATGGTCATCAGATATGACCATATATGGTCGTTCAGAGGCTCTGTAGTTACTGTGGAAACACCGTTATCTTCTCCAACATTGATTCACTAGTAAAACCCATGGAGCTGGATCAGTGACAGTGGATGGACACACTGGGTTTATGTTCATATTTTGCAGAAAAAGCCACTTTTTCTTCAGTTTTCTCTGTTTCTGATATAAAAACCCTCAACTTTGATCTGAGCTTTTCTGAACATCTACATGATCAATAAATTAAATATAGGAAAATACCTGATGTTCACTGAAAAAAAAAATCAAAATACAGAGGATTATGTCATAATAAATTGTGATCAATCACTTCAGAAAACTTAAATATATAGAAAACCATATTCTGGAAGTGCCACTACAGTAACACTGGGTCTTTATGGGTTAAATAAACACAAAGGTTTCCACAGCGCTGTACAGTAAAAGAAACACAATAAGAAGATCAAATACTAAGATAAAAACACAGTGAAACATCCTAAATCAATAGTCTGTCCACCCCAGATCAAATATCCGTGCACATCAAATCAACAACCTACGCGGTGTGAAAAGCCAAAGAACAGAGGTGGGTTTAAAGAAGAGTTTGAAAATGAGGCAGACAGTTGAATTCAAAGTGTTGGTTGATGTTGTTGAAGTGGACTCGTCCTATTGGACAGATTTGACACTATGTGTCCGACTGTGTTGGTCCAGACCTCCATCTGCTGCAGCTCATAGACTGACTGATACCAGTGGACCCCCTCTAGACCCTGGACATGTGGACCACACACACACATGTACAGATGCACCTTGAACTGTGGACACTAACTGGGCTTCACATTCAACTGGATGGACTGGGTTTAAACCTGGGTTTAAACTCAACTGTGCTTTGAACTGAGCTCAGATTAAAGGAGTGTTTGTTGGTTCAGCCCAGTCTCTGACAGGTTCAACTGGACCGGCTTTACCTGATCTCAGTTCTACCAACGTGGTTCTGCTCACACCTGTTCACTCTGCTCACTGGGAACGTTGTGGAACATGGTCATGTGACTGTTACTGATGCATTGTGGGTGTTTTGTGTGTGTTTGTCCTGGTGTTACCTCCGACAGTGAGATAGAGGGCGGGGCTCTGAGACGACGAGAAGCTATGGTTATAAACGTCCACGTGATAAACACATGTGTAGTTCCCTCGGTGGGCGTAGCCCATGGAAGACAACAGGAAGTGGGCGGAGTGATTGACAGCCGGCAGGGTGAGGTTCAGCGGCTTCTTGGTGTCGGAGATCAGCTGGAAGGAGCCTCCTGGGTACTGTGGTTGGACGGAGCATGTGATGGTGAAGTCGGAGCCCACGAGCACCCGGAACCCCTGCTGGTAGACCCCAAAGACCCCGTCAGACAGGGAGATGTTGGGCTGAGGCAGCAGATCTGTCCACACACAGAGACATGATTGGACCAAGCAGCACACATGAGCACAAACAAGCAGTCAGAGAATCCATCCTCCTCAGAGACACAGATGGATCTGATCCACAGGAGTTTGGGATGGGATGAACACTGACCAATGAAAACATGGAGGAATGGGTCATTTAGAGCACAGCTGACCTTCAAAGGCATTATGGGTAAAAAATGACAAACATGTGGTGGCTTTAGAGTCTCACATGTCAACATTTGGTCCTTTTGTCCAAAATGAGACTAATGTAAATATGTTTGTGTTTTCAGCCTCATCTGGTCCAAATGAAGACGTTCATTTGGGATCTGGACATTACAAAGGTCAAAGGTCAATATTTGACTCATTTTACAGAAAAAACAATGAACTGAGACAAAATAATCAACTGACGAAATGAACAGATTCATTAGATGTAACTTTAAACGTCAGAGTCAGAACCATCTGGTCACTGAGAATTCAGTTCAGACACAGTTTGTGTCCATTTGTACCTGAACACACCACATCCACACCAGATGAGTCTGTATAGGAATCATACAGTCCAACACAGTCCTTCGGTCCAGATGTCAGCTTTACACAATGAACTGAGACCACCCACACATCTCTGTATGTAGAACCAAATGTACTGTTGACTGAAACAGCTGATCCACAGTCCAGATACTGACACACAGCAGATCCAGACTTCATGTCCCAGACTTTATAGCGGTCTCCTACTGGTCTCCACTGTCCCTGGTGTTGGATCTCCAAAGTACCAGCACAGCGGTTCTGCTGTCCCACCAACCTGACACCACGTGGATCTGAGCAGAGACACAAAGACAGGAGGACTGGTTCAGCTGTTTAGAAAATGTTTGGACTCTCATCCAAGAGACGAAGAGAGACGAAATGTTTTCAAAAGAGCTGAAGCAGTCCAGTAGAGCCCAGAAGAACCATGACCTGGACAAATGAGAACCTACACAGACAAAGAAAGGAGTCCAGGAAAGGAAAGGAAAGGAAAGATAAGATAAGATAAGATAAGATAAGATAAGATAAGATAAGATAAGACTTTATTGATCCCTCCATGGTGAACTTCTACAGTTGACAACAGCACTTATGAAACATGAAAAATCTGCTATTTCTATAAGTATTTACATACATTTAGATTTAAATGTAGATATTATATTCCCCCCATATATATGACATGGGGACGGGGCAGTGTTACTGTGAACTGTTCTGTATTCTGATGGCTGTGGGAGGGAATGATCTGTACTATCCCTCATTCTCTCATTGGACATGTAAAAGTCTGTCGTATGAAAGTCACCTGTGGTACCTGAACAGGTGAGTCCAGCAGCTGTTCCATGTGAGCAGGTCTTCCCAGCTGAGCTGGACCTTCTACAGTCCAGGACAGCAGACTCATTTCCTTCACACTGGAGCTCACTGGTCCAGACTGGAGCCTCCCCCTCTCCATAGAGCGCCCCCTGGAGGAGCCCAGGAGCCCCACAGCCCAGCTCCCTACAGACCACCTGGGTATCGTTAAGGTCCAAATCCTCTTCACACACCGAGGACCAGGACTGGTTGGACCGGACCTCCAGTCTGCCTGAACACAGACTGGAACCATGGACCAGTCTGACAGAGTCTGTGGACACACAACAACACACAGACATGTTTAAAGACACAAAAGCCCCTGGACAGACGGGAGTGTGAGGGTGGACTCTTTCAAAGCCTCCTGTCAGTCATTAGTGACACAGGAACTAAATAGGACTCATGGACCAGTTCAACCAGAGACACAACGTCCTCAAAGAAAACAGCAGAACAAAGAACACACCAATAAAAGGCCCTTTAGTGTTGAATGTGGAGCTGAAGGACACAGTGAGTGTGTGCTGTTGTTGAACTGGATTCCAACAGAGGGCGCTGTCTACATTCAGACTGGACTCAAACAGGCCTCAGGTCTAGGGCTGGGTAAAAAAAATCGATTTAATTGATCTTCGATCAATTTCGTTTTAATTTTGCGTAATTGATTAATAGTGAATGAGATCAATTTTTCAGAGCAGGACCGGGAGTACGTGGAAGCACAACCAGCTCCATCTTGCGAACCCCTGGTCTCGCTTGCGACAGCTCTGTCACAGAAAAGACGCGGAAGAAGGGTGGGGAAAACCCCTTCACTGGAGGTCCTCCCGGCTTCAAACTCAAACCCACAGTGTGAAGGAACTGGCCGGAACTATTTCCTTCCTAATATCAATATTGATACCAGTATTGATGTGTTGCATGACTCCAGTAGTCAAATAATCAGGTTACAACTCAGAATTGTACTTTGATATCACTAAATTAATCTGAAACATTCAATTAATACTGAATTGAATCGATTCGAATTATAATTAATCGATTCAGAACCTTATGAATCGAAATCAAATTGATTATGGAAATTGGCCATGATACCTAGCCCTACTCAGGTCCACTCTGTGGATCCTCAGTCACAGGTTAGAGTTAGTTTAACGTTAGCGCTGGTGGAGACACAGTCATTCTGAAGTCAGACTGAACATTCAATATGTGTGAGTGGGGTCTGTTCAAAGGCAGTGGGTTTGATGCACACACACAATCCCAGTGGTCAGTGAATGCACCATAATGCAGTGTGTTTGATCAGTGACCTGTGCACTGGTTCATCTCGGACAACTGGAAACATGTGGCTCATGTCAAACATCTGCATTTAAGGAGATGGTTTAGTGTCAGTGATGTTTCCATGGTGTCCTCAGAGTCCAGCAGACCCACATAGAGCTGGAAAAAGAGCACACGGACCAACACAAAGTCCAGTTCAAACAAATGGACTCAGTCCCTCTGACCTGTTCAACAGCCTGTTGGAAAGCAGAGTCATGTGACCACATTCATGGACTGGAACTGAATTCAGCTACATGTGTTTAATGTTTCAGTCCAACTGTCCAATGTGTGGACCTGGTCTGACTGGGTTTGGTTTGACACAGCTCAGATAAAACACACCTGAATGGACTCATGGAAGAACTCTGACAGAATCAGGACCATCATCAGTAGACTTACCTGAACAGGTGAGAGACAGGACAGGGCCAATATAGTCATGGAAGAAAGGCTCTGTTGTCACACAGTCCATCAGTGTAGATGTAGAGAGAAGACAGGTCCAGCTGATGAACCACCTAGAACCAGATGAACCATATGAACCACGTCTCCCAGAAACAGCAGATCCACAGTCCAGTTGACGACATATGGCATCTGCTGCCTTCAGGGTCCAGGGGTCGGGATAATGTTCTGTATATTCAACGTCTCTCCATTTTCCACGATGTTTAATCTGTACTTCACCGTTACAGCGACTGGCTCCTCCCACCAGTCTGACATCATCAGGATCTGATCAAATACAAATGACAGATAAATGAGATCAAAGTGAGTGAACTGATAGAAGCTGCTGTCAATCAAAGCTCCACCTGTGCAGGTAAGGTCCACAGCTGTTCCAGATGAGCAGGTCTGTGCCCCTGAGCTTCCACAGTCCAGCAGAGCAGACTCATGGCCTTCACACTGGAACGTCTGCACCGCAGGAGCCTCCGCTGCTCCATAGAGCGCCCCCTGGAGGAGCCCAGGAGCCCCACAGCCCAGCTCCCTACAGACCACCTGGGCACCATGAAGGTCCAAGTGTCCTTCACACACTGAGGACCAGGACCCAGACTGGTTAGACCGGACCTCCAGTCTGCCTGAACACACACTGGACCCATGGACCAGTCTGACAGAGTCTGTGGACACAGATGGAAGAAGACTGGAATAAAACTAGAGTCTGAAGTGGACTCTAGGGACTCTAGTGGACTGGAGTAGACCAGGGTCTGGGGGCTTGGACTATATAGTGGATTTTAATGGACTGTAGCGGACTCACATTCACATGTTAGTGTTTGTTTCTTCTGTGTGACATGATGTCCATCAGTTGTTTAATACTGTTTTCTTTTTGTTCTCTTTTGTTCAGACAAGGTATAGTTTTTAGATGTTACCTGCTTGACAGTTTCGACTGTGACTCCAGTCTTCCTCAGAAGTGTCATCCCACGTGCTGCTGATAGGTCATTTATCAGCTGGTCTGCTCGACGGTCCAATCAGAGCCCGTCGAGCTGACTGCACCTCCTCCACCTTGTGTGGTCTCTAGAGGAGGGAGTCCCAGGTGTGCGAGAGGGTATATGCCCCCTCGTCCCGGTTGATGGTGCCGCTCGCCAATGCTCGACGGGCTCTGATTGGTCCGTCGAGCCGACCAGCTGATAAATGACACGTCAGCAGCACGTTGGATGACATTTCTGAGGAAGACTGGAGCCACAGTCAAAACTGTCAGGCAGGTAACATCTAAAAACTATACCTTGTCTGAACAAAAGAAAAAAAGAAAACAGTATTATTACAAAAACAGAAGGCAAAATTAACGTCATTAGCCTCATCAGTTGTTTGTTTGTGGACATGGATATTATTGATTGACTGATTGATTGATTGATTGATTGTATTGATCAGTTTGTATGAGTTCACATTAAATCTGAGTTGAAGTCTTGGACCGACCAGGATCTGAGAGTCCACAGAGTCTGGAGCCCATAGTGACAGTGTAAGGGTTCGGGTTCAGTGTTAATGCTCTTACCTGAACAACTCAGCTCCAGGAATGAAGAGAGAACTGTATGAGATCTACAACAGTTCCTCAGTTCAGATTCATCACAGTCTGATGTGATAAACCAACTATCTATATGTGAAAACCCATCTCTGTCTCTCAGTGAAACTGCAGATCCACAGTCCAGTTCTGCACAAACTCTGTTTCCTAACTTCCTGCCCCAGTTTGACCCATCCACTGGTTTCCAGTTTCCATCCTGTCGTTTCAACTCCAGGTCACCATGACAACGACTGGCTCCTCCCACCAACCTCAAGTGGATAGAGTCTGCAGAAATAAGACAGACCAGTCAGAGTCCAGTCCAGAACCACAACACACCATCTGGACCACATGGACTGGATTATTGACCACATATGGTTTCCATGTGTGAACAGTGTTTTCAGTCCCACTGACAGATTTTCTGTCCAAACGGACTCAGTTCATCCCTCATTCATTCAGTCAGTGAATTGAATGGCTCAGTCTGCTCCTGTTTGTCAGTGTTTCCTTCACTTGTGGATCTTTAAAGCCACACTTGTCCAAATGTCAGGAACAGGAGCTGAGCGTGCTCAGTGGAGCTTCTGTAAACCCATCATTCCTGAATCCTCTGCATTGGCTCCTGTTTGTTCAGATGAAAACCACCTGAACCAGGATGTTCAGCTTCAAACCATTTCACATCCCTCCTTTATGCATTTCTTACCTGTTGAAGTGCTATTGTTTTCAGACAGGAGCCCTGCAGGAAAAACACAAAGGACAGCCATGAAAATAGGACAATATTGGGATTAGAAATCAAACATGTCCACATTAGGAACCAAACAGGAAACTGAGGCTGATCAGGTTGGATCCAAATCTGTCTGAACTGTGTTTGTGCTTTGACTTTGACAAACGGCGTCTAAATACCAAAGCAGCACATGTGACACAGATGAAGGTTCAAATACAAATACATGACATGATTGAACAGCAGCAGATGAACAACGACAAGATGAAACTGACACATTGAGTTGGATCAGTATCAGTCAAACTGGAGGAATCATTAATTAATCTCCTGAAATGGACCCAGACTTGATTAAACTGATTATTGTTCAGTTTGTGTTTGAAGGTTGAATTCTAAAAACACTGAAGCAGAACTGATCTGGACTTATTCAACTCATATATGGATCATTTGAACCCAGATGTTGAGTTGAACAGGTTCTGTCAGTGGATTGTGTAACAGCAGTTGATGGACAGACTGTGGAACCAATCAGAGAGCTGGAATCAGCAGCTGCTGTGACAAACAGGAAGTGGATCAGTAAAGGTGCTTCAGACTCTTCATGTACTGGTGTGTGTTGAGAGGAAACACAACATGTATGTGTTTGATCTTGATCCATAAATCCAACACAGACAAGTTACAGACAGAACCTGAGGCTGATGAAAGCACAACACACATTTGCACTGGTTTATCACATGGTATCTATGACAGAAGGCATTGATGGACACAGTCAGCAGCTCCTCCTTCTAAATAATGTCTGACATCACTGTTGGAACAGACAGGATTCATCAAACCATCAATATTTGACTGGATTCACACTGATCTGAGTTTGAGCCTCAGGTACCATCATGACAGTCACATGACCATCAGCACATGCTAGGACTGAGATCAAACACACACACACACACGACATCAAGGCAGTAGGTTTGATTCTGACACTGGTGTGGACACTAAAGTGCTCCAAGGCAGCACTCCTGAAAGTTGATTTTTTTTGTATTTGGAATCATAATTTCACATCATGTCGAGCTGATCAAACAAACAAACAAACAATCACAGTCTGAAAAAAAATTCAGTAATTGACATGTTTAAAAAGTATATGTAAATGTTTAAAGACAAAACAAGAATTTAATGCATTCTGCAAAGTTATTCTAATGACAAACATATGCATCATTATTGAACTGCACCTCAGAATTTACAGCCTCTACTCCTCTACCTCCTCCCTTCTCTCCTCCTCCTTCCTCTACCTCTTCTCCTCCTCTACCTCTTCTCCTCCTCTTCCTCCTCCCTCCTCTCATCCTCATCCTCTACCTCCTCCTGCCTCTACCTCCTCCCTCCCTTTACATCCTAATTACCGAGCACACACACACACACACACACAAACACACACATGTCCAAATGTACATGTAAATGACACCACTGATATTCAAATATGTCTAGCTGACGTGACCCAGACAGAACAAATACAAACATACTGAAAACTTGCGTTAGAGGTCCAACTACCAGGTTCCTTTGACAAGTAGATGGAATGACAGCAGGGACGGCCAATCACATGTACGGTAGCAAAACGAAAGAGCCAGTTGGAGAGCGACATTTAGGTTAGAGGAGGGACTTCTAGCAGAGACTGACTGTTAACCCTATCTGTGTCAGAATCATTGACTAAACCAGGGCTCACCAACACGGTGCCCGCGGGCACCAGGTCGCCCGCAGGGACCACGCGAGTCGCCCGCAGGCCTATTCTAAAAATAGAATTAGTTCAGGATTCTCCAACACGTTGCTCGCGATCTACCGGTGGTTCGCCAGTGGTCACTAATATAAGAACACAAAGTTGATTCGTCATTTGGTAGAACAGGTCTAAATTTCCACCCAATCAAAATTACAAGTGTCCCCCTCCCGAGATGAAACGGTCAACTAGCTGTCAATCAAACTTTAGCGCTGGTTTGCTGCCTGTCATTGGAGAGGGGCGGGGCCCAGGATGAGCCAGATGCCAGGCAGGTAGTGGGTTCAGCCCCGCAACGATGTCGGAAAAATATAGTCAGGGAGTTATTTTCACCAACCATGAGGCACGGACTTCTGTTTGACTAATGTGAAAGACGAGTGTGTGTGTGTGTGTGTGTGTGTGTCTGATCTGTGGCGCGTTCTGGAAGTCAGTAAAAGATGCATAGTGGAGCAGAATTTCACCAAAGTTCACAGCAACTTTTCTGGAGATTCTCCAGTTGGAATCAGCCTCCATGAAGAGAAGGTAAAAGAGCTGAAAACTAAAGTCCAAAAACAACAGTCCATGTTCACTAAACTGACCAAGACCAGCACTTCCACAGAGGCATCAGTAAAGTGAAAGTGGGTCACATCCTGGACCAGCACAAACATATGTGCACTATCTGCGCATGTTCAGACAGCTGGAGTCGGACCTGAACAGGTGCCTCTGCGTTTGACTCCAGTGTGATGACTGTAGAAGTGACGGGGATGGTGGATTTATGTGCACAAAGTTCTGGTTTTAATTAATATGTTTTGACAGCATATGTGAATTTAGAAAAGGTCAAATCCTTCAGAAAAACAGCAGCACATGCTAGTGAAGTTTTATTGTGTGAATGACAACGTTCCTTTTCACAATTTCAAAGTATTAAAAATGCACATACAGGTGTGTATTATTTGTTTTTAGTAATTCTATAAAAATATGCAGGATTGTTCCATTTCATAATTTTTGACATAGTATTAAAATATTTAGGAATACAGCATGCAAATGCTTGTATTTGTTTTTTTCTACTTTTGATATTCTTAATTAAAGTAAAATAATAGTTTCATAGTAACACTTTTTAAGTATTGTAAATGTTAAAACAAAGATATATAAATAAATAAAATAAATGAAGAGCACAATGTTACAAACGTATGATACAAAATATATGTATGTATGAAAAATAGCTATGTAAATAAATGTTGCTAAATTAGAGTAGCCCTCCGGCAACTTCATTAGGTAAAAGTAGCCCACAGAAGAGAAAAGGTTGGTGACCCCTGGACTAAACACTACGGACAGTGGTTGGACTGATAGTGAGTACACAGTAGTGGATGGATATTGGTAGGGACGTGTCTATATGCAATTCTACGCCCCTGCATGACACACACACACACACACACACGGTGCAATTTGTCAAAAACAGAGGAGGGGGGTGTTTTGGATTTTTTTTTAAATCATGAAACCCCAAACAGTCAACAGGTCTAATTGTTTTTGTAGTTAATGGTAGGTCCTACTCCATGTCCAACAGTTGAACGTTCATCTTTAATGCCAGTGTTGAAGGACATGCAGATGGTTGAACTCACCCTTAAATGTCCATGTACCGTTTAACACTTCAGCTCTAAACTCAGCAGGAACCACAACCTGAAATACAGCTTCAGCCACCAAATCACCTTCACATCCACTGACCAATTAACGACTCAGCATCTACAAAAGAACCCCCAGCACATATTTGGTCATGTGACACAGCCTGGTCCCACAACGCAGAATGAGACGTGTGTGATTTGTGCTTGAATCCACTGGTCTGTAGACACAGATGGACACAGAGCACACAGTGGAAGCACAACAACCAACGACTGATTAACATGAGTTATAGACAGAGTTGAACTGTGTGTGTGTGTGTCACTGCAAAGACACACACACACACACATATACGCATGCACATACAGACATACACACACATACATATACACACTTACACAGACACACATACAGACACATACATACAGACTGGGCCGGACTGGGAGACTTTTTCAGGCCAGGAGTCAGTCATGTAACCAGGCCACCCTGGCCTTGCCCACACACGCACGTTCACACCAATATCAACGTTCATGGGCATGCATCCACGCACACGCACGCACGCACGCACACACACACACACACACACACAAAAGTATGTTTTTGGCCGACTCAAAACAAATATGCACTCCAGTATAGGCATAATAGTCACTACAACACTCACCCTAACCCCACATGGATATTTTCAGGGCATGACCCATCTGTGGAGGTATTATTGACTGACTCACCAAATATTTGGAACAAAACATGACATAGACTGTCATTACCATGTAAAATGGTCTATTATTAACACTATAGCAAATACAGGTAAATACAAAATATTCCTTTCAGTCTTTAAACATACTGATGATCAAATGAAAGAATACTGTAGACAAGAGAGGTGAAATAACTCTTCAACAAGCAAAGCTAGGACCAAACCTAACAATTAATCCACAGAGGGACAGCCTTATTAAACATACAGCAGCACGTATGCACACAACACATGCAAACTGGCACACATGTGTGGGCGCACACATGCACGAAAGCAAGTGAACTTATGCACACACCCACAAACCCCCACACACCCACACAGTGCATTATAAATAGAAGTCCAAATATAGAACCTATTCCAATTTAGAGTTGGAATATAGCCTACATTAAATTTTTTGTTTGGGCAGGTAAATACAGCAACACAACAATCCTCAGCAAAACCCATTATCACACAAAAAGTAGCATTATCACAAATTCTAATTCTTTGTTGGGCCAATAGGTCATGGGGCTGGCGGTGCAGTGTATCTGATGTCAACATCCTACAGAGCATGCTCAGTCTCACACCTGTTCAGGAGGTGGGGCTGAGCACTGGGCCACTTTGTCTCATAACAAAAAGAAATTCTGCATTTGCTCCACACACACTACAGCTACATTTTGATTGTTTTTCACATATATGTTTAGTTATGGCTCCCCTAAACCAATTTATTGCACCTTTCAGTTACTGCTGCATTTGCAAGAGTACTACTTTAATGGAAGAGAATCAAGGTTCTACATAATAAGTAGTGCCAATTTAACAGCTACACAGAATAAGTCATGTCATGTAGAATATTGACTGCCTCATTGGTGTATAGCTTTTATTTGTAACCGACAATATAACCTAATAAATTAAGACAACTCAGTCCAAATCTAGCAATTAATCAGCAATGAGGGGACAGCCTTATTATATCTTTAATAAATTCAAATGTAGTAAACAATAAATACGTGGCTTGTAAATCAGTGATTTTAAAATCCCAATCTTTACTTTAATTTCCAGGCGAGGCTTAGTTGGCTACATATTTACACTTTGTAAAAGTGGCTCAGTGGTATTTTGAACCCTACATATCTCTACTTCAAGGCAACACCGAACTAAATCCTGGTCATAGCCTTAACCTAAGCCACTGACAGGTGCCTGGCAGACAATGTTGAGGGCTCAAAATACCAAATACCATAAATGTGTACAGCACCATTTCCCCTGACCCTCATGCTGACAACCAGTGTATTTTTTTTAAGATAGCTAACTTACTTGCAGATGCATTAATGGCACCTTTACTGGGGGGAGGGCTGAATAAATTGGTGCGTTTTAGACATTTGGCCGCATCATCCTCCAGCGCCTTTCCTTTTTTCCTCTCTCCCCCTTTCGGCACCACCTTTTCTCTATTTTTGTACGGTTTGGGGTCCATCTTCGACAAAGTTCACTTGTCTCCTCTCCCGTACGCTACACACACTCAAACACTGCAGCAGGTGACACACACACGTTGCCTGTGGTTGATAGACCCGCCTACAGGGCGGGTGTTAATCGAAACAAACCAATTGTCTTTTCCTCCTCACACACTACTGGCCTGAGTGGCCTCTGATTGGCCTGGCCTGCCTCTAGATTTAGAGTGAAAGCTCAAGATAGCCGCGAGGGCGGCAGCCTTGAAAAAAAAAAAAGACAAAAAAAGAAAAAAGAAACGGGAGAGAGAGACGCAGGCCAGCAGGCCATTCCCAGACCAGCACTTCGGGAAAACTCCCGGTCGTCCCTATGGCCAGTCCGGCTGTGCATACAGACATATACACACATATACACATGCACACGCATACATACATACATACATACACACACACACACACACACACACACACACACACAGACATACAGACACATACACATATACACACACACATACATACACACACACACACACACACACACAGAGAGACACACATACACACATATACACATACACACATACAGACACACATAGAGACAGTAGAAATAAGACAGACCAGTCAGAGTCCAGTCCAGAACCACAACACCCCATCTGGACCACATGGACTGGATTATTGACCACATATGGTTTCCATGTGTGAACAGTGTTTTCAGTCCCACTGACAGATTTTCTGTCCAAACGGACTCAGTTCATCCCTCATTCATTCAGTCAGTGAATTGAATGGCTCAGTCTGCTCCTGTTTGTCAGTGTTTCCTTCACTTGTGGATCTTTAAAGCCACACTTGCCCAAATGTCAGGAACAGGAGCTGAGCGTGCTCAGTGGAGCTTCTGTAAACCCATCATTCCTGAATCCTCTGCATTGGCTCCAGTTTGTTCAGATGAAAACCACCTGAACCAGGATGTTCAGCTTCAAACCATTTCACATCCCTCCTTTATGCATTTCTTACCTGTTGAAGTGCTGTTGTTTTCAGACAGGAGCCCTGCAGGAAAAACACAAAGGACAGCCATGAAAATAGGACAATATTGGGATTAGAAATCAAACATGTCCACATTAGGAACCAAACAGGAAACTGAGGCTGATCAGGTTGGATCCAAATCTGTCTGAACTGTGTTTGTGCTTTGACTTTGACAAATGTCGTCTAAATACCAAAGCAGCACATGTGACACAGATGAAGGTTCAAATACAAATACATGACATGATTGAACAGCAGCAGATGAACAACGACAAGATGAAACTGACACATTGAGTTGGATCAGTATCAGTCAAACTGGAGGAATCATTAATTAATCTCCTGAAATGGACCCAGACTTGATTAAACTGATTATTGTTCAGTTTGTGTTTGATGGTTGAATTCTAAAAACACTGAAGCAGAACTGATCTGGACTTATTCAACTCAAATATGGATCATTTGAACCCAGATGTTGAGTTGAACAGGTTCTGTCAGTGGATTTTGTAACAGCAGTTGATGGACAGACCGTGGAACCAATCAGAGAGCTGGAATCAGCAGCTGCTGTGACAAACAGGAAGTGGATCAGTAAAGGTGGTTCAGACTCTTCATGTACTGGTGTGTGTTGAGAGGAAACACAACATGTATGTGTTTGATCCTGTTCCATAAATCCAACACAGACGAGTTAAAGACAGAACCTGAGGCTGATGAAAGCACAACACACATGTTCACTGGTTTATCACATGGTATCTATGACAGAAGGCAATGATGGACACAGTCAGCAGCTCCTCCTTCTAAATCAGCTCTGACACTGTCACTGTTGGAACAGACAGGATTCATCAAACCAACAATATTTGACTGGATTCACACTGATCTGAGTTTGAGCCTCAGGTACCATCATGACAGTCACATGACCATCAGCACACGCTAGGACTGAGTTCAAACACACACACATGACACCAAGGCAGTAGGTTTGATTCTGACATTGGTGTGGACTCTAAAGTGCTCCAAGGCAGCACTCCTGAAAGTTGATATTTTTTTGCATTCGCCATCATAATTTCAAGTCCTGAAGAGCTGACCAAACAACCAATCAGAGTCAGAAAAAAAATTCTGTAATTGACAAGTTTATGAAGTATATGTGAATATTTAAAGACAATACAAGAATTTAATGCATTCTGCAAAGTTGTTCTAATGATGAACATATGCATCATTATTTAACCTCACCTGTGAATCTACAGCCTCTCCTCCTCCTCCTCCTCCTCTCTACTCTCTGTCTCCTGACATAAATATGTTGATGCATGACAAATGAACAGATTCTAGTTACACTGATCATACCGTCTGATGGTACAGTTACTGTCTGAACAAAAAAGGCTTTTAGTTTCAGTTATTACATGTCATTTATTCCCCAAAAATATGGATAAAATCATGTCTAGAATCACATCTAGAATCTGAGGTTTTTTTGTATTTTCTTCACAAATTTTCGTTGTGTTTTTTATACAACTGCTCTCGTCTACAGAAATACATAAAAATAATGAGTAAAAAATAACGTTTACGAAGTGTATCTGTTTGGCATTTAATAGTGTCTTTTATTCAGTATCTGTGTTGAGCCTCTACAGTTCTATACACTTGAACTAACTTACACTTTGACTCCTGTAGAAGTTTCTTCTGGTCAGTTTTCTTTTCTTTGACATCCTTCAAATCCTAATTATCAAGCACACACACAAGGACACGCGTGCATGCAGGCGAATAGACACATGTACAAATGTAAATGTAAATGACACCTCTGATATTCAAATCCGTCTAGCTGACGTGACCCAGACAGAACAAATGCAAACATACTGACAACTTGTGCTAGCGGTCCAACTGTGCAAGTAGCAGGTTCCTTTGACAAGTAGATGGACTGAAAGCGGGGACGACCAATCACATGTACGTTAGCAAAACCGGAGAGCCAACTGGAGAGCGATATTTAGATTAGAGGTGGGACTTCTAGCAGAGACCGACTGTTAACCCTTTGTGTGCCATAATCACTGACTAAACACTACGGACAGCAGTTGGACTGATAGTGAGTACACAGTAGTGGATGGACATTGGTAGGGACGTGTCTCTGGTGTCCCTACGCAGTTCTACGCCCCTGCATGACACATCTGTGACCAAGAGGACACAACCTCAAACAAACACACACACAAACATACACACAGGGTGCAATTTGTCAAAAAAAAAAAAAAACAGAGGTGGGGGTGTTTGTTTTTTTTTGTCTTTTAATCATGAAAACCCAAACAGTCAACAGGTCTAATTGTTTTTGTAGTTAACAGTAGACCCTACTACATGTCCAACAGTTGAACATTCATCTTTAATGCCAGTGTTGAAGGACATGCAGATGGTTGAACTCACCCTTAAATGTCCATGTACCGTTATCGACACTCCAGCTCTAAACTCAGCAGGAACCACAACCTGAAATACAGCTTCATCCACCAAATCACCTTCACATCTGCAGACCAATTAACTACTCATCATCAACAAAATAACCCCGAGCACCAATTTGGTCATGTGACGCAACCTGGTCCCACAACGCAGACAGAGACGTGTCTGATTTCTGCTTGAATCCACTGGTCTGTAGACACAGATGGACACAGAACACACAGTGGAACTGCATCAACCAAAGCCTGATCAACATGAGTTACTGACAGGATCAGACAGAGTTTTACTGTGTGTGTGTCACTGCACAGACACATGTACACACACTCACACACACACACACACACACACAGACATATACACACATACACACATATATACAGACATATACATAGATACACGCACACATCCACACATACAGACACACGCATACATATACAGACACACACACAGACACATATAAAGACACTCACACACACACATACACACATACAGACACACACATACACATAAACACATACACACACACGCATACACACACACACATACACACACTTGGTTGTGCTCCTCCTCTTCATCTGTTCACCTGAATCTGAACCAACTGCAGAACCAGTCCTTCTTCTAGATGCCAGTGCTGCAGCCCCTTGTACTAAACTGCCTTTGGACGCTCAGCTTTACTCACCCAAAGTCCAAACAGAACAGAACACAGTCCCACTGAACTGAAGGACACCACACATGTTAGAGACAAATCCACCAAGACTCCAAACATGGATGGAATAAACCAAGCCTGCACTGACTCTGCCCTCCGACTGGATTCCACACCTCCACTGGATGGGACGTCTTTTAAGGGTGTTGTTGTTCTTTTGAATTCTCTGCTAGCGTTTGCCTTTTTAATGTGCGTCTTTCCTGCTACAGGGATGACAGACAGACATGAACATGAACGTTTTAATCTGCCCTGGTCCATCTCTACTCTGGGTTGAAGGTATTCAACCCAGAGCACGTATAACCTCACGTATAAAGCTCTAAATGGAACCGGACCAAGTAACATTGCAAACTCATTGATCAATTATGTACAAACTAGAACACTGAGGTCATCAAACGCAGGGTTACTAGCGACTCCCAGAAATATTACAAAGAAAATGGGGGACGCAGCCTTTACTAACTATGCACCAAAGTTATGGAATACAATTCCAAAAGACATTAGAGAAGCCAGTTCACTGACTATATTTAAAACCAAATTAAAAACATTTCTATTCTCAGTGGCCTTTGAAAGGAGATAAAAATGGGGGTCACAATTCAGGAACCAGGAATGTGCGGTTTTTATTTTTATTTTATTTTTATTGTATTTCTGTTTTTATTTTTTATTTTATTGTATTTCAAATTTCATCTTATTTCTTGCACTTCAAAAATTCTATGCATAATCAAATATTTTAATGTGCGCTGCCTTTATTTTTTATTTTATTTTATTGTATTTCTCTCAAATTTCATCTTATTTCTGCACTTCAAAAATTCTATGCATAATCAAATATTTTAATGTGCGCTGTTTTTATATTTATTTTTATTTTATTGTATTTCTAATCAAATCTCAATGTATTTTAATATTGTATTTTTTTCAATCAATGTGAAGCACTTTGGGCTACAATTTCTATATGAAAGGTGCTATACAAATAAAGTTTATTATTATTATTATTATTATTATTATTATTATTATTATTATTATTATTATTTTCTCTGCACGGTCCCTGACAAACCAAAAAACTAAATCAACTCAGTTTGACCCTCATGACAGTCACATTATCAAAGCAACAAAACTCCGTAGAAAGCCACAAAAACATATGAGGAACCTCTCAGACTTGTATTGTACTTTTGAACACATATTTCCTAGAATTTCCACAGTACACATGTACATGTACAAAAACAAATGTCTCTACTTCTGGCCTCTTGCACTCACTCACACACATAAACTCGTACTCCAACATATCAACATATCCTGCATTCTCCTCTACTCACAGACTTTTTTTTTTTTTCCCACACTCCCCTGTCCTCTGCTCACTCACTTTCCACACAATCACACACGAACATCCAATACAATACATTGGATACATACAATAGCCATGTTACATGCAGGATTATTTTAGCATCAAGCAGGCACAAGCTAATATTACAGCATAAAATTCTAGGATAGATATAACATTATTCTAGCATATCCCCATAAGGTGCCCACATATAGGACTGCATGAATCTTCAGAGTTGTAAACTAACTCACAAAGGCCCACTACTTTTTTGTAAAATGGACAATGCACAATTAATTTATGCAACTCCTTGCAAAATAGATGAAAGATAAACTTTAAATATTTCAGACTATATTCCTTTTTTCTGCCAATTCACTTACAACATAAGCTGGAACGTAGATATGCAAATGCATGTCAGAGAACACTAGAACCATGACTCCAAATAATGTAATTGACCTTATTCATAGATCCAATACTGTCCCCAGGGCCGGAGGACTGCTATAGCACTCACACACATTTACTTCTGCTCTGTCTCAACAAAACACTTCGTCCCTCATGGACGGCACATAAACTCTTAACTGCCAATTCTTAAATACCAGACCTGGGTCAACTTATTGACAACACCAAGGGGTCCCACGGCCTGTTGCTGAGTGGAGATTCCCCAGATCACATCCAATCACTTTACATCAAGAGACGAAGCTGTCAGACAGCGCTGAAGCCTTTATGTGTCCACCCTCCCTCATACCTTGCATCCAGAAGGACATACAGATGACCATCAGTCTGTGGTCCATGTCCAGTCTCATGCTCTTCTCTTCTCTGAGTTGCCCGCTTCACTGTCTCTGGCTTTGATGGAAACCACTCAGCTCTTCTTCATTCATATCTCCTCATCTCCTCTGCTGTGGTTGGGCTTCTATGCCACACGCCTCCACACATTTGCGCAGTAATATTCCACTATGAGTCCCAACCGCTGTTTTCTGGATGCAACGATTCAATCATTTACAAAAAGATTGAATATAGAGCAGGGGTCTCAAACTCATTTTCTTTCAGGTTCCACATTCAGCCTGATTTGATCTCCAGTGGGCCAGACCAGTAAAATAAATGTATAATAAGTTATAAATAATGACAACTCCAAATTTTTGTCATTGATTTAGTGCAAAAAAAAAAAACATTAAATTATGAAAATATTTACTTTTATAATCCATCCAAAAAAGATGTGAATAACCTGAAAAAACTGAAATTTCTTAAAAAAAAAAAAAAAGTGCAATTTTAACTATATTCTGCCTCAACTTATCATTTCTACATGTATCAGAGGAGAGGAGGAGGGGGAGTACAGGGGCCTGGTTAAGGACTTTGTGGACTGGTGTGACCTCAACCACCTCCAACTTAACATTTCCAAGACCAAGGAAATGGTTTTGGACTTTAGGAGGAAGAGGTCCAGACTGGTGCCAGTCACCATTCATGACACAGAGGTTGAAGCTGTCTCCAGTTACAGGTACCTTGGAGTCCAACTGGACAACAAGTTGGACTGGTCCTGTCATATGGAGACTCTGCACAAGAAGGGGCAAAGTAGACTTTATTTCCTACGGAGATTAAAGTCTTTCAAGATCTCCAAGCCTCTTGTGTGCAGCTTCTACCAGACTGTGGTGGCTGGTGCCCTTTTTTTTGGTGTGGTGTGTTGGGGAGAGGGAGCTCGCATTTCTGACAGAAACAGACTGAACAAACTCATTAAGAAAGCGAGCTCCATCATTGGGACTGGACTGGAAACAGTTCAGCAGGTGGCTGGGCTGAGAATGCTCAGGAAACTGGACTCTATTTTGAAGAACGCATCTCACCCATTGCACCATCTTGAGGTGTTCAGAGAGAGCACCTTCAGCCACAGACTGATCCCCCCTCGGTCCAAGACTGAACGCAGTAGGAGGTCCTTCCTGCCGGCTGCTATTAGACTCTTTAATATCGCTGTGCGATAAATTATTATTGTATGCTGTGCATACTTAGGTGTGTTAGGTGTTTTAGGTTATTGTATTATATACATTACTTGTATTGTACATATACATATATATATATATATAGATATATAGATATATATATCTTTTATTCTGTTTATTATTTATTTGTTCCATTGATGGCTGTTTGTGGGATGCTCAGAGTGTTTTTTTTTTTTTTCTTCTTGTACTGCTGCTGTTGTAACAAAGCAATTTCCTGCAAAGGATCAATAAAGTATCTATCTATCTATCTATCTATCTATCTATCTATCTATCTATCTATCTATGTAAAAAAAAAAAAAAAAAGTTAGAAAGGTTGGAAAACAAATATAGAGCAAATACATTAAAATAGTGTGTAATGTCCCTTTAGGGAACTGGGATGAACGATCAGCCAATCAGACATGATATCCCGCCCTAGTTGCACTCGATTGGCAGGTCACGACGCAACAACGCAATCTTGTGTGAGGCAGGGAGATCTGGAAATGGCGACGAGAAAGGAAGAGAGGAAAACTATCGTTAATGTGTTTTAAGTTGATTTGTGGTGGTTTTAAGTGGCAGTTTCTGTCAGCTAACCCAGCGACAGAGTAAGCGGACACAGAAGAAGACGTCGGGGAATCGGAAAACACCGTCTTTCCACTTCTATTACGTCGGTAAGCCACCGAACCGAATAAAGCTAATGTGGCTAACTGTGTGAGCAGAGCAGGTGCAGGTTAGCTGCATGGTTAGTGAACGTTATGGTGAACGAGACCTTGTTCATAGTGTTGGTTATAACTTTTTGTGTCAGTAACTGAAAACACTGCGCATTTAATTAGTACAGTACCATGTTGGTAATGATAATTCTTAATTTAATATTTTAGCAGAACCACAGTTTTCCTTTTGGTTAATCTGTAACCATGTGAGGAACATGGTGGTAGTAGATGATGTGAAATATGCCAAAAATAGTATATTTCTGTGTTATGTTCTGTATTGTTATTTAAATGAAATGAGTAAATGTTTATGTCTGAACCATAGTGTTACAATTTACTGTGGGTGAAGTGATACATTAATAGAGGTATTCTATTTGAGACTAGATATTGTTTCTGGTTAATTGTTTAATTGCTATGCACAGTATATGGTATTTCTTGATTAAGGATATTATAATTTGATGTAATTGACTTTTTGTGATAGATCTACTGTAAAGTAATGTGTGTTAGTTTACCACACAGTGATTTATGATATTGAGTTTTGAGAGTTAAAGCTTTTGAACTGGAGTGTGACAGAAGGCCTAAGCATATTACCATTTAATGCTACACAGAATATGATATTTGGTTTTATGTGATTGTTGTGCTTTAGTATGATTGTTGTACGACATTTAGAATGAAGTTTAAAGTCCTGTTGTAACAAATAGGTCAGGTCTAAGGACAGAGTTGGGACCATTTTGAAGATTCTTATCCATTGATGGCGAGCCTCCCGGAGTGATTCAGTCGGAACCAGGATCTCCAGCTGGAACCAAGATTCCCCAGTTAGAACCAGAGATTGACTCCGAAGTGCTCCATCTGCTGGTAGGACAGTGCCAGTCGCCAGGACTGTTACACACATTCCTTTTATGAGAGCATCAGATTTTGAACGTCGCAGGAACATTTTAAAGGAAAGAAACACTTAAAAGACTTAACTTAAAAAATGGAACGGTCTAATGTGGAGTTGTAGTCACATATGAGTGTGGATGGAAACGTAGTGGTTGAAGGAACTCATCTACTGCTACTAAGTCCAACTGTTGTCAGTCCAGCTGCAGACTCAACACCCACAATGCACCACTCCACCAGGACAGATGCACTGAATCACACTATTATTGTTTGTTTCTTTTGGGGGATCTGTCCATCACAGTTAATTTACTTTTATTATTTTTATATTGGTTTATACACCGTGTGCACAAATATTAGGCACATGAGTATTTTGACCATATCATCATATTTATGCCAGTTTTATCCTCCAAACTATATAAATGACATTTGTGGTGGGAATTAGTCATTCCCAGGTGATATATATTTGTATAAGAGGAGAGAGTACGGCCTCATATATTACCACCCTATATTAAGGTGTGCAGAATTAGAAGGAAGCTTCTGTACTTCAGCTGAAATTGATCAAAAACGGCGATTAAGTAACAGTGAAGAGTAAAAAAAAAAAAAAAAAACGTTCAGATGAAAGGATTTGGAAACAGCTCAACCACTGAAGCACGACGACAAGATGATCATGTTTCATAGGAAACAGTCGACAGGGTCATAAAATATGCAAAGAGAAGAAAACACACAAATGAACAGCAAAGATTTGAACAGAATCCAGAGGGAAACTACCAGGAACACATGGACCTGCAGAACCACTATGTTCCAGAACCAAAACTGACCTGGAGTGTCCAGAAGAAGAAGATGTTCAGGCCTCAGAGACAAGGTCAAGGTGAGAAAGGCTGGAATAGAGCAGCACAGAACCAGAGCCAGAAGAGGAAACATCAGGACTGGACCAAGAACCTTCTGAAGACACATTTATTCTAGGTTTAATGGACAAATGAGGTCAGAGGAACTGTAGATGGGGCAGACAGATGGACCCACAGCTGCATCAGGAACATCACAGAACTCCACTTCCACTCAGAGCCAAGGTGGAGGTGGGGTTCTGCTATGGACTGGTGTTCTTACACAGGACACACATGGACCTGTATGGACTGAACAGGAACAAGAACTCAACTCCCAAAGACACTTCCAGTTTTTATAAGACACGTCCATCAGCCAGTGGGAAAGGACAGAGTCTGTATCTGTCAAGAATGTGTTTTTTTCCTGATAGTTCACACGTATCCAAGTATTCTACTGTGTCCAGTATCCAAGTATTCTACTGTGTGTCCAGTCAGTCCAGTATTTACAGAAGGAACAATAATGACATGGACGCCTTCCTGACCTGAACTAAACCCTATTGACAACTGGTCCTCCTAACCCTGACCCTGTTCCTAACCCTGACCCTGTTCCTAACCCTGACCCTGTTCCTAACCCTGACCCTGTTCCTAACCCTAACTCTGTTCTCAACCCTGACCCTGTTCCTAACCCTGACCCTGTTCCTAGCCCTGACCCTGTTACTAGCCCTGACCCTCTTCCTAACACAGTTTGTCTAAATATGATCACTTCATGTAGAAGTAGTTAACCCATCTCCAACCTTAACCCTACCCCCCTCACAGAGCCCCTGAGAGCCCCAGTCCCTCAGAGCCCCAGTCCCTCAGAGCCCTCCCCCAGGAGGGTTGTGTCTACTTCTCCACCTAACCCTCAACCCCTAACCTAAACCTAACCTGTCCCTCCTCCTCTAACCTGAACCTTATACAATAAAACATAATGAAAAAAAAAGTACAATCAAACAATAAAATAAATAAATAAAATAAAAAAAAACATGAAATGCTATCAAGTAAAACACATTAAAAAACTAAAGTAAAATAAAATAAAATACAGAAAATTATCTAAAATGAGATTAAATAAAACCAAATTAAATAAATTTCATATATACAATGAAATATCTCAAATACAAGTAAAATCAGTGTAAAACAGAAAATATAATGATGTAAAATCAAATACATTGATAAAATAAGTTTTCTACTAAATTTAATTAATTATAAATATACAATAAAACAACTTCATTAAAAATTCAATGAAATACAGAAAATTAAAATAAATATAAAAAGTGTGTGTGTGTGTGTGTGTGTGTGTGTGTTATTATTCTTACAGTCAAAGTGACTCAAATTTACAGACATTGTGGACTATCAAACAGCTCAAATAATGTACAAAGCTAAAAATAATCTATTACCAACAAATATACAGAAATCATTCAGTATTCATGGGGGGGGGGTAATAATTTAAGGGGGAAAGCTAACTGTAAAATTCACTTAATACATACGACTAGGAAAGGGTTTCGTGTTTCAGTCAGCGGGGTGAGTCTACAGGACTACAGGTACAGGGATGAGGGAGGTGTTGGGGATCACTGGGTGATATAAGGATGGACAAGTATGTGGATGGAGACGGACAGGTGTGTATGCATGAATACACACACACACACACACACACACACACACACACACACATATATATATATATATATATATATATATATATATATATATATATACACATACATATATATGTTCTGTCAGTGTAGTAGTATGTGAGTATGTGTCAGTGTTGAGGCTAACTCTGTTCTTTTTTTGTTGCTGATCAATAACAGAGGGTTCAGTTTTCTTACTCTGCACTTTTCTGATCCATATCACAGATGGAAAGAACCAAACCACACTGGGTTCCTGTGGTCCCTGGTTGCTGATAGCTGATTGGCTGACGCTGTCGTCGAGCCTCGTGATGCCTGTATGGACAGAAAAACAGGAAGTCTGTGACGATACAAATCAGCTCCACTCAGGTAATATATGTTTCCGTGTCTAGATTCAGTTCAGATACTGAGTTTATCATGACCTTAAAGTTTAAGCTGAAGTAAACAGTGTGGAAATGCGCTTTAACAATACTTGATGAATAAGAAAACTGTCCCTATGCTTGTCCTAAAGATGGTCCAACACTTGTTGAACACAAAACATAAGGATGAAAATGATCATTTCCAGTAAAGTTGAGCTCACAGCTGTTTCCTGTGTGAATGTGTCCTCAGAGCATGTCCACATGTCTCAGTTGGACAACTCACTGCTGATGGAGCTAACGCTGTCCTCTTCAGTTTAAGGTTCACCTTCAATGTTCATGCGTTCAGTGTGTCCCAGTGTCTGACATTCAGCTTTAAAGTTACTAATCTAACATTTACAGTGTTTCACTTTTATATGTTTGGGCCCAATTCAAACCTCTGAAATCTAAAGAGAAAAAAAGTGCAAAATTCAAATATATCATCCAAACCTTCAGTTCCACTGATCCAGATCCTCCCTCCATCCATGGAAAAGATGAACATACTGGTATGTCCTCAGGATGGCATCCCAGGGGAAGGCAGCAGTTCTGTCCACAGAAGAAAATCCAGCAAAAACCAGCCTGAACACCTATGGACAGACGATTACTAAGACAGTCCACAGAACAAACATTTACCTTTAACACTGGACAACATTCAGAAGAACAAAGAAAAGAGGACATTTAAGAAGGTCTTTGTTTTCCAGTATAAAAATACCTGTACCTATTTAATAGTGTTTAATTTCAGTCCAACTGGTTGAATCCATGTCAGTCATATGTCAACACATCCACAGCAGTAGAACACACGGCGCCATGTTAGCTTGGAAAGCCTCCATGTTAGCTTAGCTTAGCTCCAGCACAACTCAACTCAAATGAAACGTTTTTACAGCTTAATATCAGAACAACTTTCATATCCCGACTGGGTTTAGACATATTGACTTCCATATGACATCTTACATTCTACATTCAGCTAATAAATGTATTAACTGAGATAAATAATCTAAACTAAGATAAACTAAACTAAACTAAGCTAAACGCTGCTGCTAACTTACCAGGATAAAGAGAGCAGATTCACGAACTTACTGAACAATGTCCAGTATAAATCTATAGTTTGCTGCTACAACTCGTCAACAAGTTTTCTGATTTCTCTGTTAGTGGGTTTCTTCTTCGTCAGTGTCTGAATTAGAAAAGAAATGCAGCAGAAATCAGAGGATTCTGATCCTGGACCTGTGAGGCGTTCAGGGTGCGTAGGAAAACACTGGGGTAGGTGGACTAAGGGGCATTAACTACAGCCTTCATCATTCAAGAAAATAAAGTAGGGTGAATATAGAAAGTTTCGATGATTATATCCATATTGCCTTTCTAGAATTTCTTTTCACAGACCATTAATTTCAGTTGAAACAATAACACAACAAACCAGAACAGGGGAGCACACAGCTCATACAAACACAACCTCACATAAAAGCAGATGGGTTCACACAAAGCACAAAAACAATCAAATGAAATCAGATCTGATTGGTTTTACGTACTCAGTCCATTTGGACCAGATATTATAAGATTTCTCTTCTTCAGTTCTGAGGGAAAAGGATATCTTCTCCATAACATAAATCTCATAGATAATTCCAATCCATTCATCAGTGGTGGGTGGTTCTACTTTTAACCATCTCCTTGTAACACATTTCTTACCGGTTGCCAACAGTATAGACGGTATTTTTTTGTCTTTAATGTTCCATGACTCAAACAGTAGATTGCCCAAATACATAGTTTCCCATTTAAACAGAATGTTTACATTCAATACATTTTGTATGTGTTTGTGGATCTCTTCCCACTAAGGTCTTATAACCTGACAGTCCCAAAAAATATGGAAGTGGTTGGCTCCAGTACACCCACAAAGTCTCCGACAAGCGTCCCCGCTGCCTTGATGTCGTTTCTGAATGGGTGTAACAAAAAATCTTGTGACGTTTTTCCAGCAGAACTCGTGCCATGTGTTTGACCCAGTTGAGAACCGTTGTAGTTGGCATGTTTTCTCCCAGCTCTCCTGTGTGATCTTTACCTTCACTTCCTTTTCCCATTTCTTCTTTATGTATTCTGTATTCTCTTGTTTAGATAATTGCATGGCATTATATAATTTGGAAATAATTTTGTTGTTTGTTTCAGGTTTAGTTAATGACATAAACACCTCTATGAACCCTATCTTACATTTTTGTAAAACCTCTAAGATTTTTGTTAAAGTAATGTCTCACTTGCAGGTACCTAAAAAATCTTCTTTTCCCAGTCCATGATCTTTCTGTAGGGCTTCAAAACTCTGAAACGCCCCTTTGTGGACAAATGAATAGTAGGTAGTTGCTACTTAGCTTTAGGAAGTAGTTCTGGAGCTGGGACCAGTTTGTATGTGATCAGTGGATGAATGTGTGCGACACAGTCAAAAATCAGGACAGAACTCACAGACAAAGTACTTTTATTCATACAGATTATAAAAAAAATACACCAGCCCCTGACCTTTGACCCCCAGGGAAAGGATCCATCACCTTCATCTTCAGTCCACTGTTAGGACCCCTACCTGGGATGAACAGAGTCAAATCTGGTGAAACTGGGTCAAACTATGACAGAGATATGACACAATGAGTGTGTTTTATCCTGCAGCTGTGCATGGTTTTCATGCAAATTTGAGGTGGGTTTCATATTTCCCTTTGACCCCCACACTTCAAACTTTGCACACACTTACATAAGGACATGACGATGAATCCCTGTGAAAATGGAGGTTTTAACATAAAGCACCTCTGAGATATGACAGGAAATGTGTGTTTCTGGTCCCTGAAGGCCTCAGTTTTAAACTTTCAGCTCTGGTGAAGCCATGTTTTGAGGTGCCGGCTCCAAACTCTGCACACATGTAGAGGGTCATGTTGTCTGAACATGCTGTGAATTTGACCTCTGAAACATAAAGCCCTGCAGAGTTCTTTAAGTAAATGTGTGTTAAGGCCTGCAGTTAGCCTTAGCTTTCATCCCATGTTGAGGTGGGTTTTCTATTTCCCTTTGACCCCCAGACTTGAAATTCACCACACACATACAGGCTCACATACTGACAATATTCTGTGCATTTGAGCCTTTTAACCCAAGGCTCTGCAGAAAAACTGAAAGAAATGTGTGTTTTTGGCTTAAAAAGGGCTGATTTCAGTTTATCTTAAGCTGTGACCCCCCCCCCCCCCCCCCCTTAACCCAGACCCTTTAAATTCACCACACACATCAGGTTCAGTGGTGTCATACCACAGTGTGAATTTGGTGAAGCTGAGTCCAACTATGACACACATATGAATTCTTCTGGTGCTTCAGGCTGCGTCTGCGCCTCCGTTTGCGTCCCATTTTCAGGTGGGTTTCATATTTCCCTTTGACCCAGACTCTTCAAATTCCACACACGGCCGTGTATGGACGGTGTGATGACACACTGGAAAGAACAGAAATTTAAGTCAAAGCATCACAGAGATAGGAATAAAACTGCATATTTCAGGGCCTTTTTCTGACCAGTCTAATTGCAGATTCAACAGGGTTCCCTTGAACACAGACACTTGAAATTTTACAAACATGTGGGGAGAAATTGTAATAAGACAGAGTGAAAAAATCACAGACTTATGTCAAAGAACGACAGAGATATGAAATAAAACGTCATATTTCAAGGCCTTTTCAGGCTTTTGACCAGTCTAATTAAAAATTAAACAGGCTTCCCCTTAACGAACGCTCTTCAAAATTCACACACACGTGTGGTGAAATTGTACAAACACACAGTGAAAAAATGGTGGACGTGGGTCAAAGGGTCACAGAGATATCCACCATTTTGTGTGTCCAGGCCACAAAATGGAGGAATTTTACAGTTTGACCTTTGACCTTTCAAAACTAAAACGGGCCGTAACTTTGGATCGGAAGCACGGATTTACGTGGAAGAAAGCGTTCTGGAAAGGTCTGGAGGAGCTCTACCATATATGGGTCATTTCACAATTGGAGGTACATTTCGCATCTCCGAGATACGCCCTTTCAGACAAATCTTTATTGAATCAGTTTTTAATAATATTACTAATTGAAATTAACTTTAACAAATAATAATGCTTTTTATATATATTTTTGACAAAAATGTATACAGAAAATATTAGCCTAAGAAGTCCCACCCCATCCAAAATGGACTGTCTTCGGCTCAGGATTTATACATTGGACTGGAATTAAAATGAAATAATTTAATATAATTTTCTTTTTTTTGTGCTCACTGTAATAACATCAATAAAATCAATTGCACAGAATTTGTATTTTCTGTATTAAATGAAATTTCAGTATTAAATAAATGTTTTTTTTCTGTCTATATGTTCTTGTCAACTCTGTTATCTCTGTTCTAAAACTTCATAAAAATCTCCAAAGCGTTCATATAAAAACATGAGACCTGCATCCTGTGATGTCACTTCCTCTGGCAGAAAACATGTTGAAGGTCGATCAGTTTTCTACTCCCATGTTTGGTACAAAATGTTTACGATGCACCAGTAGTAGATTCATTACTGTTCAACTCTGTTATTGTTAAATCATAGTGAATCAATCATAAAACTTTGAAAAACCAATAATATGATAAAATCTATAAAAAGTCTATTTTTAGACATGCCATGTGGTATTTCATTTTCATCTAGCACATGGAGTTCAGGTAAAAAATGGAAGAAAATGCCAACTGTGTTCATGGTTTAATGAGAACAGAGACTGAAAGAGTCAAATGTTCCTAATTTTATTTGAGTATTTTGAGGTATTTTACTTTTTTTCATATACACACATATATTCACATGTATTCTGGATGCTGACTCATATACTATAAAGGGAACATCAGTGCTAGAACTTTCCAGTTGAAGGAAATTGAATCATATGTTGTAGATGAAGATGAAGCTGTAAGCAGCAGAAAGGCAACGGCAACACAGAGAAAGAGAGACGCCCACCCTGGAAGGAGAGTCCAGGACCAGACCCACAACCACCACCAAGTCCACAATCAGACCCACAACCACCACCAAGTCCACAACCAGACCCTGAATCACCACCAAGTTTTGAACCAGACCCTGAAACACCACCAAGTCCAGATACAGACCCATAACCACCACCAAGTCCAGAACCAGACCCTGAACCACCACCAAGTCCTCAACCAGACCCTGAACCACACACCAAGTCCACAACCAGACCCTGAACCACCACCAAGTCCACAACCAGACCCTGAACCACCGCCGAGTCCTGAACCAGACCCTGATCCACCACCAAGTCCACAACCAGACCCTGAACCACCACCAAGTCCACAACCAGACCCTGAACCACCACCGAGTCCACAACCAGACCCTGAACCACCACCGAGTCCTGAACCAGACCCTGAACCACCACCAAGTCCAGATCCAGACCCTGAACCACCACCAAGTCCACAACCAGACCCTGAACCACCGCCAAGTCCACAACCAGACCCTGAACCACCACCAAGTCCACAACCAGACCCTGAACCACCACCGAGTCCACAACCAGACCCACAACCACCACCAAGTCCACAACCAGACCCTGAACCACCACCAAGTCCACAACCAGACCCACAACCACCACCGAGTCCACAACCAGACCCACAACCACCACCAAGTCCACAACCAGACCCTGAACCACCACCAAGTCCACAACCAGACCCACAACCACCACCAAGTCCACAACCAGACCCTGAACCACCACCAAGTCCACAACCAGACCCTGAACCACCACCAAGTCCACAACCAGACCCACAACCACCACCGAGTCCACAACCAGACCCTGAACCACCACCAAGTCCAGATCCAGACCCTGAACCACATCTGTCCAGGTTCCATTAGTACCTGATTAGATGCTCCACAGGTGCATGAGTTCATAATTCTATTCTATAAAGTAAGTGTACAGTCAGTCACATGTTTTTTATTCGGGTTGTCAGTGTGATCGTCTATAACTGAACTGTCCAGTGTGTTGTGTCTGAAAAGCACATTCTGTAATTTATGCAGGACTTTAAATAAAGGTGCACTTTTTAGCAACAAATTTTGGTCAAAATGTTGGACTTCTAGATGGGCAATGTTCTCTGTTTGTTCTCACCATCATTGATCTGACACCCACCATAACTCTAAAGACAAGCCTGTCCTGCTATTCCTTCGATCAAAACCTCTGTCTTCTTTGTTTGATGATATGATTCCAAAGTAGTTGTACAGTGCACCTTTAATAATAAATACTCATTTCTTGAAAAATATAACTCACTGATGAAGAAGTGTGTTTCAGACAAAAGAGGTCAGGACGAAGAAAACAAAAATGGGAGAACTCCAAATTAAATAAAGAAATTCAAAAATTAAAGTTTTTGCTGACAAAGAAAACAATCGCTGTAAGAAAATACCAAAATCACCTCCAGAGACTGTCACATGTGTCTGATTCCCCTTGTTCAAAAACGCAGAAACAAACAGGAAGACCTAAACTTCCTGCAGAGGTTCAAAGAACTCTGTTTATTCATGATGTGCTGATAGAGAATATGACAGAAATACCAAGAAACTAAAGAAGAGTGAATGCATCATATGATATCACGAATTGAGTCAGGAGATACTAAAAATCATTTCTACATTTTTAAATGTTTTTAAAGGTTTCAGAGTCAGACAGAAATGTTTTTGTTGTTGGTTTGAACTATGGGGGGGCAACTCTGTTATTCATGTCAACTGTTAACATCAATGTCAACTCTGTTTAAGGTTTTGCTTTAAAAAATGATTATCAGACATGTTTTATTATTAACAAACTTTTTACAAGCTGTGTCCGAACTACCATTCTTCCTAAATTAAATTTCAAAGTATTTAATTCATTTTTACAGATATGTTTACAGAAAATGCACACCCTCGCGGCAACATGTGAATTAAATGTGTTGATATTTTTACTCCAAAACAAAAAGTTCTTATCTAATCAGACCAAAAATTTACTTAAAGCTCTACCTACCGATGTGGCATTTCTCACAGCACTTAGTAAAAGTTTGAACATGAACAACCCGCCTCCCTCCAAAGCCCCACCCCCTTCCTGCTGCCTGAGCTCTGAGGCTCCTCCTACTCTCATCTGATGCGCGATGGAAATGGAGGAGGAAGCAGAGGTGGAGGTCCGGTCCGTTTTGGTGTGTCCGCGGACCCCTCCCTCAGTAATCAGATGCGTCATCCACCTGCCGCGGGCCTGCGGCTCCTGTTCCATCAGTAGACCTGGTCTGTGCAGTACTGGGTCAGGGTCTTCACTGCAGTGCCCAGGGGATGGGCGCGCGCACTGTGAACGCGCGGCCTCTGCAAATTTTCTGTGGACATTTGAAGTTTCATAGTCCATACAGTTATCATCCTACATCATCTTACATGTGTGACACCATGTACATGTACCTGTATGAGTCCCACCGTCAGAAAAGCTGAGCTTTATGCAGACCTGTTCAGTCCAGTACAGCTGACTTCCGGACTTTTATCTCCATCCTTCATTCATCAGACTCCCGTTTGTTCCCCTCAGTTGTCGTTTCTGTTCATAAATCCGTTTTTTCCTTCCACATGTGCATGTCAGTTCTATCCAAACACATCCTAGACAGTAGACTGTGGTCAGTGGTCAGTAGACTGTGGTCAGTGACAGCAGGAGCAGCGCGAGTGAAGCATCAGATTCAGAGGGACACATATCGGATGTGAGACGGCGATAATGGATCGGATGCGATAATGGATCGGATGCTGGACGGCCGTAATGGATGATTGACAGGAGGCTCAGCCAGGTTCGGCCAATTATTTTATTCGGACCGACTAAAATGATTGGTCAGACTTTTATTAGAAATATATGAGAATTAAACATTTTTGAGTTTCAATACCTGGTGGATTTCTTTTACATTTTAGTTTGACACACACTTATTAGGAGCATTTTAAGATGACAAAAGAAAAGTGTAAAAATGCCACATCATACGGTATAGCTTTAATGGATTTAGAGACAAAATATGTATGAGGAAAAACAATCTTTTAAATTGTTTGACATTTGTTAATTTTATGTATTCTACCCTATTTGTCTGCAACAGAGTTGACAGATTTTTCTGCAACTACATTGTTTTTCATATTAATAGTTTTAAATGTTACAGGTTTAAGCTCAGCAAATACTGGAAAAGTTGCATCTAAAGTGTGTTCTATGAAATACATAAGTTTAATGAAAAAAAAAAAACAAAAAAAAAAAACACTCTCAATTTTTGTTTTCTGTCTCCATGTGAAATGCACCCGCAATTCTGAAATGAGCCAGATACTTACAAGTGACTGTAATGAATCAGTCTTTTTTTCCAGATCTCCATGATTCACATGGATGTCCTATTTTAAAGTGAAAACGGTGAAGTTTGCACCACTGCATACAGGTGACCTATTGTCCCTGCAGTGTATTTGATCTTTAGTATGAACTGCTGATAATCCGACTCAAATAGCTGATTTGCATCATAACAGAGTTTACTGCAGGTACAGCTGCACTTTTACGTAGTAATACGGGTGGTGTGTGGTTGAGGTAATGTAGTGCCTAAGGAAAGGGCTGTTGGACAACAATGCACAGCGTCAAAATATTCAAAATATAACGTACACTCAAACGAATATACATTTTTTTAAGATGAGACTTCTTTTAGGTGGTTAAAATACTTCGATACATCCTAAACCGCAGAAAAATTAGTACCACATGCTGGTAAAATAGCTAGTGACTGGTAGAGTTGGTCCCCTCATCCTTAAAAAAACAACTTTAATTTATTACGTGGCAAGTAAAATATAAACAATCACTAATTTCTCCATTTAGCAGTGGATAAAATGTGAATTTTGTGCCCAGCTTCCCAGCAACTTCTAACCATATGCTTGACATTACTGGTGTTTAGCACAGCGACACACGGGGCTAGCGTTAGCTTGTGGTCAACAAAGTAGCTTCAGCCAGAGTAACGTCATCAGTTTCAAACAGTTCCTGTAACCTTACCGTTTTGAACCACCATGTCCTTCTGTGGTGAATCCACTGTATCTCATTCCTTTATGTCCTCTGTCCTCTTCTGGTGCTTGACCTCAGGTGCAGATCTCAGTAAACCGTTCTCAACAGCTCCTTCCGTGTCCTGCTGGCTGTGATTGGCTGGCAGCGGCAGGGTCAAAGGTTATCGCCATTCCTCGGCTAGCGATTGGTGCAAGGCTGAAACTTAAATTTCAGAATGCACGCCTTTCAAACAAACCTATTTTCAATATGTTGTTGTATTTTGCATACATCTGTCATTTGCAGTGATAAGTACATTTACTTTAGAACTGTACTTAAATAAATCTTTGAGGTACGGTACTCTACTTGAGTATGCTATCTGTACATGTTGCAGGAAAATGTCATACTTCACTATATTTTTTGATGACTTTAGTTAAAAGATGTTTCGCAGATGCTACATCTAAAGAAGAGGATTAGGGCCACTGAAAAAAAGGGTGTAATTTTTAAAATTATTCTGAGAAAAAAGTCAGAATTCTGAGAAAAATCAGAAATTCTGAGATTAAAGTCTTTAATTTCAGAATTCTGACTTTTTTGTCAGAATAATAATAATAAAATAAATCCAAATCAGCCATGTCTATAATTGATCAACCCGTAGTATAAATAAATATACTATATAAAATATACATGTAAAAATATGCAGAATTTACTTTTAGTTGTACTTTTGCTACTAATCACTTTTGATTCAAATAGTACAATAAATATAAATCAATCCATCAATCTTTATTTGTATAGCTCCAAGTCATAACAAATGTTAACTCAAGACACTTTACAAAAGAGCAGGCAGAAGACCTGAGTCTTCATATACATATATACATACATACACAGGGTGGGGAAGCAAAATTTACAATAAACATTTAGTTGTTTTTTCTCAGCAGACACTACGTCAATTGTTTTGAAACCAAACATATACTGATGTCATAATCATACCTAACACTATTATCCATACCTTTTCAGAAATTTTTGCCCATATGAGTAATCAAGAAAGCAAACGTCAAAGAGTGTGTGATTTGCTGAATGCACTCAACACACAAAAGGAGATTTCAAAAATATTTGGAGTGTCCATAAAGACTGTTTATAATGGAAAGAAGAGAATGACTATGAGCAAAACTATTACGAGAAAGTCTGGAAGATACTATGAAAGAAGAATGGGAGAAGTTGTCACCCGAATATCTGAAGAACACTTGCGCAAGTTTCAGGAAGCGTGTGAAGGCAGTTATTGAGAAAGAAGGAGGACACATAGAATAAAAACATTTTCTATTATGGACATTTTCTTGTGGCAAATAAATTCTCATGACTTTCAATAAACTAATTGGTCATACACTGTCTTTCAATCCCTGCCTCAAAATATTGTACATTTTGCTTCCCCACCCTGTATATATGTGTATATATATATATATATATATATATATATATATATATGTATATATATGTGTGTGTGTGTGTGTGTGTGTGTGTATATATATATATATATATATATATATATATATATATATATATATATATATATATATATATATATATATATATATATATATATATATAATTTTTATTTATTTATTTATTTTTATCATAGAGTGGACTGAAATAATGCCATGACTGTGGACATTGCTTTTACATTGCATCTAATAATTGCGCTATGTTTATATTGTACATATTCTTTTCCGTTGATTTGTATTTTAGTTAGTGCAGTCAAACTATTAACATTTTTAATCAGATTAATCACAGGGTTGCTGTGGAATAATTTTGATTGATCAGGATTAAATATCATTCATTTTTAATCTATATTAATTGCATTTCATTTTGCATGAGCAAGGAGACTCAAGAAAGAAGGAAATATTTCTGCACTTGATGTGTTTATTAAACACCTTCAGCACTTTCAACAAAACAACTGTATACAACTATTCCACCTTGGGTTTTTTTTGTACTCATATTTCCAACCAGAGAGCCAACGCTGTTTATCATCTTCCATCTTTATGGGTTGGTTCTGCTGTCTAACATTCCAAAATCATTTTCCAGATATTGCTTTCAGAATGTTCTTCCTCTTTTGCCATGTAACTTTGTAGAAAATGTTTTATAAAAATGTTCTGTATTCTGAGACCTTAATAACATCCTGAAAACATTTTCCAAATGTTGCTTTGAGAATGTTCTAACTATGTTATCATGTTACATTGAGGGAACATTTTTTTAAAAGAACATTCTATAATCTGTTATGTAAACAATGTCCCCAAAACCTCCTCAGAATGTTACAGACGACATGTTCTACCTTTGTTCACATATCACATCATAGGAACATTCTGGAAAAAAAACATTCTATAATCTGAGGCCTTAATAGCATCCCAAAATTATTTTCAAAATGTTGTTTTCAAAATATTGTTCCTCTGTTGACATATAACTTTGTAGAAATGTTTTATAAAAAACGTTCTGTATTGTGAGGCCTTAATAACATCCTGAAAACATTTTCCAAATGTGCCTTTGAGAATGTCCTAACTATGTTATCATGTTATATTAAGGGAATATTAAAAAAAAAAAAAAAAAAAATAACATTCTATAATCTGTTATGTAAACAATGTCCCCAAAACCTCCTCAGAATGTTACAGACAACATGTTCTACCTTTGTTCACATATCACATCACAGGAACGTTAGGGAAAAACTTTATGCCATCTGGGGCCTTAATAATATCTCCAAATCATTTTCCAGATGTTGCTTTCAGAATGTTCTCTCTTTGATATCATGTAACATTGTGGGAACCTGTCATAAAAAATGTCCTGTAATCTGAGGCCTAAATTACATCTTTAAAACATTTTTTGAATGTTGCTAGGAGAGTGTTCTTCATTTGTTACCAGTTAACATTGTAGGAACGTTTTATAGTAGAATATTCTAGAATCTGTTTCCTAAAGAATATCCCCAAAACATCCACAGAATCTTGGACCTAAAATGTTATTCCTCTGTTAACAGTTAACATTATAGGAACATTACATTAAATGAGAAATATTCTTAAAATGTCCTTTTAACATTAATTGACAATGTTTTGTTGAAACCCTGAACACAACTTGTAGTCAATGTTTGCCAAAGTTGTAGGAATGTTCCCTCCTAGCTGGTTTATATGTATTTCTATCTGGTTTACTACTGGTTAGCTGGTTTATTATTTATATATATTTTTATCTGGTTTGCTGCTGGTTAGCTGTTTTTTTTGTTTTGGTTTTTTTTCCCCTTTTTTTGCTATCTGGTTTATATATGTTTCTATCTGCTTTACTGCTGGTTAGCTGGTTTATATATGTTTCTATCTGGTTTATATATGTTTCTATTTTGTTTACATATGTTTCTATCTGGTTTACTGCTGCTAAGCTGGTTTATTTATATATGTTCCTATTTTGTTTACTGCTGCTAAGCTGGTTTATTTATATATATTTCTATCTGATTTACTGCTGGTTAGCTGGTTTATTTTTTTCTTTTCCTTTTTTTTTTTTTTTTGCTTCTCTCTGGTTTACTGCTGGTTAGCTGGTTACCTCTGCCAGGAGGTATTGTGATCACTTTGCTTTGCGTGTTTGTTGTTAGCAGGATAACTCAAAAAGTTATGAACAGATTTTCATGAAATTTTCAGGAAATGTTGATACTGGCACAAGGAAGAAATTATTAAAATTTGGTGGTGATTGGGGGTGGGGGGTACAGATCTGTCTTGACAGAGGTCTGCGCTGTCCAACTGCTTTCCTAGTTTATATATGTGTCTGTCTGGTTTACTGCTGGCTGCTTTGCGCATCTCCTCTTTGTGACCCCCCCACCACCCCCATATATATATATATATATATATATATATATATATATATATATATATATATATATATATATATATATATATATATATATATATATGTACACACACACACACACACACACACACAAAAGCACAGTGACAGACTGAATAAAAACTCCAAACTCTAGTAGAACTCTGGTTTCAAACTACAGGAACAGTCCAGGAAAAGTGGTGAATTCATCCATATGAAGGATTTCCAAGTGTTTGCAGCTGCTGTCAGAGCAGAGTTCATGTGTGAGTGTGAACCAAAGTGTTGAACAGCTCCTCTGCTGTCCTTTGAGTCAGGACTGAACAGGTCTGAGTCCAAGTCCAAGAAGAACCAGAACCACGGAAACACAAACACACTGAACATTCAGACCGGACCAGGACTCCAGGACCAGAACTGGGACTGGGACACAAACAACACACACACACAACTATTCTGAAGGATGGACGTGGACGTAGACGTGGACTGTGGACGTGGACGTTGCTGTGGTGGTGTATCTCATCCTGTGTTCCGTGCCTTCAGTCTGCAGCGCCCCCTATTGGCCTGGAACAAACATGTCATCATCATGTGCTGCTGTCACTCATGTGTGTGTGAGTCCATGTAAAGTCCATTCAATCAGTGAATCAAATCCACCTGATCAGTGAAATAATGCTGACATGGGACGGCTCTGAAAGCACACAGACGTTCAGTCTCAGTGTTTGTCTGGGACTTTTCCTGGTGGACTGGAACAGACAGGAGGTGGATTTACTAAATCCAGGACTTGGACTCCACAGACTGGAGTTCCCATCCTCAGTCCTTCCAGGTTGGAGCTTTAGACCATCACATCACCTGAGTCATGTGATCTCATCTGTGGACATTTTCCAGATGAAACCCAGCCCAGTTCAACCAGTAAAACCATTAAACACACACATGAAGGGCATTTGTGTTTGATGGTGGAAAAGCACCATGAGCCTCTGAAACCTGCACAAACACATGTGTCAAATATTGGAGGTAAACCCAGTTTGGCAGAAGCGTCCCATGTCAGCACTGAAGTGTGTTAGTGTGTTGAATAAACGCAGAAAACTCCAAACTCACTTGTTTCTCCAGGCATTTGAACGGCACTAGATAAAGAATTGTTATATGACCAACTTATTATTTTAAATTTAGACCTTTTTATGACTGTAATTTTATCTGTGTTCTTATTTGTATTATATTCTCTTTTGTGAAGCACTTTGTGACTTGTCTTGTCTGTGAAAGGTGCTGTAGAAATAAACTTTGCTGGTTTGAATAAAGCTGTGAACTGACCCGACAGTAAATGTAGAGGGAGATGGTCCCCATGATCTGGAGGAAGACCACCAGCACCACCCTGATGATCAGATTTGTCACCAAGTCTGAAACACAACAACAACAACCATCAAGTCTGGGCTCCAAATGGGAAAATGGAAAATTAAGCAGAGAATGGGTTTAAATCCAAAGGAATATTAGTGTCAGATCGACTTCAAACACTGTCTGCACATGACAATACATGGACTGGACAGGTTCTATCAGTGGAACATTTACACAACTATTGGATAAATGGACACAAAACAACATATATGTGTTAGAACACACCATCATATACCTGGAAAACAGCAGCAAACCAACACTGTGGTCATTAGTTTAACAATTAATCTGATTCAAATCTGGAACATTGAACACATTTAATCTGAGGCAGATCATTTCTAACCCAGTGGTGTCAGGCCCAACAAACCCCGCCCCCTCACACCTATTGGAGCTTATTCTACACCCTTGTGTCGTGATAATGTTCATGAAGTTGAATAAATAAATGCACAGTATGTTTTCAGGACTTTTGTCTGTTTTGATATTATTTCAAAGTCACAGACTCGAACCTTCACCCCCAGAGCTCAACATTTAACCCACAGCAACTTTAATCACATTCATTTATTACAACAACTTCATTTGTTTTCTCACAATAAGTTTATTAGAAATGATGAAGTTTTGATGGATGTTTTTTTTTTTTTTTTTACTGATTTCCCGATCCTTTATAACGGTGGAGTACCACAATGTTAGAGAAATGGGGGAAAAAATGGAAATTATTGACCCAAAATGTGAAAAAATACATGAGCCTTAGATTTATGTCAGAGTGATGGAGAACACAAGCCTCTATATATGAGTCAAGTTTGAAGTAAATTAAAACAAAACTGATGTTGTTATAAACATTTGAAATTTCACCCATTATAAGTAAATGGGAAAAAATGATTTTTAAAAATTCATAAAACATGTGAACTTTGACCTACTTTTCCCAAAAGGTAACCACATCTATTCTGGGTCACTGGTAATCTATAAACCCAATTAGGACTGAATTCAAACAATAGTTTTACTGATAAAGTGTAAACAAACAAACAAACAAACTGAGCCAAAAACAATAGCCCTTGCCTTCCCTTTGGGGGGCGGGGTCATAATTGTAGCCCAGTGTATTCAGTCTGCAGAAAACCTGCACCAATGGGACATACTTTCATCCTGAGGATGTTTGTTCTGAGCTCAGTGGGATTCTGAGTCTGAGTTCAGACTGAAGTCACATTTGTGTCTGAGGCTCCGTTCAGATGCAGGTAAACGAGGCCCAAATCCCATTTATCTGCCCATATGTGACCTGGATCTGATCTATTACAGACAGTTTGAACAGCACTAATCTGACCCAGACCACTTTTATATGTGATCCTAAATCTGATATGTATGTGATCAATTTTTATAGTTAGTTTAGTGTTTACCGTCTGGAACTCCAGTGCAAATATACGTCTGTAAAAGCCTCAAAAACAGACTGATCCATTAGAAACTCAACTTTCACTGTTTCACATCTGTGTTCCAACATGTTTTCATCTGATCATTTTCCAGCTTTCATGTCCTTTCCACTCACACTCATATTTTTACAAACTGCTGTTTTATTTCTCCATTACCTCTCAGTTCTGTCTAAACCACCTTGATTGACAGGTTGGAGTCGGACTGGTTTATTGAAACTATGAGTTGAGTTCTGAGCTGAAGTTCAATCCAATCCATTTTTATTGATAAAGCACAAATTTAACCCTTAAAGACCCAAACGTCCACTGACAACCAAAACCATCTACTGAACTAAACTGTTTCATTCCTGTTGATCCACTAATCCTATCAATACATGTCAATAATTGGTGTAAAATACAGTTCTTCATCTTTTCATGGTCATCAGATATGACCCATTTGGACGTTCATAGGCTCCGTAGTTACTGTGGAAACGGCGTCAACTTTTCCAACACTGATTCACCAGTAAAACCCATGGAGTTGGATCAATGACAGTGGATGGACACACTGGGTTTATGTTCGTATTTTGCAGAAAAAGTCACTTTTTCTTCAGTTTTCTCTGTTTCTGATATAAAAACCCTCAACTTTAATCTGAGCTTTTATGAACGTCTACATGATCAATAAATTAAATACAGGAAAATACCTGATGTTCACTGAAAAAACACAAAATACAGAGGCTTATGTCATGATAAATTGTGATCAATCACTTCAGAAAACTTAAATATATAGAAAACCATATTCTGGAAGTGCCACTACAGTAACACTGGGTCTTTATGGGTTAAATAAACACAAAGGTTTCCACAGCGCTGTACAGTAAAAGAAACACAATAAGAAGATCAAATACTAAGATAAAAACACAGTGAAACATCCTAAATCAATAGTCTGTCCACCCCAGATCAAATATCCGTGCACATCAAATCAACAACCTACGCGGTGTGAAAAGCCAAAGAACAGAGGTGGGTTTAAAGAAGAGTTTGAAAATGAGGCAGACAGTTGAATTCAAAGTGTTGGTTGATGTTGTTGAAGTGGACTCGTCCTATTGGACAGATTTGACACCATGTGTCCAACTGTGTTGGTCCAGACCTCCATCTGCTGCAGCTCATAGACTGACTGATACCAGTGGACCCCCTCTAGACCCTGGACATGTGGACCACACACACACATGTACAGATGCACCTTGAACTGTGGACACTAACTGGGCTTCACATTCAACTGGATGGACTGGGTTTAAACCTGGGTTTAAACTCAACTGTGCTTTGAACTGAGCTCAGATTAAAGGAGTGTTTGTTGGTTCAGCCCAGTCTCTGACAGGTTCAACTGGACCAGGTTTACCTGATCTCAGTTCTACCAACGTGGTTCTGCTCACACCTGTTCACTCTGCTCACTGGGAACGTTGTGGAACATGGTCATGTGACTGTTACTGATGCATTGTGGGTGTTTTGTGTGTGTTTGTCCTGGTGTTACCTCCGACAGTGAGATAGAGGGTGGGGCTCTGAGACGACGAGAAGCTGTGGTTATAAACGTCCACGTGATAAACACATGTGTAGTTCCCTCGGTGGGCGTAGCCCATGGAAGACAACAGGAAGTGGGCGGAGTGATTGACAGCTGGCAGGGTGAGGTTCAGCGGCTTCTTGGTGTCAGAGATCAGCTGGAAGGAGCCTCCTGGGTACTGTGGTCGGACGGAGCATGTGATGGTGAAGTCGGAGTCGACGAGCACCCAGAACCCCTGCTGGTAGACCCCAAAGACCCCGTCAGACAGGGAGATGTTGGGCTGAGGCAGCAGATCTGTCCACACACAGAGACATGATTGGACCAAGCAGCACACATGAGCACAAACAAGCAGTCAGAGAATCCATCCTCCTCAGAGACACAGATGGATCTGATCCACAGGAGTTTGGGATGGGATGAACACTGACCAATGAAAACATGGAGGAATGGGTCATTTACACCACAGCTGACCTTCAAAGGCATTATGGGTAAAAAATGACAAACATGTGGTGGTTTTACAGTCTCACATGTCAACATTTGGTCCTTTTGTCCTAAATGAGACTAATGTGAAATATGTTTGTGTTTTCAGCCTCATCTGGTCCAAATGAAGACGTTCATTTGGGATCTGGACGTTACAAAGGTCAAAGGTCAATATTTGACACATTTTACAGAAAAAAAAAAATGAACTGAGACAAAATAATCAACTGATGAAATGAACAGATTCATTAGATGTAACTTTAAACATCAGAGTCAGAACCATCTGGTCACTGAGAATTCAGTTCAGACACAGTTTGTGTCCATTTGTACCTGAACACACCACCTCCACACCAGATGAGTCTGTATAAGAATCATATAGTCCAACACAGTCCCTCAGTCCAGATGTCAGCTTTACACAAGGAACTGAGACCAACCACACACGTCTGTCTGCAGAATCATCTGTTCTGTTGACTGAAACAGCTGATCCACAGTCCAGATACTGACACACAGCAGATCCAGACTTAAGGTCCCAGTCTCCATCATAGTCTTGTACTGGTCTCCACTGTCCCTGGTGTTGGATCTCCAAAGTACCAGCACAGTGGCTCGGCTGTCCCACCATCCTGACACCACCTGGTTGTGAGCAGAGACACAAAGACAGGAGGACTGGTTCAGCTGTTTAGAAAATGTTTGGACTGTCATCCAAGAGACGAAGAGAGACGAAACGTTTTCAAAAGAGCTGAAGCAGTCCAGTAGAACCGAGAAGAACCATGACCTGGACAAATGAGAACCTACACAGACAAAGAAAGGAGTCCAAGAAAGGTAAGATAAGATAAGATAAGATAAGATAAGATAAGATAAGATAAGATAAGATAAGATAAGATAAGATAAGATAAGATAAGATAAGATGGTGAACTTCCACAGCTGACAACAGCAAATACAACAATAAAGTGCAGGGAAGATAATCTGAAAATATACACTTACGAAACATGAAAAATCTGCTATTTTTGTAAGTATTTATATAAATTTAGATTTAAATGTAAGTATTATATTCATGTTTACATTATATTTGCACATGGTGTGATATGGGGGGGGGGGGGGTCCTGTGAACTGTTCTGTATTCTGATGGCTGTGGGAAGGAATGACCTGTGTGATCCCTCATTCTCTCATTGGACGTGTAAAAGTCTGTCATATGAAAGCCACGCCCCCTTGGTACCTGAACAGGTGAGTCCAACAGCTGTTCCAGGTGAGCAGGTCTTCCCAGCTGAGCTGGACCTTCTACAGTCCAGGACAGCAGACTCATTTCCTTCACACTGGAGCTCACTGGTCCAGACTGGAGCCTCCCCCTCTCCATAGAGCGCCCCCTGGAGGAGCCCAGGAGCCCCACAGCCCAGCTCCCGACAGACCACCTGGGTATCATTCAGGTCCAAATCCTCTTCACACACTGAGAACCAGGACTGGTTGGACCGGACCTCCAGTCTGCCTGAACACAGACTGGAACCATGGACCAGTCTGACAGAGTCTGTGGACCCACAACAACACACGGACATGTTTAAAGACACAAAAGCCCCTGGACAGACGGGAGTGTGAGGGTGGACTCTTTCAAAGCCTCCTGTCAGTCATTAGTGACACAGGAACTAAATAGGACTCATGGACCAGTTCAACCAGAGACACAACGTCCTCAAAGAAAACAGCAGAACAAAGAACACACCAATAAAAGGCCCTTTAGTGTTGAATGTGGAGCTGAAGGACACAGTGAGTGTGTGCTGTTGTTGAACTGGATTCCAACAGAGGGTGCTGTCTACATTCAGACTGGACTCAAACAGGCCTCAGGTCCACTCTGTGGATCCTCAGTCACAGGTTAGAGTTAGTTTAACATCAGCGCTGGTGGACACACAGTCATTCTGAAGTCAGACTGAACATTCAATATGTGTGAGTGGGGTCTGTTCAAAGGCAGTGGGTTTGATGCACACACACAATCCCAGTGGTCAGTGAATGCACCATAATGCAGTGTGTTTGATCAGTGACCTGTGCACTGGTTCATCTCAGACAACCGGAAACATGTGGCTCATGTCAAACATCTGCATTAAAGGAGATGGTTTCGTGTCAGTGATGTTTCCATGGTGTCCTCAGAGTCCAGCAGACCCACATAGAGCTGGAAAAAGAGCACATGGACCAACACAAAGTCCTGTTCAAACAAATGGACTCAGTCCTTCTGAGCTGTTCAACAGCCTGTTGGAAAGCAGAGTCATGTGACCACATTCATGGACTGGAACTGAATTCAGCTGCATGTGTTTGATGTTTCAGTCCAACTGTCCAATGTGTGGACCTGGTCTGACTGGGTTTGGTTTGACACAGCTCAGATAAAACACACCTGAATGGACTCATGGACGAACTCTGACAGAATCAGGACCATCATCAGTAGACTTACCTGAACAGGTGAGAGACAGGACAGGGCCAATAGAGTCATGGAAGGGAGGCTTTGTTTTCACACAGTCCATCAGTGCAGATGTAGAGAGAAGACAGGTCCAGCTGATGAACCACCTAGAACCAGATGAACCATATGAACCACGTCTCCCAGAAACAGCAGATCCACAGTCCAGTCGACGACATATGACATCTGCTGCCTTCAGGGTCCAGGGGTCATATTCAACGTATCTCCATTCTCCATGATGTTTGATCTGTACCTCACCGTTACAGCGACTGGCTCCTCCCACCAGTCTGACATCATCAGGGTCTGATCAAATACAAATGACAGATAAATGAGAGCAAAGTGAGTGAACTGATAGAAGCTGCTGTCAATCAAAGCTCCACCTGTGCAGGTAAGGTCCACAGCTGTTCCAGATGAGCAGGTCTGTGACTCTGAGCTTCCACAGTCCAGCAGAGCAGACTCATGGCCTTCACACTGGAACGTCTGCACCACAGGAGCCTCCACTGCTCCATAGAGTGCCCCCTGGAGGAGCCCAGGAGCCCCACAGCCCAGCTCCATACAGACCACCTGGGCACCATGAAGGTCCAAGTGTCCTTCACACACTGAGGACCAGGACCTGGACTGGTTAGACCGGACCTCCAGTCTGCCTGAACACACACTGGACCCATGGACCAGTCTGACAGAGTCTGTGGACACAGATGGAAGAAGACTGGAATCAAACTACAGTCTGAAGTGGACTCTAAGGGACTCTAGTGGACTGGAGTAGACCAGGGTCTGGGGGCTTGGACTATATAGTGGATTTTAATGGACTGTAGTGGACTCACATTCACATGTTAGTGTTAGTTTCTTCTGTGTGACATGATGTCCATCAGTTGTTTAATACTGTTTTCTTTTGTTTTTTCTCTTTTGTTCAGACAAGGTATAGTTTTTAGATGTTACCTGCTTGACAGTTTCGACTGTGACTCCAGTCTTCCTCAGAAGTGTCATCCCACGTGCTGCTGACGTGTCATTTATCAGCTGGTCTGCTCGATGGTCCAATCAGAGCCCGTCGAGCTGACTGCACCTCCTCTGCTTTGAGTGGTCTCTAGAGGAGGGAATCCCAGGTGTGCGAGAGGGTGTATGCCCCCTCGTCCCGATTGATGGTGTCGCTCGCCAATGCTCGACGGGCTCTGATTGGTCCGTCGAGCCGACCAGCTGATAAATGACACGTCAGCAGCACGTTGGATGACACTTCTGAGGAAGACTGGAGTCACAGTCGAAACTGTCAGGCAGGTAACATCTAAAAACTATACCTTGTCTAAACAAAAGAAAAAAAGAAAACAGTATTATTACATAAACAGAAGACAAAATGAATGTCATTAGCCTCATCAGTTGTTTGTTTGTGGACATGGATATTATTGATTGATTGACTGTATTGATCAGTTTGTATGAGTTCACATTAAATCTGAGTTGAAGTCGTGGACCGACCAGGATCTGAGAGTCCACAGAGTCTGGAGCCCATAGTGACAGTGTAAGGTTTAGGGTTCAGTGTTAATGCTCTTACCTGAACAACTCAGCTCCAGGAATGAAGAGGAACGTGTCTGAGATCTAAAACAGTCCCTCAGTTCAGATTCAGCACAGTTTGGACTGATCCTCCAACTATCTATATGTGAACGAGTGGATCTGCGTCTCTCTGAAACTGCAGATCCACAGTCCAGTTCTGCACAAACTCTGTTTCCAAACCTCCTGCACCAGTTTGACCCATCCACTGGTTTCCAGTTTCCATCCTGTTGTTTCATCTCCAGGTCACCATGACAACGACTGGCTCCTCCCACCAACCTCAAGTGGATAGAGTCTGTAGAAATAAGACAGACCAGTCAGAGTCCAGTCCAGAACCACAACACCCCATCTGGACCACATGGACTGGATTATTGACCACATATAGTTTCCATGTGTGAACAGTGTTTTCAGTCCCACTGACAGATTTTCTGTCCAAACAGACTCAGTTCATCCCTCATTCATTCAGTCAGTGAATTGAATGGCTCAGTCTGCTCCTGTTTGTCAGTGTTTCCTTCACTTGTGGATCTTTAAAGCCACACTTGTCCAAATGTCAGGAACAGGAGCTGAGCGTGCTCAGTGGAGCTTCTGTAAACCCATCATTCCTGAATCCTCTGCATTGGCTCCAGTTTGTTCAGATGAAAACCACCTGCACCAGGATGTTCAGCTTCAACCCATTTCACATCCCTCCTTTATGCATTTCTTACCTGTTGAAGTGCTGTTGTTTTCAGACAGGAGCCCTGCAGGAAAAACACAAAGGACAGCCATGAAAACAGGACAATATTGGGATTAGAAATCAAACATGTCTACATTAGGAACCAAACAGGAAACTGAGGCTGATCAGGTTGGATCCAAATCTGTCTGAACTGTGTTTGTGCTTTGACTTTGACAAACGGCGTCTAAATACCAAAGCAGCACATGTGACACAGATGAAGGTTCAAATACAAATACATGACATGATTGAACAGCAGTAGATGAACAACGACAAGATGAAACTGACACATTGAGTTGGATCAGTATCAGTCAAACTGGAGGAATCATTAATTAATCACCTGAAATGGACCCAGACTTGATTAAACTGATTATTGTTCAGTTTGTGTTTGATGGTTGAATTCTAAAAACACTGAAGCAGAACTGATCTGGACTTATTCAACTCATATTTGGATCATTTGAACCCAGATGTTGAGTTGAACAGGTTCTGTCAGTGGATTGTGTAACAGCAGCTGATGGACAGACCGTGGAACCAATCAGAGAGCTGGAATCAGCAGCTGCTGTGACAAACAGGAAGTGGATCAGTAAAGGTGCTTCAGACTCTTTATGTACTGGTGTGTGTTGAGAGGAAACACAACATGTATGTGTTTGATCCTGATCCATAAATCCAACACAGACGAGTTAAAGACAGAACCTGAGGCTGATGAAAGCACAACACACATGTTCACTGGTTTATCACATGGTATCTATGACAGAAGGCAGTAATGGACACAGTCAGCAGCTCCTCCTTCTAAATCAGCTCTGACACTGTCACTGTTGGAACAGACAGGATTCATCAAACCAACAATATTTGACTGGATTCACACTGATCTGAGTTTGAGCCTCAGGTACCATCATGACAGTCACATGACCATCAACACACACTAGGACTGAGTTCAAACACACACACATGACACCAAGGCAGTAGGTTTGATTCTGACATTGGTGTGGACTCTAAAGTGCTCCAAGGCAGCACTCCTGAAAGTTGATATTTTTTTGCATTTGCGATCATAATTTCAAGTCGTGAAGAGCCGATCAAACAACCAAACAATCAGAGTCAGAAAAAAAATTCAGTCATTGACAAGTTTATGAAGTATATGTGAATATTTAAAGACAATACAAGAATTTAATGCATTCTGCAAAGTTGTTCTAATGATGAACATATGCATCATTATTGAACTGCACCTGTGAATTTACAGCCTCTCCTCCTCCTCCTCCTCCTCCTCTCTACTCTCTGTCTCCTGACATAAATATGTTGATGCATGACAAATGAACAGATTCTAGATACACTGATCATACCGTTTGATGGTTCAGTTACTGTCTGAACAAAAAAGGCTTTTAGTTTCAGTTATTACATGTCATTTATTCCCCAAAAATATGGATAAAATCATGTCTAGAATCACACCTAGAATCTGAGGTTTTTTTGTATTTTCTTCACAAATTTTCTTTGTGTTTTTTATAGAATGGCTCTCGTCTACAGAAATACATGAAAATAATAGGTAAAAAATAACTTTTAAGAAGTGTATCTGTTTGGCATTAGTGTCTTTAATTCAGTATCTGTGTTGAGCCTCTACAGTTCTATGCCCTTGAACTAACTTACACTTTGACTCCTATAGAAGTGTCTTACAACCAGTTTTCTTTTCTTTAACATCCTTTACAAACTAATTACCAAGCACACACGCACACACGCACGCAGGCAAACACACACATGTACAACTGTAAATGTAAATGACACCTCTGGTATTCAAATCCGTCTAGCTGACGTGACCCAGACAGAACAAATGCAAACATACTGAAAACTTGTGCTAGCGGTCCAACTGTGCAAGTAGCAGGTTCCTTTGACAAGTAGATGGACTGAAAGCGGGGACGACCAATCACATGTACGTTAGCAAAATCACAGAGCCAATTGGAGTGATATTTATGTTAGAGGCGGGACTTCTAGCAGAGACTGACTGTTAACCCTTTGTGTGCCATAATCACTGACTAAACACTACGGACAGCAGTTGGACTGATAGTGAGTACACAGTAGTGGATGGACATTGGTAGGGACGTGTCCCTGGTGTCCCTACGCAGTTCTACGCCCCTGCATGACACATCTGTGACCAAGAGGACACAACCTCAAACAAACACACACACAAACACACACACAAACACACACACACACAAACACATATACACATAGGGTGCAATTTGTCAAAAACAGAGGGGGAGGGGTGTTTTTTTTTGTTTTTTTTTTATCATGAAAACCCAAACAGTCAACAGGTCTAATTGTTTTTGTAGTTAACAGTAGACCCTACTACATGTCCAACAGTTGAACATTCATCTTTAATGCCAGTGTTGAAGGACATGCAGATGGTTGAACTCACCCTTAAATGTCCATGTACCGTTATCGACACTCCAGCTCTA